>NW_027187358.1:24347728-24408263 GCF_028583685.1 Petaurus breviceps papuanus
TATATATATATATATATATATATATATATATATATATATATATATATCAAAAATAGATCCAATTAAAAAATAAGGAAGGAAACTATATCTTCCTGAAAGGTTCCATAGACAATGAAGCCTTATCAATACTAAATATATATGCACCAAATGGCATAACTTCTAAATTTTCAAAGAAGTTTAATGAATTGCAGGAGGAAATAGTAATAAAACTACACTAGTAGGGGGACCTCAACTTTCACTTCTCAAAGCTAAACAGGAAAGAAGTTAAGGAGGTGAACAAAATTCTGGAAAAGTTAGATATGAAAGATCTAATGAGGAAATTGAATGGGAACAGAAAGGAATATACTTTTTTTTTCTCAGCAGTACATGGCACCTATACAAAAACTGACCATATATGGGGTAGCTAGGTGGTGCAGTGAATAAAGTACTGTAATGGAAATATAATTTGACCCCTTTGTACTGGCAAGTAAGCAGGTACTTAGCACTTAGTAACTGATCAAGCCTCTGTTGGGGAAACAGAAGGTATGAATTACTGTCTCCTACTGCCAATGTAACAGGAAGAGGTTGGTTGAAACAGGAAGCTAATGTTTTGATTATATAAGAAAAGCACCAGAGAGGCACAGTCAGAATTTCTTGGGACAAGAATCTGGAGGCAAAGCAGCTACAGAAGAGAGAATGGAGAACTGAGCCAGAATCTCCTGAGAACTTGTGCTGGTGGAGCTTCTTCTGAACAGGAGCCCAGGAACCCAGGAGCCCCCTCCCACTGGGATGGATAAGGTGATTCTGTTTTTTGGAATGAGCTGCAGAAGACTGAGGAAGCATGATTCAGGAACTTTGTTTGTGGCTTGGTTGATCCTTGAATTCCCAGGAGCAGAAATTGTGAAGGATTTGAGATGCACTGGACCCTGTGAACTTCAGTGTGAAATGGGAGCTGGATGGGGTACTGGACAAGGAGCTGGACAGGGAGCTGGGAGCTGCCTGCCTTTGAACCCAGGTGACAGTGGAATCTGGGACCATGGAAAGGGATCCAGGGAATCTGAGAACTGGCCCCAAGTCAAAATAAAAAGACTACTCTGTGAGTGCTGAGTAATGATGAAATTGTAGTTTACTAGTGGAGGGTCTGCATATTTTCTAATTATTGTACTTAGTAATTGATTGCTGATTAAGTGACTTATTGAGTTAACTTAGTGTGCCCCATGAGTGGAAGACTTTGACTATTGTATTTTGAGATTATTGTTTCTTGTTCAAAACATTGTGTCCACTATGGTGGAAACTATGTGGCCATTTTAATGATAAGCTGTTGTGAATACTATATTGTGATTTTCTGTGATAAGTTGTAATATTATGAATGCTGTACCTTGATTTTCTGTGAATGTTTTGCTTTGATTTGTTATGGAATACATAGAGTGTTCACTATACTGTGTAATCAGAACCTTAAAAGCTTTTCACAGAAGCACTCTTCTGGAAAGCTGCTCATGCATGGCATTACATTATAGCATAGTCAGCAGTATTACAAAGTATAGTGCCTCTATTCCAGGATTCAGGGCCATTTAGATTGAAATTGTAAGATCAAGGATTCTGGAGGGGTGGAATGTAATGGTGATGTAATTTGACCCCTTTGTATTGGCAGGTAAGCAGGTACTTAGCACTTAGTAATTGATCAAGCCTTTGCAGATTTATTTACCCATTGTTTAATCTAATTCCTTTCCTTTTTTTTTCTTTTTTCACTATAGCTAGTGTTTCTAGTACAATATTGAATGATACTGTTGATAATGGACGTATGTATCATCTGCAAAGAGTGATAGCTTGGTCTCTTCTTTGCCTAATTTGATTCCTTTGATTTCTTTTTCTTCTCTAATTGCTACTGCTAACATTTATAGTACCAGACTGAATAAGAGGGGTCATAGTGGACACCCTTGTTTCACTCCTGATCTTATGGGAAATGCCTCTAGCTTCTCCCCATTACATATAATACTTGATGATGGCTTTAAATAGATGCTACCTATTATTTTAAGGAAGCCTCCATTTATTCCTATACTTTCTAGTGCTTTTAATAAGAATGGATGTCATATTTTGTCAAGAGCTTTTTTTGCATCTATTGAGATAATCATGTGGTTTCTGCTAGTTTTATTGTGGATTTGATCAATTATACTGATGGTTTTCCTAATATTAAACCATCCTTGCATTCCTGGAATAAATCCTATCTGATCAAAGTGTATTATTCTTGGGATAAGTTGCTGTAGTCTTTTTACTAATATTTTATTTAAAATTTTTGCATCTATGATTCATGAGGGAAATTGGTCTATAATTTTTTTTCCATTTTATCTCTTCCTGATTTAGGTATCAGTACCATGTTTGTGTCATAAAAAGAATTTGGTAGGACTCCTTCACTAATTTTCCCACATAGTCTGAAACATATTGGAATCAATTATTCTTTTTTTTAAGCAATTGGGGTTAAGTAACTTGCTCAAAGTTACACAGCCAGTTATTTCTGGCTGTGGTGCTAAGTATCTGAGCCTGGATTCAATCGCCCAGGTCATCCCGACACTGGGGCCAGTGCTCTTACTCACTGAGCCATGAGCCACCTGGCTGCCCCTAAGCTATTGGGGTTAAGTAACTTGCTCAAGGTTACTGTAACGGGAATGTAAATTTTAAGATCTTCCCTGCCCCTAGGCTAAAGTGCACCTGGAGCCTGGGGTGGGAGGCTTGTTTTTCAGTAGATACTTCTTGATTGGCCAGTGAGTCAATAAGGTTGTTACATTCTCTGAGCCAGGAGAAGGCTATATAAGCCCTGATGTAGCTTACAGTTACAGGGCCAGGTGTTTCTGGGTGGATGCTAAGTGTCTGAGCACGGATTCGATCCCCCAGGTCATCCCGACACTGGGGCCGGTGCTCTTACTCGCCTTGCTACCTGGCCGCCCCATAATCAATTATTCTTTAAATATTTGATAGAATTTGCTAGTCAATCCATCTGGCCCTGGAGATTTTTTCCTAGGGAGTTCACTGACAGCTTGTTCAATTTCTTTTTCTGAAATGGGGTTAAGTAATTTACTTCCTCTTCAGTTAATCTGGGTAATTTATATTTTGGTAACTATTCATCCATTTCACTAAGATTTTCAAATTTATGTCCATATAATTTGGCAAAATAATTCCTAATTATCGTTTTAATTTCCTCTTCATTTGGAGGTATATTCTCCCTTTTCATTTTTGATACTCATGATTTGGTTTTCTTCTTTTTTTTTATTGGCTAAGGGTCTATTAATTTTATTGGGTCTTTTTTTTCATAAAACCAGCTCTTAGTTTCATTTAGTAATTCAATAGTTTTCTTAATTTCAATTTTATTAATCTCTCCTTTGGTTTTCATTATTTCTAATTTAGTATTTAATTTCAAATTTTCAATTTATTTTTTCTAGCTTTTTTAATTACATGTACAATTCATTGATCTCCCTTTTCTCTAATTTATTCATGTATTCACTCAGGAATATAAAACTTCCCCTATGAACTGCCTTTGCTGCATCCCACAAAATTTGGTATGTTGTCTCATTATCGTAATTCTCTTGAATGAATTTACTGATTGTTTCTATAATTTTTTGTTTGACCCACCCTTTCTTTAAGATTAAATTGTTTAGTTTCCAATTAGTTTTTAGTCTATCTTTCCATGGCCCTTTATTGCATATGATTTTTATTGCATCATGATCCGAGAATGATGCATTTAATATTTCTGCCTTTCTGCACTGAATTGTGAGGTTTTTATGCCCTAGTACATGGTTGATCTTTGTGTATGTGCCATGTACCACTGAGAAGAAGTTATATTTCTCTTTATCCCCATTCAGTTTTCTCCAGAGATCTATCATACC
This sequence comes from Petaurus breviceps papuanus, assembly GCF_028583685.1. Classification (NCBI taxonomy): domain Eukaryota; kingdom Metazoa; phylum Chordata; class Mammalia; order Diprotodontia; family Petauridae; genus Petaurus; species Petaurus breviceps. Next base: position 24,351,586 of record NW_027187358.1, read on the forward strand.
TACCCTCTCTAAAATTCCATTCACCTCCTTAACTTCTTTCTTGTTTATTTTGAGGTTGGATTTAACAAGTTCAGAGAGGGGAAGATTAAGGTCCCCCACTAGTACAATTTTGCTATCTATATCTTCCTCTAATTCCCTTACCTTCTCCTCTGCACCACCCTGAGTCATCTTCTGGGCCTCTGAGCTACCAGGGGTCATCTTCTGGGCCTCTGTCATCCCTCATGATTTCTCTTTCTTGCTTACCTTTTCTATGCTTCTCTTCAGTCTTGTATTTGAAAGTCAATTTTTCTATTTGGCTCTGGTCTTTTCATCAGGAAGCCTTAAAAGTCTTCTGTTCCACTGAATATCCATTTTTTCTGTGAAGGATTATACCAGTTTTGGTGGATAGGGGATTCTTGCTTGCAATTCTAGCTCCACTGACCTCTACAATACCATATTCTAAACCTTCCAATTCTTTAGCATAGAAGCTGTTAAATCTTGTGTCATTTAGGCTGTGTCCCTACAATATTTGCATTGTTTCTTTCTTACTGCTTGTACTATTTTCCCCTTGACCTGGGAACTCTGTAACTTGGCTGTAACATTCCTGGGAGTTTCCTTTTGAATCTTTTTCAAGAGGTGACTGATGAATTCTTTCAATTTCTATTTTATCCTTTGATTTTAGGATTTTCCTTGATTATTTCTTGAAATTTATTGTCAAGGTCTTTTATGGATTATGGATTTCAGGAAGTTCAATAATTCTTAGATTATTATATCTTTCCTGGATCTATTTTCCAGGTCAGTGGTTTATCCAGTGAAATATTTCACATTCCCTTCTATTTTTTTTTTACTATTTCTTGATGTCTCATAGAGTCATTAGCTTCCACTTTGCCGATTCTAATTTTTTAGGACTTATTTTCTTCAGTGATTTTTTGTACTATCTTTCCACTTAACCACTTCTATTTTTCATGGAGTTCTTCTCTTTAGTGAATTATCATGCCTCTTTTGCCATTTGGCCTATTTTGTGGAGTTTTGTTTTCAGTATTTTTTGTCCCTCCTTTACCAACCTGTCAACTCTTTTCATTATTTTCTTGCATTGTTCTCATTTCTTTTCCCATTTTTTCTCTTCCTGTATTATATAATTTAAAACATATTTCTGAGCTCTTCTAGAGCATAAAACCAATTCACATTTTCTTTGATGTTTTGCATGCAGCTGTTTAATTTTGTTGTCTTCTGAGTTTCTGTTTTGATCTTCCCTGTTACCATAGTAACCTTCTCTGATAACGTTGTTGTTGCTGGTGGTGGTGGTGGTGGTGGTGGTTGTTCATTTTTCCAACTTATTTCTTGATTTTCAATTTTATGTTAAAATTTGGCTTTGCTCCTTGTGTGGAGGGGGCACTATTCCCAACTTCAGGTTTTTATTTTGTTAGTTCTGAGTGTCTTTAAGTTTTTAGTTCTCCAATGTGGCATGATCAAAAGAGTGGTGTGGATACTGCTTTGCTGACCTGAGCTCTGGTCAGTGAGCAAACAAAAGCAATCTTTTCTGCCTTGAAACTGTGACCAAGGTCACTGCTCCTGCTAGTGCTCTTCCTCACACTGAGACTGCAACCCAGAAGCATGTTGGGCAATGTAACAAAGTCCTGCTCCCAATACAAGAAAGGGCCCCCTGTAACTCGCTTCTAACCAGCTGTCCCAACCCCAACCTCAATCTATAGGCAAAGAACTCCAAAAGCTGCCCCTACTGATTCATTCTTTCCCAAGGTTTTCTGCTGGCTTGCTGGGCTGGCATGGCCTGTGCTGGACTCATTCTCACTCCCACTGATATAGAGCTTTCCTGAAAAACTTCCAAGTCTTGGGCTTGAAAATTGTTTTATGCCATCTTTTTGCTGGTTTTGCTGCTCCAGGATTCATTTTGAGGTATTATTTTAATGTTGTTTGGAGGTAAATTTGTGAGAGCTTAGGTCAATCCCTACCTTTACTCTACCATCTTGCCTCTGCCACTCTTATGACTTGTTTTTACCCCTACACTTCAACACTACCAGCAAAAGTTATTGTGAGCCAAGATGCTGTGGAGCACATCTGACGCAGTTTAAATTACTTTGTTTTCAGGTAAAAATAAAATCAATAAAATAAAAAATTTGTCTCCAGGTATATTGACCTGGAACCCAATTTTGGGCCTTTTATTAAAAATCACATAAAGTCAACTCTACAACTCAGAAAAAGTACCTTGGGAGATTGCAGGGAATGTCCTTCAGAACTACTTTTATGGGTTTTTTTTTTCATCTTATAGAATGCTGTTACTTAGTGAATATGTTTATTTTTAAAATAGCATTTTTTAATTCTCAGGCTTTTAATGGTCCATTGCAATTATGGCCCGACTACCCAGTTCACTATCATCATTTGATTTTTTTTTATTGTATCAATTTTTTTGTGCAAAAGATTTTCAAAATTAGTGTACTCAAAATTGTCCATTTTATCTCTTGTGAACCTTTGGTTTTCCTTATCAATAATTATGAAAGTATCTCTTTCCTACTCTTCTAATTGAGATACAATGTGCTTTTTCATATCTAGATCTTGATCCATTTGTAGTGTATTGTGGTATATGGGGTATCCAGGGAGGAATAGTACTTCTGGTGTGAGGGCTTGCCAATAAACCTGCAGTGTCCACCTATCATTCAATTCTGACCTGTGATTCCAAAATGCTGTAGCATGTGCAGCAGTGACTCCCCAGTGAAACTATCTTGGCAGGAAGGCTTAACTATGTTGAGAGTAACTGACAAACCTATCAGTGAGTTAGGAGGATGACTATTCTAAGCATATGAAGAATTCCCTCAACCAAATGTGCAGATGAGAGCACTTTGAAGGCAACTAAAGTAGTTGTTTTGGAGTGCTTAAAGCTTTGTCAAGACATTGAACAATTGAATATACCAGTAATCATCCATTGTATCCTGGGCCTTCACCAGTCATGTTGATTTATTTTTCTTGCCACCAGACTTAAGTGACTCTGGAAGAGAGTGAGAGATTGATAGCTTTGTACAATTCTGCCTCACTTAAATCCAATTCACTTGGAAGTCAAGAAATAACTCTCATGATATCATTAGTCCTCTTTGAAAATGAAGGAGGAAGGAGTGGTATGTAGTGTGATATGTTTTCTAAACTTAACTTATGCCAGACAACTTTCTATATTTCCCAGAAATTTTTATCATTTTTTAAGGCTTTGCTCAAGCATTTGGAGTCCTCTGGATCTTGAATGTTTAACTGTTTTCTAATCAAATTTTTCAATATTCTTAAATAATATTAGTATTTTTAAGTGCTTTGGAGCGTAACTTGAAATCTGGTAGTACTGGTTTCTCTACTCCACCCCCTGGCCCATATCTATTTTTGGTTTGTCTGTGATCATGATTAGTACCCTGCTTTTTTTTTTTTAATCTGAAGCTTAATAGATTCTGCTCTGGTCACTTATTTTTACTCTGTGTGTCTCTCTGCTTTAAGTGTGTTTCTTGTAAACAACATATGGTAGGTATCTGATTTTTATTCTATTCTGTTATTTGCTTCTGTTTTATCAGTGAGTTCATTCCATTCACATTCACAGTTATGATTACTAATGCATTTCCCTCCATCCTGCTTCCCCCCTCCCCATTTATTCTTTTCTTTCTCCTTTCACCTTGTCCATTCTTTTTTTTTTTAATGCTTTATTAACTTCTGATTTACATCATTCGTTTCCGCCAGATTTTGAGTTACAAATTTTCTCCCTGTTTTTCCCCCAAAGTGTTTTGCATCTGGTCACCACCTTCCCAAATCTGACCTCCCTTCTATCCACCCTTCCCTCTCTCTTATCTCCCATCCCTTTCATTATTTCCCTTGTGATTCTTGACTTCTAAATGTTCCAGATAAATCTGGTTATTAGTTCTCTTAGCCCAATAAAGGAATTCTTTGGTATTTTAAATGATGTCACTATACAATTAAATGAAGATAGAAATGTCACTTAAACTGAGAAGTCTTAACCAAGAATGGTTTATATCTCTCAAATTGTGTTGGACCATATGAACTTTTGTAAATAGTATTTGTATTCATGTAATTCATGTGTATGTTTTGGAAGACTGATTCCTAAATATCTTAAATTTTCTTCATTTTAGTTTTTTTTATGAATTTCCCTTCTATTTCTGTTAGATCATATTCTTTGAATTTGCATTGTCATAGTCATTGTGGTCATTATTTTCTTAGCTCTACTTACTTAACTGTGTATCATGTCATGTAAATTTTTCCATGTTTCTCTGTATTCATCATATTCATCACTTCATACAGCAAAGCAATCAATCTTCAATTGCATTCATATACTTCAATTTTTTTAGTCAATCCCTGAATAATAGTGATCTACTTTATTTTGAATTGTATACTGTCAAAAAAAAGTGCTACTACAATTTTTTTTAATGTATATGGAGACTTATCAATTACCTTCTTGGGGTGTAAGCCTAATAGCAGATTCTCTGTGTCAAAGATGTGCACAATTTATTCACTTTACTTGTGGAATTTCAATTTGATTTTCAAATGGTTCTACTCATTAACCAAAATTGATTATTCCTATCTTTTGACATTTTTACTAATTTGCTGAATGTGAGATGAAATCTCAACATTGTTGCTGTATTAATTTGCATTTCTCTTGTTATTAGGGATTTGAAACATTCATTCATATGTTGGTTAGTAGTTTTCAATTGTAATTTTGAGTACTATATATTTCTGTCCTTTGACCATTTGTCTATATATCTTGGATACCAAACCCTTTTATGATCAACTTAACTCAAATTTGTTGGTGGTGGTGGTGGTAGTGGTGGTTCTAATGTAACCATTTCCCTTATTCTAGATTCATAAATTTTGTTTGTACAAGAACACAAATTTTAGTTCATGTAATCAAAGTTATACCTTACATATTTTATAATTGACTATTCCTTGTTTGGTTTAGAATATAACTCCTACTCTAATCTATGAAATGTTTATTATATGCTATGCCAATTTTTGTGGCCTGATCTTTAATATTGTCATGATTTTTAAAATAATTTATTATAGAATATGGTATAATTTGCTCATTTAAAACTAGTTTCTGCCAGATGGTTTTTCAGTTTTCTCAGCAGTTTTGTCGAATAGGAGGCTTTCTCTTAAGTAATTTATGTTTTCTAGATTATTGAATGCTGGGGTATTGAGCTCCATTGTACTGATTCCCCCATGTTTTGACTACTCAATTAAATTGCTTGTTTTTTATGCTACAGTACCAAATGGGTTTGATGACTTGTTTTATAATATAATGTGAGATCGGGAAGTTCTAGTCTCCTTTTATCTATCTTTTCATACTTTTCTGTATATACTAGAGCCTTCCCCTGCCCGCCCCCCCACCAATGATTTTTTAGTTCTATAAAACATTCTTTCTGATAGTTTGGTTGTTATAATATTGAAACTGTAGATTAATTTTAATTATTTTAATAAGAATTCCAACTATTCTTTTGAAAAATCTACCCTGTAATTTACAAGAAGCTTTTTTTTTTAAACTCCTCTTTAATATTAGCATTTTCCCCTCTGTGGATATCTCCAATTTGTTCTGTTTATGTCTTTAGTTGTTTCTGCATTGTCTTCCTCATTAAACTGTGGGTTCCTTGAGAGTAGGGTCTGTTTAAAACTTTCTTTTCATCTCCAGTGTTTATCATAGTGCCTGGCAAAAGATAGGTGCTTGATAAATATTCATTGACTTGTAGAAGTCAAAAGTATTTCAGCTCTAGTTTCTCCAGCAATTTTTTGGATTCTTTATTTTCTGTTTTGTTTCTTTTAGATTTATCCAAAATGAGAGAAGGAAACTAAAGTCTCCTGCTCATATTGCAGTACTATGTTTCCTTGTAATTCTTTTTTTTTTCTATATGAATTTAGATGCTAAGGCATTTGGAGTATATAGGTTTAATGCCAATATGGTTTTTTGTCTGTAGTTGCTTTCAGCACAGTACAGTGTCCTTGTTTATCTCTTTTTATGTTGTGAATTTTTTTTTTTTATTTTGGCTTTGTAGAATATCTCTGTAGGTACCAAAAAAAAAAAAAAAAACTAAAGCAACTCCATTTGGTCTTCAGTTCCTCTCTCATCTCTGACCCTATTTGGACTGCAGCCTCCTGCCCTTGCTTGTGAATTTACTGCTGAGACAGCTTGTATCAGAAATAGTCTTATCTATTAGGCCAAGGTTAAGAAAAACAGCTAACCCAAACAACTGCCTTTCCTGTTACATGTATCTGTCTTATCCCCAAGCGCCCAGTAACAAGTTGGTTCCAATTGAGATACCATGTACCCAATTCACTTCTCACCTAATTAAAACCTATACAATCCTTGGTTCTTTTGTTCTTTCAGGGAGTTTTCAACTGTTTGGGTGGGGCTCCCCTCCTAATAAACTTAATAAACCTAACTTGTGTGATGGTAATGGGAATTTGAAGATCTTCCCTGCCCCTTAATAAGCCTAGGGGAATTTGAAGACCTTCCCTGCTTTGAAACTCTGCCCCCTAATAGGCTCAATGTGGTCACATGGAGCCTGTGGTGGGAGGATTTTGCTGAGGGGTGGAGCATAACTCACAGGAAGCTGGGAGTCAGAGCCAGAGAGACAGTGGGAGAGAAGGGACACTCAGACAAGGAGGCTTGTGAGTAAATATTGATCTTGTATTGGTTTGTGGGAAGGCTAAAGGATGATGTAGCTCTCTGCTATGTTGTGGTACATTAACTTCTATGTTGCTATGATGGATTTGGTTTTCTGGTGTTGGAATTTGGTTTTCTGGTGTCTGAATAAATGCTTTGCTTCTGTCCTCTATATATAGAGTTTTTTATATTTTGCAATCAAGCACCAAGCAGGAATATTTATGGTCACAGTCAGCATATTTATCATGATTGTGGGTGCTATAAATATTTCATTGGTGCTACACCTTGGTTTCTGTTTCTGGTCCTGGTTCTAGTTTGTTCCAACACTGACAATTTTACCCACAGTGTGATTGCAATTCCTGCTTTTTTTGTATCTCAGGTATAATAATCCCCAATCTATTCCATTGATTTACTTCTCTATTTTTTAATCAGTACAAAATGGGTTTGATGACTTCTGCTTTAATACTGTTTAAGTTCTGGAGGTGGTCTTCCCTCTTCATCTTTACCTTGTTTTCTTTATTTCCTTTGATAGTCTAGACCTCTTATTATCCTAAATAATTTTTTAATATTTTTATCAAGTTCATTTACTCTACATATCTTTGCTTTTCAGATATGTTTCTTGTAACAAATTATGACTTTTTGTTTCCTTATACAATGGGTCACTCTTTTGTTTTAATGGATTGTTTAATCCATTTGCACATAAAGTTATGAAAGTTATATTTGGTTGCTTATATTTTCCTTTCTTTGTCACAATTTCTGTTTTTGTTTTGGATCTTTTTTTGTAAATTAAGATTTTTTTTGTTCTACTTTCTTCATAAAGACAGTAATTTATCTCTTTAGTCATACATTAAATCAGCCCTATTCCCATAAATTCTCTTTGGCTCATTTTTAAGTGTTCCCTTCCTTGGTTCTTCCTTGCCATGGCTTTCTCTAGTTTTGGAGTTTTACTCATTATTTCTTCTTTCTTATTTTTATCTAGCTATCTGAATTCCTTATCCTTCTGTCTTTGTATGTCATGGATTCATTTGACAGTCATTTGAAGTCAATCTGCTCCTTTTCAAAATGTTTCTAAATGCATAAAATGAGATGTATAGGATTACAAAGTAAGCCTATTATATTGAAATATAATTATCTATTTGTCTATTTCACCTCATTTCTATCTCTATAAAAAGTTCACAGAAGCCAAGAATCACTGTTCTACATGTTTTGGGCATTGTTATATGTTAATGAGTTAGTATCATTTAAATGGTAAATAGTTAAAATTTCATTGTGGGTGACTTTGGGTAAGACTATATGCTGCCTTTTCATTTCATGAAGCATAACTACTTTTAGAAATCTATTATCAGGGAATGATAATTAAATAAATTTAAATACATTTGAAATGTATTCTAAAACTTATTATTAATGTATTATTATTAAAATATAATTTAAGTGTAATTTTAAAATGTCTTATTAGGAAATTATTATTAAATTGGTGAGTTGTCTTCATCCTTCAAATCTTTTCCTTTCTGTCTTTTGGGCATTTCACTTCAAAGAATTTCCACCAGAGCTTAGGTAAAGAAAGCAGAGGAAGTGAAAAAGCATTTAATTGATTGTGTTCAGATAAAAGGAAATGTTGCAAAAGTTGATCCAGTTGGCTAAAATAAACTTGCAGATTATCAATGAATTAATTTTCCTATATAACCACAGAGGCTCATAATCAAGGCCAGTTGAAATTTACTAGTGTCCAGATATACTTGTTTTCTAAGACAATTATGATTCACAGGTGATTTTGTTTGTTTAAATTTTATTTACTTTATTACTTAGGTTTATATTTTATACTGAAAGAAGATATTTGTTTTTGAAAGAAGTTCATTTTTTAATATTTTCAGTGTACTATGACAATTTCTATTCTGCCAGGCTTCTCTTCTGCTGAATTGAATATTCATCTAAAACAAATTAAGCTTCCTTTGCTTGAACAAGAGGTCACAAAATTCTGAGGCTGTGATATATCCCTACAAAGTGAGCATTAAAAATAAAAACCAATCAGTAACCGTTTGTATTTCATTATGAAGAATCATTGTCAATTTAATCTTTCTAGGAACAGCATATCAAATTCTTAATTTATTCGTGAAAACATTCTCCAGGCAAAGAGATATAGTTTGACATTGTAACAGAGAGAATATCAACTATGAGGTAGCTGATACTATCTCTTGAATTTCTTAAGATACCAAACTATTAGAGGACTATGGTACTTTGGACAATAACCGGAGTTTCCCAAATCTCATTTGGAAGCCAGGAGGAAGGGGTCAGTCAGAAAGATTTCACCAAAGAAGAGAACAGATCAGTTGAGTGATATCCTTACTAGATAACTTCAGAAAGCTGGAAAACTATTTTTGTTTCTTTGAACTCATAAAAATTATGGTTCCCATTATTTCAGTATTTCCATATATTTGATTATTTCAGTATTACTTCATGTTTATACAAAAAGTCTTTGTTATACTGGAAACGCTTTTTTAAAAGATTGTTCAGTTTTAAGGCACCAAATTTTTATTGATGATTTACTCTGTAATTCTATGCTAGGCATTATGGGGACATAGGAAAAGGATCACTCTTCTTATAGAGGAAATTTTTTTTTACTTATTGCTGTATGTATCAAATGTTTTCTATTTGGAACCTGAAATATAGATAAGATATGTTCCATCAGGAGAAGAGATTTTTGAGGAATATCTTAAAAGGCTATCTAGAAAAATTAATGGGAGTGGGCAGTGTTGTGAAAAGATCACTGTATATGGAATCCTCAGTTCAGTCCTGACTATGACAATAGCTGTGTTTCCATGAGTAAGTAATTTCATGTCTCTGAGCCTTGTTTTCTCCATCCAAAAGTGCTACTTACCAATTAGAGTTATTTGTTGGAAATATTTTGTCAACAATTATTAGTGAAGAAATGTGTTATATTACTATTATTACTTGAGCCATCATAGTCATTGAATTCAAGACCTCTCAACTCAGCCCAACAAATGAGCTTAGCATTAGATCATAGGATCATAGCTTTAGAGGTGGTAGGAACTTAAGAAGCATCAGTCTTACTCCCTCACTTTGTAGGTGAGGAAAATGATGTACAGAGAAGTTAATTTACTTGGCAATAACCACACAGGTAGTAAGTAGCTGAACCAGTGCTTGAACTCAGGTCTCTTTTCTCTAAATCCAGATATATTTCCATTGAACCACACTGCCTCAATATGCCCCCTAGACCACACGTAGGAAGTTAGTCTCAGGTAATGACTGTGAAATGATAGGGAAAATTAGGTTTGGAATGGCCTTTTTAAAAAGTAGTCATAGCAAAGGAAGGGCTAGAAATTGAGTCATTCTCAGAGAGCTATCTGACCATCAGGGTACATGATAACCTTTGGGAAAAGAGAAGCCTATGTGCTAAAAAGGGGGAAAAGGTGAAGAAGTCAATCTTATATTGACAAATGAGAATGGATTTGCTTTGGACAAACCAACCAGTACAAAGAGAGGTTGGTCAAAAATACAAATATTCCAAGATGCTAAAGATGAAGAGTCCTTCAAAGAAGGTAATGGGGTAACCTTATTGAAAATGGCCTGAAACCCATGGAAGAAATCTTTGGAAACCCATATAGAAAAACATTTCTCATTCAGTGGTGAGAAAAGGACTTACTAGAGGCCCAGGTAAAAGAACTCCAGAAAGACTTGCAGGGCAATCTAGGCTCAATGGTTCAGGGCAATCGTATTAGGAATCAGTGAGGGGTTTCACTTCTTCCTCCAGTGCTATAACTAATAATGTCATGATGTCATTTTTTGTCCTATATTTTCAAAGGTTATATCTTAGAATTGCACTCTTAGAAAAGTGACTGACTAGTGTGGAACAATCTTTGACAGTGGCACCTTCCCCAAATTCTTTATCTAACCATGTGAAGTCTGCTCTGTTACTCAAAGAGATAAATAGTGTAGTTCTTGATTTTTTGACCTTTCTCCTCCTCCATTCTCTTGGGAAACAGATACTTTCTTCTCAGAACTTGGACCCTGGTAGGGTGGAAGTTATACTGGTTCTTTCAAATGGACAAAAGGAGCATTGCAAAGGTCGTGGGGGAGAGAGGTATCTGGTTCTTATAATGCCCCAAAAGAGCAGGTGCAGGTGATCAAATAAAGTAATATCACAGTCTTGAGACTTTCCTTTATAGGATCTCCTGGGGGAAAAGATAAAATGAATCCAGAAGTCAGAGACTTGGAGATCTTCCTGTTTTAATAAGGCTTGATTATTCAACTATCATGCTAGAAGATCTAAATTTTAGAATAAGCCAAAACTGGTTATGAGTGGTAAGGACAAGACAAGTGGTAAGGCTTTGGGGGCCCTAGGAGGCTTAAGTTGTGTTCAGAGGCAAGAAATCAATCAACTGCTACATTATAATACAAAATAATACAAAAATGGTGACTAAGCTCATCAAAGGACCATAAATTTAGAGACAGAAGGTATCCTAAATTTTTTTAGTCCAAGATCCTCATTTTACAGATAAGAAAACTAAAACTCAAAGAGATTAAATGCTGTACTAAAAATCTCACAAGTAGTAAAGAAAGGGTAGACTTGATGTTTCAAAGCTGCATGCACTAAATCAAAATTTAACTGTTTAATAATTTTCTGGTACCAGTGTCAATAAGAAGCCTAAACCACTTAATTTTTACTTTGGTGATTTTCTTTTATAAGGAGAATGATCTTTGGATTGAGAAAAATAGAATAAAATGAGTAACAGGAGATAAATAAAGAAAAAGGCATCATCTAACCATCCTCAATGAGTTCAAGGCACCAGGCCCACCGAGTGGTTTACACAAATATTGGAGGGCTGAAATAACTGGAAGATGTGATTGCTGGGCAGTCATTCATCAGTGATTCTTGAAACATCTTAGAGAATGAGAGAGATGCTTCAGTACTGAAGAAGGAAAAAAATTGTTGCCATTTAGGGAAATGAGAAAATGATAGAGTCTGTTAACTGTAGACCAGTTACATTGACTTCTCTTCCTGGCAAAATTCTCAATCACATTATAAAGAACATGATTTGTGAACACTTGGAGAGGAACTAATCACTAGAAGTCAATAGATTTATCAAAAACAGACCACATAAAATCAGTTTCATTTCCTAAAGAGACTAGTAGGTCAGAGAAATTCTGGAAACACAATGTTCCTAAATTTCAGCAAAGTATTTGAAAAAGGCTGCCCTATGCTGTGTTTTAGAGTGAAATGGAGGGATATGGGCTAGGAGATAGTACAGTTAAGTGGATTCATAAATGAGGGCATGATAGCATACAACAAATATATTCATTATCAAGAAAATATTAACTTAAAGGTAAGTGTGAAGTGGGGTACCCCAGAGATCTGTGCCAGTCAGTGGCTTGAAGGGAGGTATTTATTGCATGCTAGTCTCTCTTTGTGAAGAGATCTAAAACACTGAATGACAGATCCAAGTTTAGAAAGATCATTGAAAGGCCTGTACAGTAGGCCAAATTATTTAAGATAAAATTAATAGAGATGAATTTAAAGTTTAACACAGGCTCAAAAACTCAATTTTAGAAATAGAAAGTAGGAGGTATATAAGTTATTCAGGAGTACCTATGAAAGAGAACTTGGATTTTTTAGTGGAAAGTGAGTTTTAAATGAATCAACAATATGCGGTTCCAAACAAAGAATTTCTCAGAAAGGCAAGACACCTTCTTTCAAGCATTTGAAAGATTCACATGTAGAGGAGGGCCTCACCTTGTTCTTGTTCCTAGAAGACAGAACTGGAATCAATAGGTTAATGTTACAGAGAGACAAAATCAGGTTTGCTATAAGGAAATATTTCCTAACGATAAAAGCTTTCAAGAGTGAAACAAGGTAATTCAGTAGATCATGGGACTCTTCTTATTAAAGATCTTTGAGCAGAGGCTTTAATATCCACTTTCTGGACACTTTGTAGAAGAGATTTTTGACCAAGTTCTGGTTGGACTCATTGGCCTCTGAGATAACTTGTAGACCCCATGTCAATTCTATGATCCTGTGACTACTATAACTCCCTTCCTTTTTTTTGTAATTAAGAATTTTAAAAAACCTTTTAAAATACTAAAAGAAGGATGTGTACTTCTTCTAGATAGCAAATGTCCATTTCGACAGGAGAACTAGATAAGTACAATACAAGAAGAGACAATAGTAATGAAAGCCATGAGAGAAACTGTGCCAGTCAAGCTTTGAATTTTGAATTTAAAAGTATGATCATGGAGACTTGGGTGAGAACCGATATTACTGACCCTTCACCTTAACTACAATTCCAGATGCCCCCAGCTCTATGTGCTAGTACCACAGTAGTACAGAAAAGGAATGTAAATAATGGTTCCTACTGCCAAAGACCATAGAGTCTGATAGGGCAGACAATAAAACATGTCTGAATAGATAAACAAAGTAATAACTCCTATTATATAGCACTGCGTGGTTTACAAAGTGCTTTCCTGTGAGCCAAATAGTACATGTTATTGAATCCATTTTAGACATAAGGAAAATAAGATTTTAAAGGACTATGACTTGTCAGTGGTCACACAAATATTAAAAATGCCAATTTTATAGTCAAATTTTAATTTTTTTAATTTTTAAAGATTTTAAAGTCAAATCTCCTGACCACCTCTAGAGCTTTTTAGTATTGGTGATTAATTGCTAAGATGACTGCTATAGATATAATATTCAATTCCAATATTTTAGAATTCCCATATTTAAAGTTTTATCTTACAAATTATAACTAGTTTTTGTTTTTGTTTAGCAATCAGGGTTAAGTGACTTGCTGAAGGTTACACAGCCATTTATCTCTGGGTGTGGTGCTGAGTATCTGAGACCAGATTTAATCCCCAGGTCATCCCGACACTGGAGCCAGTGCTCTTACTCGCTGTGCTACCTAGCAGCCCCAAATTATAAGTAGTTTTGATTAAAAACAGTTCTGAATTTTTTCTATATACCTTGGAGAGAGATGATTTCAGAGGTAGAATTCCTGCAAACATAGAACTGCTTTATTCTTGAGGAAATGTCAGTAGTACAATACTTATTACTTTCTGACCACAAGTTTAGAGTTCAAAGAATTCACAGGGTAATAAGGAGTTGGATACCTCTTCTTTTTCTCAATTCTCTGAAGCTGGTTAAATAGATTATTTCCACATTATTTTCTTTAACTTTTCTCCCTCTCCCCTCAAAAATGGAACTGGGTCTGAGATTCCACTGTCTATAACCTCTAGTATATATTTCACTTTGAACATTATACAGATTCAAAGTTGAACATGATACAAGAAAGTCAAGCTGGACAATTTACAGAAAGTGAAAACTTTCTGCATATGATAACAATGACTGCTATTATGATTTTCTTAGGGAAACATTAAGGTTTGATCTTAACTTTGTCACTAATTGATCCACTAGAAAAGTTCTGTTTCTAAATTAAGGTGAATTGGTTTCAATAAGCTGAAGCAGTTGAAAAATCTATGACAGGTCTATCCCTCACAAATTCCCATGATGCCAGGCCACTTTAAAGAGTCTCAAGGAGTGACAGAGCATTTCTTCCTTCTTCTTAACCTTAGGAAATTGTGAAATTCTTAGATGCTCTTCAGGTCAAAAAACTACTTGGAAGAATTCCCCAAACTAATCTCCCCTCCTACCCACCCACTAACAGGAATTGTTTAAAACCAGTACATACAATGAATGAATAAGGGATTTATAATGTAATCACTTAGGTATCAGGAACTGGCCCTAAACCCTAAAAACACAAAAATAGAGAAGCAAGGCAGACTTTTCCTTCAAAGAATTAACATTCTAATGTCATAAGACAACATGTAAGTAGAGTAGCAGAAGTGGTAGATAGAACAGGTCCACAAGTTTTGGTAATGGCCAGAAAGTGACCTGAAGGCTTGATTCCAGGCAAGATAAGGCAAAATCTCACCTATCAGCCGATATTGGCTGTGGGAACAAAGAAATTCCAGAGGGAGAAAGATGGAAACTATGAAGATGATGGTAAAATACAGAAAGAATTTAAGGAAATTGCAAATAAGTTATTTGAGAGTCTGGTGCCAGGGAAGCAGGTCTAAGTTCTAAACTCTGGGACATAGTGTTAGCAAACTTCTATCAAAGCTTAATGAGCTATTAGCTCTATGAGCCTCCAAAATTAGAAATACAATTGGAGAATTTTATAAAAAGTGAGTGGATTTGGTAATTTTTTTTCATATTTTAGTCTATTTTTTAAAACTCAGATTACTTGGGGTGGGATTTATTTTTAACTTTTATTAATGCTTTTTATTTTATTTTATTATCAGGCCTTTCCCAATATACCATCCTTCCCCCTTGGAACTCTCCCTTACAGCAAAGAGAAGCAATTAAGTAAAATCAACTGGCACAATGATTAAATCTGATAATATATACAACATTCCCCACCCATAGTCCCCCACTTCTCCACTAAGAGGAGGGAAATATGTTCAGTATCTATTCTCTGAGTTCACAATTAGTAATCATATTTTACCTGAATTCATTCGGCTTTTAAATTTTTTTCAATTTTTTAAAATAATTATAATCATTGGGCACATTGTTCCTCAGATTACATTTTAAACACACATTCTCTTTTCTCTTTTCTCTTATGTAATATAGTACAACCTGCTTTATTGGAGATTGAAATATCCAAACTAAATATGCCACTGTGTTACCAGTAGGTGGTGCTGAATAGTAACTCTAAATGCTCTAAAACCATTACTTAAGTATGAATAATATAACATTAATGCTTTGGTATGCAATGATGAGGTTACTGAACAATAGTCAGCAGGTCACACATTCTGAGTTTACTTTTCAGTAGAGGGAAATAGGGCTCTAGTAATCCATCCATACCCTCCAAAAGAGCACATTGGCAAGATGGCTGACTGAGGTTAAGAATTGTAGTCAGTAGCCATAGAAGAGAGGGAATAGGCACTTATTCTGATCAAAGCTCATTGGCAGACACTTCTAAAGACATGATTTGAGCAGCCACAGTCTGTTCCTGTAGTCCATTCCGTTGTGGTACACCTAGTCCACTAGCAATATTGTGGTCTCTTCAATGTAAGACATTACAAATCTAAGAAAAATCTCCCTTCCTTTCCCCCTCTGTTGCTCATAATACTAGTTAACATTCAGGAAAAGCAGAGGCAGGCATTTTGTTTCATGGTAATTTTGTTTCATTGATACTAAGCAAGTAGTCTTTATTTCCTACGGGGTAAGTCCTCCGGAGAAAGAGAGGTGTTGTTTATATTGCCTCGCACTTTAAATGTTACATTTCTTCCACACTCAAAGTAAATATTCCTTGTAAATTCTCCATTCTTTTATTTCTTAAAGGAGTTTATCTTGTGTGAGTGACTTATATCTGTTAATTATTTACTATTTTAGCACCATAAGTTAGATTTGCTTCAAATCAGAGTACCCAAGATTATCAAAAGGATCTTTGCAATAAAATGTTATTCCTGTAAATACTATTTTGGATACATGTATCCCAATTAAAATGCTGATGACACATAGTTTGGATCCCTCCTGGAAGATAATTAGGATTAATCTGCATTAGCTCTTCCCATGATAATATTTTTAAAAGTCTACTTTTTAAAACTTATTATTGGATGCCTGCGATTGATCATATGCAGCTTACTACTAAGCATTTTATTAATAAAAAGCACTTTCTGTCAAGTTCTTTCACACCTGTCTTCCAAAGAGCAATGAGCTGTTTTATGCTCTGCTTTCTGTCTTTGCTAAGTCCCCATTGACCAAATAGCATCTATTTCATCTCCTGGGAACATATGAACAATATTATTGTGCTTTCAGAAGAAGAGTGAGTAAGGGGGAGGGGGAAAGAAATGTGAAATCAGAAAATCTCCAGAGGGCTATTTCTATACTGGTTTTATTCATCCACATCCAGGAAGAATGAATGATTGATTGTCTTATGTATCCACACGATATCAGAATGGCCAGTTGAAAGGAGAAGCAGTCAATCCATTTGACTATTTGTTTTATGTATTTGATGAAGAACACTCATTTCAATGAACTAACATTTTTGATGGAAATAAATGACAGTTGGTAATCTATATGGGTGTGACCCCAATGATCCTGTTTAATAGGCAGCCTTCTCTACAGACTCCCTATTGATTAATGACCTGTCTCCTCATTGCAAAAATAACCAACAACTTCTATCAGTTAAGTAACAACACACTCCATCAGCAAATCAGCACCATCAAAATTAAATATGGGTTTGAGGATGTGTAGACAAAATAACCAGTTAATTAAGCAGCATTTTTACTTTTCAATATATCTCCTGTTTCATTTTATAATGCTTCCTTCCTCTCTCAAGTGCCATCTTTTGGTCAGGTTCAAACCCTGAGCAGATGAAGATAGAGGTGTTAATGATACAGTAACTACAGTTTTTCATGACAATTAGCATTAAGAAAGATGTTTTCCAACCTAAAATTATTCAAGATTAAATCCCAAATTATATGACCCTATGTAAGGGTTATGGGATTTAAAGATCTCCCATGCCCCATGGATGTGCTGACATAGCAGAGCAAGAGAAAGCGGAAATCGAGAAAAAGTGAAAGCCGAGCTAACGGTCCTGTGGTTGGCGGTGGTTGCCTTTTTGTTTTTTTAGTTAGGACCCCTGCTGAGCACTGCCAGGGGCCGGAGCTGCTGGGAGCGCTCTTCCAGGACGCTGGGTGGTTGCTGTGAGTGGGGAGAGGAGGACCTTTGCCTGAGGTAGCCTGTTCTGTTTTAAAGGCTTGAAAATGTGGGTGCTTTCTACTTTATCTACCTGTGCCAATATCATAACTACTCTGATGGCTTTCACTTTCTGGTTTTGGGACTCAGTCTTTTGGTATCTTAATAAATTTTCTAGTTTATTTCCCCAAATGGCAAACCTGACGTATTTTGTGATGGATAATTATATCAGCATATTTGTAATCTCTATAGGCATTGTGAATATGGCATTGCTGATACACCCTACAACACTTTAAGGTCAATCAAGAAGCATTTAGCAAGTGCTTATTATACACTAGGCACCATGCTAAGAGATACAAAGAAAGGTTAAAATACAGCCCTACTTTCCAGGAACTCATATTCTAATGATGGGTGCAACAAGGGAGCCACTCCATACATATAAGATATATGCAGTGGAAGGTAGAGGGAAGGCATTAAAAGTGATATGTAGGAGGACTGGGAAAGAAATACTGCAGAAGATGGGATTTGAGCTGAGTCAAAGAAAGCTAGGGAAAGTCAAGAGGCAAAGGTGGGGAGGAGTACACTGTAATAATATTAATTATAAGAATAGTGACAATAACAACTAACATTATATAGCACTTTACTATGTGCCAGGCACCATGCTAGAATGAGGGACAGATAACTAGTCAGAAAGAAGGAAGAAAGACCACAGTGTGTTCTGTGTGAAGAATAGCAAAAGGGATAGCAGCATTGGATCAAAGAGGATATGAAGTAGAAAAAAGTGTAAAAAGTCAAGGTATGGGGAGGGGCAGGTCATGAATGACTCCAAATGACAAGCTAAAGATTTCCTGTTTGATCCTGGAGGGAATAGGGATTCACTGGATTTTATTGAGGGGAGGGTAGTGAGGTTAATGGTCAGATCTGCCCTTTAAGATCTCCCAGGTAGAAAATGGACTGGAGTGGGGAGAGAAACTTGAGGCAGTCAACAGGAAATGAAATAGTCCAGGTATGAACAAGGTAATTTACCAGAACTGAATACAGAAGTCATGGATAGGAGAGATGTTGTGAAGGTAAGTGAAACAAGTTGGTGCACTGGATAGAGCACAAGATCTTGAGTCAAGGAAGACCTGAGTTCAAATCTAGCATCAGATACTTACTTAGCTATATGACCATTAACAAATCACTTAACTGTTATCTAGCTGAGTTTCCTAATGTAGAAAACATTGATAATAATGGCTATCTCCCTAAGATTGTTGTGAGTTTCACTAATAATGAAATTTGTAAAGCACTGTGCAAATTTTAAAGCTTGTATATTACTGTAGTGGCAACCACACTGGAATACCCACCATGGGTACTAGCACAAGTTCTTAGATCTGCTTTATTAGGAAATATAGCTGTTTAAGGGGTCAACAACCTTTTTAAATTACATTCACTAGTTCAGGGAAACAGTCAGTACCCTGAACTTCAGAAGCAGAGAAATAAAGACCAACAGACAGGGCTCTGACTTCCTGAATCAACTATACACTTTACATACATCCCTGAATGGAGAGAGCTTTCACATCTGAGGGGGTTGGGGGAGAGCTCTTAACATAAGGCCACTCAGAATCCCAACCAGGGAATCACAAGATCCTTAAGTGAGCCCCCAAAGCAAAATACCAACTCAGAGTATATATATACTTCTCAGAGCCAGAAGGCATTACAACCCTCTTGACTCAATGCCTAATTAGAAATTAGCAAAAGGTATGAAATCCTTCCGACAAGCAAGCCTCCCCTAAGAAAACTTCTCTTAATGTGCTCCAGGTGAGGCCTATTAATGGGTGGGGAAGATCTTAAATCCCATTAACATTATAGTTAGCTATTAATTTGTATAAATGTCAAAACTCAACATGGTATATTTGGTGAAAGGGCTGAGTGAATAATTGAGGACAACAAGGTTGCAAATTTGGGAAAATGAGTGAATGGTGGTATTCTCAACTGTAATAAAATAATATGATAAACAAAGAGAAAGGGAGAAAATGAGTTTTGGACTCTGTTGAATTTGAGATAGCTGCAGCTCTTCATTAGACGTGTACAAAGGGTAGCTAGTTATTTATCAATGGATCTTAGAAGAGAGACTGGGGGGGGCGGGAATGTATAAGTCTGGGAATTATCTGTGCAGAGATAATTGAACCCATAAGAGTTGATTAGATCACTGAGTGAGATAATCTAGAGGTAGCAAAGAAGAAGGCATTGAAAAGTCTCTAAATGTGGGAGTGTAGCAGCAAGCACCCTAGCATACCCAGGACGGCGGCTAGTACAAGTTCTTTGATCTGCTTTTCTAAAGGAAAGCAACTCAAAAAGGGGTTAGCCATCTTACTTTAATCAAACATGTATCATTTACCTAATTCAGGGGGGAAAGTCAGCACCCTGAACTTCAGAGAAAACATACAAAAGTTACAAGCAGACAAAAAATACAAAGGAATAGATCAATTTCCATAACAGACAGGGCTTCTAACTCTCTGACCATTACATTCATACCTAGTTAGTTAATTACCAGAGAGAGAAGCACCATCTGGGTTTTCAAAAGGGGGGGAGGGGGGAGGAGGGGCCTCAACAACTTCCCAGAGAGTCTCATCTGGCCAAATCACACAACTCTTTCCATAAGTGAGCCCCAAAGCAAAACCTCACATCAGGGTATACATAGCCTTTTCCAGGGTCACAGAATGTCACAATGCTGGAAGACCCACTGCCCAATCACAAAGTGACAAGGTGTGGGCATTCCTGAAAAACAAGCCTCCCACCACAGGCTTCATGTGACTACATTCAGCTTATTAGGGGGCAGAATATATTTTCAAATCAGGGAAGGTCCTCAAATTCACTTAAGCCTATCAAGGGGCAGGGAAGATCTTCAAATTCCCATTACCACTACAGGGGGTCAGTGGCAATGCCATAGTAAGTGGTTGTGACCTGGAGGAAGATTCAGCAAAGAAAATTGAGGAATTGGAGAAAACAATTTCAATTGAATGATGAGGGTGGTAGTCAGATTGCAGAGGATATAAAAGCAAGTGAGAGAAATGGAGACATCTAGTGAAGATGACCTTTTCCTCCTCTGAAGATAAACCCTGGTCATCTCTATTCCCATAATAGGTTTCTATAGTTGGATTCTTTTTCTTTTGCCTGTGCATTTTTTTGTGTGTGATGATAGCTTAGTTGTTTGTAGTCATCTCTAGCCCTGGGGTATGGGAAATAGTGCCTCTTGCCTCAGATCTTTAGTTCTCCCCTCTAGCCTGAAACCAAAGCCAACAGTCTTCTATAAGTACCCACAGGCAGGGACTTTCTACCCCACCACTTCTGCACTTGCTGGGTGTGTGCTGGTTCCTTCTCACCACCCTCACCACTCTTCCTCTTCACTCTTCCAAGCATAGTTAGCTGGCATTCCTGGTCAGTAAAAGTTCCCTTGATTTTGATTTTCCCAGGCTCAGACAGCCAACTCCCCTCACTATCCTGGAGGTAAAAGTTCTAGTGACTAGGGCAGAAGCAGCCTCTCAACTAACCCCAGGGCTTGACACTTGTTATTTAAGAGGCTAGACACTTGCTGTTAAAATGAAACCTAGCCTGGAGGTGTTTACTCTTCCCAGAGACCACACTTGTTCCTGAGATTTTTCTTCTGATCTCAAATTGCCCTGAGAGGACCTGGGTTATGGGTTATGCCCCTTTTCTTATTTATCTCCACCCACACTTTTTTCACTCTAAGATGCTGTTTTCACTCATTTGTGGAGGAAGATCTTGAGAGGTTGGAATTTTCTGACCTACTCTGCCATCTTCCCAGAATCCTCTCCAGATGACTTTTTCAAGGAATTTAGCTGAGAAAAGGAGGAAAAAGGTAGAATGATAGTGAACAGAAATGGTAGGATACTTTATTTTCATCTTCTTTTAAGAATGGAGAAGACGTGGGCATATCTGCAAGCAGCATTAGAAAGAAGTGAATAGCAAGAGGCTGAAGTTTAGAGAACGGAAGCAGTATGCTGGAGAAGATGAGAGGTAATGGACTGACATGCATTTAGAGGTGTTTGCTTGAGAAGGGTTGTCTCTTCATGAGAGATGGGAGTGAAGGAGAATATAATGTGGGAAGATCCAATGGATGATTGATGAGGAAGATAGAAGAAGGGGGAACTTTTATGGGGTGGCATCAGATTTTTCACTGACATATGAAAAAGGGTCCTTAGCTTGTGGGGGCAAGGAGAAGGGAGAATGGAACAGGGTACTATTATAGGAAGCTTGAGGAAGAACTGAGAAGTTTGGAATAGGTGCTGTGGTGTCATAGCTAATTGATTAGGGAACTGTTAAAGTACTGATTTGCTGCAATGTGGGTACTAGTCACATAATATAAATTTGTAATGCATCCAGTAACCACAGTTTCATGACTTCCTCTAGCTCAATTCTTCAGAACATTGTATCAGCAATGCCATATTCACAATGCCTATAGAGATTACAAATATGCTGATATAATTATCCATCACAAAATACGTCAGGTTTGCCATTTGGGGAAATAAACTAGAAAATTTATTAAGATACCAAAAGACTGAGTCCCAAAACCAGAAAGTGAAAGCCATCAGAGTAGTTATGACATTGGCACAGGTAGATAAAGTAGAAAGCACCCACATTCTCAAGCCTTTAAAACAGAACAGGCTACCTCAGGCAAAGGTCCTCCTCTCCCCACTCACAGCAACCACCCAGTGTCCTGGAAGAGCGCTCCCAGCAGCTCTGGCCCCTGGCAGTGCTCAGCCGGAGCCCTAACTCAAAAAAAAAAAAAAAAGGCAACTGCCGCCAACTGCCAACCACAGGACCGTTAGCTCGGCTTTTTTTTTTTTTCTTGCTCTGCTATGTCAGCACGTCCATGGGGCATGGGAGATCTTTAAATCCCATAACCCTTACAAACATGAAGGAGGTCTATGGTTGATGTAATCCATGTTTGGAATTTGGCAAATCATGATAGACAATAGGACCAGGCAAGCAAGTTGAGCTTAGAGAAGAATTGATCTGATGTACCTAGGTGTTGAAATAGGGAAGAGAGAAGAATGTAATTGGTGTGAAACTAATGGGAAATGACTAAGGGATGAATTTAAGGTCAGGATGAGGACAGAATTGGAGGTCATAAATCAAGGGAAAGATGGGATTTTAAAAAGATTTGAATGTAAATCTTCTTAACTTCTAGTCCACCACTCTTTTCACTCTTCCATGTTAGCTTCCATCAAACCAATTAGTATTCAATCAAATGGATTAATTTTGCTACAGATTCAAGGCTCAGGGCTTCTTTTTCACTGAAAAAGTGTAATGCTGATCCTTTTGCAGCAGCATAAAAAGGTGCTGATCTAAAAAGAAAGGTGGCTTCTAGGTCATATCATTCTTCCCCCTTTCTCCTAACTTCCTTTTATTCTTAAACTCCTGGTTTTCTAGTAGTCAGAATTCATTTCAGCTGCTAAATCATGCTTTCTCATTAAAAAAAAAATGGGTTCTTGGCCTGAATTGACTAGCTGTCGATATAGCTGCCACATATAGACTGGTATTACCATTCTCTTGCAAAGGATTGAGTATAAAGTTGCTTTGAAATAAAATAACCTGAAGTCTCTTTCTGAATCAAATAAATAAATGGAAACTTCTATGTGACAGCTATTATACTGAAGCTTTTTGCTCTATGCCTAACCTATATGTGACTAGGCCTGAGCTAGGTTTTTCCATAGAGCTTCCATGTTAAATACATTTGTATGTGTTCCTATTTTAAGATACTGGCCACAAATGGATGCCTAACAACACTTCCTATAGGAGAGTTCTGCTTATGTACCTCTGTTTGATGATGTAAAATACATTGAAATTCAAAGACCTATTAAAAGACCACATGAAGTATTGTGGCATAGGAAGCAAATGCCTATTGTGTATTCTCTTTTTCTATTAAGTGTCTTCCATTATCATTCTATTCTATTACAACAAAAGTAGCTGCTCATTATTCTCTGTGGCATTGAATTTGGGAAACCTAACTTACAGGGTTTTTTTTCTGCTAAAGTTGGAAATTTCTTATAGGTTAATTCATCGAAGTCATATTAAGCTATCTCTATAAAACTAAGGTAGCATTTGCCAAACTGCTTAGTGAACCATCTATGCTTTCATGATAAGAATGAGGGGCTGGGGAGGGAGGGCGGCTCTGATGAGAAAATTTTAATGCTAGAAACATTTCTACCCCTAAAATATTAAAATGGAATTTATGAATGTATCAAAAACACTTTTAAGATATAGTATTCTATAGCCAAATATCTTTGGGAAATACTAATTTCAGAGAATCATGGAATTTTAGAGCAAAAGTGTCCTTCAATATTACCAAGTACAACCTTCATTTTACAAATGAGGGAAATGAGATAGAGAAAGATTAACCTGTTCAAAAAGATTTCTGTGTCAGGCTTCATGTTAGAACTCTCACCAAATTAGACATTGTTGAAAATTTTCTATAGGCTACTTGGTAACAATAAATATACTGGGATTTCAACATTTTTTTTAAAGGATTCTATTTAGTTTGTCCAAAAAGTGAATACATGGTGGAGATTGGGTAATAGAGGTGAACCATGTCCAGTCTTAATCTCCATGATACTCTCCCCTACACACACTTATCAAAGAATATTTTCTAACTACCATCAAAAAATGACTATACAAAAAAGAAAGGTAACTTTTAGGCCATAATATTTTCCCACTTTTCTCCTTGTTTCCTTTAAAAAAAATGCTCTAGTTGTTCTACTGGTTACATTTCATTGCATCTGTCAAATCATCATTTTCCCTAAAAGAAATAAATGCCAATTGGTCTTTCTTTGTTCGTTCCACGTGATCACTAAAAACAAAAACATTAGTCAGTGTTGATTCCCTCACAGGTTGGAATACTCCTGTATTCTGTATTCCTTATTCATGAAAGTATGAAATTAATTACCGGTTAATTGATACCTGTTGATAAATTTTTTGCCACTGTTCTCATGTATACTTAGTCCCTTGAGCTAAGTAAATCATTATACACACACGTATACAGATTTCTTTCTGTTTTTGATATCAATATTTGAAAAGTGACTTTAACTTTACAATATGTCTAAAATAAGGGAGATGAAAATGGTGGACTATAATCCTTGTCATATGAGGAATGATGGAAAGAGTGGTTGATGTCTAACCTAAAGAGGAATGGACGAGGATGGGGGTTGGGATTTCCTGTTGTAAGGTACTGTCCCTTTCGTATGTGAACATTTCAGTTATTCAAAGGAGCATAAAAAGGCTTTATGTGAAAAAAATTAGTATCACGAGACACTTCTCTAAAGGACCTGAGAAAAAATCTGCCCCTCATAAATGTATTGAGTGCTATATGTTTTTGTATATAAAGGACTTTTTCCTAATTATTTGATCTCTTCTGGTTATAGACCTAGCAGTGGCATAGCTAGGTCAGAGGACATGCACTGTTTAGTAACTTTTTTGTATAATTTCAAATCATTTTCCTAAATGGTTTTACCCATTCATGCAAGTCTACCAAGAGTGAATTGATGTGCCTTTTCCCCACAGACCTCCAGCACTTTCCATTTTACTTTTTTGTTATCTTTTCCATTCTAATGAGATAGAATCTCAGAATTTCTTTAATTTGAATCTCTCTAATTAGTAGTGATTTGGCACATTTTTTATAGGACTACACTAAAAAAAATTCTTCCCTTGAGAACTGTATTCATATCATTTATCAATATAAGAATTACTCTTTTTCTTATAAATTTGAATCAATTTTGTGGTGGCAAAAAATGGAAAGTAGGATAATATCCATCATTTGAGGAATGGCTGGATAAATTGTGTTATATTATCATAGAACACTATTTTGATTTAAAAGATGAGGAAAGGGACAATTTCAAAAAAGCTTCAAAAGATTCATATGAACTGAGGTAGAATGAAGTGAACAGCACCAGGAGTGAAATTTATTGTATAGACTTAATATTATAAAAATGAAAAATTTTAGGACTTTTTTAAATTGATGAAGAGTGAAATGAATAACATTTTGAATAATAATAACAACATTGTAAAAAGATATTAAAAGAGATGAGAATTATGATCTAATACAATGACCATTCATGATTCTAGAAAACTGATGATGAAACATGCTATCTAATACAGAGAGATGATGGATTTAGGGTACAGAAAGAGACATATTTCAGGATAAAGCCACTAAGGGAATTTGTTTTGCTTGACCTATGCATACTTATTAAAAGAAATTTGGTTTTTTCTTCTCTTTTTTCCAATAGTGAAAGGAGTCGGAGGGAGAAAAAATAGATTTTTTTTTCATTTAAAAAAATAAAGATCCTACAGATGTGAAATGAAGACCTCCTCTTGCTACACTTTCAGATGAGATAACTGTATTTTTAATTTTATATGACTATTTTGCTTTGTCATAAGAGAACTCAAGTGAAGTAGGATTAATGTATAAATGCAATACAAAAACAAAATAGTAATTTCTTTAATGTACTAAAAGAACTATTTTCCAAACAAAACATTGACAGGTAAATATCACTATAGTGAATTGTAGCTCATTAGTCATTCGTTCATTCATCAATAATATCTAATTGTTTTCAGAATTTTGAAGTATGTTGCTGAGACAATAAATTGAATAACTGGGAATTATGGGATGAGCCCATGAAAACTGTTTGGGGTCATATCTGAGAGACAGTTGAATTTTTTAGTTTCTCATCATAAGATAGAAAGAAGTCCCTGAGCATAAGAAGGACTGCTTTGAGAGATGAAAGTCAGAAGAAAATGGGCACAGGAAGAGTCAGAAGAAACATTAGAATGAAAAAAATGCAACAGCTTCCTGAAGAAAGAAATTGATGACATATACTGCCCCCTTTGCTTTAAATACGTAGAATGGAGGAGAATTAGAATTCCACTGACAGAACTAATTAAAGCCAGATAGTCTCTGAAGTTGCTCTTCTCATTAGAAGAGATACCTATAGTTCTAGTTTGAGTTTGTCCTTCGATTTCAAAGAGAACCATGACATCAGTGGAATGATGACATGACTTGCAATTGAGTTCCATTTGAGTGAGGGAGGGCCGTGCAAGGTCACCTGCCTCACTTTCTCCTCCAGAGCCATCTGAGTCTAGTGCTCAGATATTCATCAAGGCGATTGGAGATGGCCTGGGATGCATTGGGAGATCCTGGCCCTTTTAGGCTAAGAATTGGAGGAAGCAGGATCTTCTTGCTATGTAAAGATCTGGCTGTTTGTAGCTTTTTAATGCAATGTAAATTTTGAGAGCTGAAAAGAGAATAGCCCTGAAGATGCTATGGGAACTTATTGGAGGAAAGTAAAATTCTGTTTTTAAATGAAGTACTGAGTGAGCTTCTTATCCCTTAATACAATCTGCAGCCTGAGAGAGGGGGAAACCCCTCAGGGGCTTCACTGTATTGCCCTCTATAGCTTTCTCTAACTTAAGAGGATAAACATCTTAGAATTCAGCAGATCTGAGAAGCTTTTCAATACTTTGCTTTAAGGGAACTACTTGGTACTGAAGAAATTTATCAGTTCTTGGGTGCCCAAACAAGGGAGCAGACCTAGAAAACTGCAGATCCTAAGAATAGAGAATTTTTCACTGAAAACAATACATAATATTGGCTTACTCAAAGAGCATAGCATTACTTTTGAATCCTAAGAGTAGAAGAAAAATAACTTCATTTAGTAGGAAACAAAAAATATAATTCAGAGGAAGACTAGATGCATAGTGTGGACTCTTCATTGAAATTTACCATTGACATCCGAACCAGCAATTTTGAGTCATGAGTTGTGTTAGACACTTAGGTTTTCCTACTCATGTGCCTCACTGCCATGCATCTATAAGTGTGTAAGTATCTTTCCTCATAGATATGTGCATTGGTGATAGAATGTAACACAAGTTTATAAGTGGACTGTTGTATTTTGAGTTTTCTTATTTTTTCAGAATGTTATATTTTGATCATTTTTTGGTTTTGCTTTTAATTAAAAATTATGTTATGATTAATATATCCTTTTAATATATAGCCTATTTAATTTATATTTTATTTTAAATTTATATATTAATTTAATTAATATAATTTATATATTAATTTAATATATCCTTTACCTTATTGTTTAGCAAATGTTTCATGTTTAATGTTTCATTGCAAGTAATATATGTAAAGTAGAAGCACACCGATGTGAGTTCAGTAATTATACTTATGAGTAGCTGGAGTTCCTCCACTCTTCCCCAAACACAAACATACCCATGTACCAACATTATGCCTAGAACCCTGAAAGTGAGTAATAGTCACCCTCGTGGAGAATTACCACAACTAGCTAAAGGGACTTCAGATGGAATGAGGAATTGAGCCCCAATCCAAGAATAGAGGGAGAGAGGGACAGAGGTGAGGAGAAAGGGAAATAGAAAGAGAGAGAGAGAGAGAGAGAGATGACTAGGAAGGGTCAGGATCAGCATCACACCAGAGCTATAATGTCTTCAAAACTGAAAAAGTCATGGAAGTGAAAAAAGTTTAGAACTAGTCTGTCTAGCCCCAGCAGACAACAATGTGTTGAAATCGCAAAAAGACTGTTTTGGGCTCATTATAAGAAGGCATTTCTAACAACTTAACAGCACTGCATCTACAAGGCAAAGAATTGCTTTGAGGTAATGAGTTCGGAGGAATTATCAACAAGATAACCTCTAAATTTTTATTATTCTTTTTACTACATCTCCTTACCTCCCATATAGCCATATTAAGATAATGCAATGCAATATGACACAACGAAACACAATACAATATAATATGATGCAATACAATATACCGGTAGGAGACAGTTAAGCAGCTGCTATATTTGAAGCATCAGAGTTCAAGAGCAAATTATTTCTAAATCATCCTTGTCCTTAAGGAGCTCGCATTCTTCTGGGACTGGGAGAAGAGGAACACAACACCCACAGATAAGTATATCAGATAATTTGAAGAAGAGGAAGAAAGCTCCTCAGTTGAGAAAATCTGGAAAAGTTTTCATAAGAGAGAGTATATGATCTGCGCCATGAAAAAAGCTAGGAATTATAGGAGGCAGAGGAAAAGAAGGAATGCATTATGGGACAGCTTATACAAAGGCATAGATGGAAGAAATGGTGTGCCAAGTCTGCAGAAGAGTAAGTGTGCTGGTGTGGATGGAATATTGTGTTTGAAAAGTGGAATAATGGACAATTAGTTGGGAAAGATAGAATGTGAAGGACTTTCAATGCTAAACTGAAGAGTTCAGATTTTATTCTAAAGGCAATCAATGCTTGGACTCATTGTCATAACATTACATTTCAGCTCTCTATCTTCTCCTTAGAAAAAATGTCCTAAAAGGCCTCTTTGCCTTTCTTTTGATAGCAAAGCAAACAGATCTCTGGTGATTTAACAAATCCCCAAACTTTTCCACCTCCAAACCTTCTTTCCACTTTCCATCTTACCCCATGGGGGATGGCAAGGATACTTAAGCCACATCTGTACCTCTACCTTACAGAAAATTAGGCACTGGGAAGAACTGCTAAGATGGAATTTCTCTGCTGTTCAAGTCCTTACCATAATCAGAGAATTTAGTATTAAGTGCTAGCTTTGTATTCTGAATCAGGACAATTCTAATAAATCAATTCAAGTCTATGCTGAGCCCATCATTTTGAGTAACAGCGACTACAGTAAATTATGGGTTTCTATCATGACTGGGAACCTCATAAGTCAAAAGCACCATACACTTAGGGAGAGGTGGGTTGGAGGCCTTTGGAGTGAGACAGATATGAAGCTATTACTCATCATTATCAGTGCAACAGTTACAAGGCAGCTTTTAATGGCGATTTTGTAAATATTGCAGATTGTTTTTATTTTTTAAGAAAATTCACTTAACACAATGCTTTACAGCCATAGAAGACAGTAATTTATGTTCCTGCACTTAGCTGCTGTCTTTCCTGAAAGAGACATTAGGAGCAATGGCATCGGAGCATAACAGAGAACTAAGGGGCAGCCACAGCTGCTACATCTGCTAGCAACATACCTTCTCTTGAGGTTGGATTTTAATGGATTTTATTGCCCTTATGAATTCTTTTCATCATCATACCCATTTGTTTTATTGTGGCACTTTGATTTATTGATTCGGAGATATTGCATGGATAGTAGAAAGTGTAATGACATTGGCATCAAAGGAGCTGGGTTTGATACCCAGACCTGTCACATATTATGTTTCTGACCTTGGGAAAGTCACTTAACCTCTTGGGGCCTCAGTTTCTTTATCTGTAAAAGGAAAGGCTTGGAAGAGGTTTCTCTCTGGTCACTTTTAAATCTGCATCCTTTTTCTATCCTTAAAAAAATTAAATTAAAAATGCATGAAATTTCCCTGATGAATATCCAACCTTTTCCACAGTAATTTTTTTTTAAGTTAACTTTGACAATTTGAGACACACACTCATTATCCATGATTTGTGTGCATTGCATTCATATCATGTTATGGAAACACTTAGAGTATCCAAATGGGCAAACAGTCCCACTAGAAAATATAAATGGGGTCACAGAATCATATTATCTCAGAGTTAGAAGGAACTCTGAAATCACCTATTCTAACTCCTGCCTTAACAAAACCATAATATCCCTAACAATAATCATCTAGACTTAATTTGAGGATGATCCAGGGAATGGTATCCCATTACCTCCAGAAATTCATTCCATTTGGGGACCAATCTAATTGTTTGGAAGTTATTGTTTCTGTTTTTCCTTAAGTCAAGCCTAAACCTCCCCTCCTCTCTACTTCTCCTCCTCTTTCTCCTTCTCCTTCTCCTCTTTCTCTTTCTCCTCCTTCTCTCCTCTTCTTCTCCCCTCCCCCCTCCCACTCCCCCTTTTCCTTCCACCATCCCTCCCTCACTTTCTGACTTCCACCCAGTCATCCAAGTTCAACTTCTGGGTCCAAAGCAAAACAACTGTAATTTCTGATCTATGTAATATCAATTCAAACAAAGAACAGCTCTAATTGTTAGAAAGTTTTTGCCCTACAAGGCAATCTATTGACTAAATCTGTCTCTCTAACTTTCACTCAGTGATCCAAGTTCTATCTTCTGGGCACAGAACAGTACAATTACTTCTTACTAATTACCTCTTCTATGTAATATCACTTCAAGCACATGAAGATAGCTATTGCACCCCAATCTTCCTTTTTGTGCTTCTCTAGGCAAAACATAACTAGTTCCTCCAACAAATCCTTGTCTTAAATGGTCTCCTTTTCCTTCATGATTCTAAGTCCCATGCTCTAAAACCATTTCAGTTTATCAGTTTCCTTCCTAAATCATGAGACTCAGAATGGAATACAATAACATGACATAATCTAATGAGAACATAGTAAAGCTCTGTGCTCCATTCTGCAAACCAGAGGTATCAAAATCAAGGCTGGTAGGCCACATGTGGCCCAGAAAACTCCTAAATATGTCCTGAAACAATTTAAAATGTAATTGGGAAATATTTTAAAAAATAAATAAAAATATAACAACCACATGGATAATGCCAATTTGTGACTTAAATAAATATGTGGCCTTAGGGATCTGTTTCTGTTTGAGCTTGAGACCACTGTTTGTACATTATACCTCTCAAAGTGCAGCCTAAAATGGAATTTGATTTGTTGACTTCTCTGTAATATAATTGATTCATATCACTATTGAGTATTAATTCATATTGAACATAACAATTTAGTAGAGTAAGAGATGAGAATATATGATAAAAGAGGTAGGGTTGGAGTCTAGTTTGGATTTTGAAGGGAGCGGAGATAATTTTGAACAACCACTAAGGGCCATGTTACATGAATTTAGATATTAACAAAGGGATTTTCATGCAATAAGAAGGACCCAGTTCATGTTAGAAATCATTAATTTTTAGTGAACTCTGACAGCAGAATTTCATGACTACCTCTAGTAGTGATCTGTGATTCAGGAACAACAGCAGAAAATGAAGATGATATGACAGAAAGTCCAATATTAGTGTGACAAGAAAAGCAGAAAGATGAATATCAAAGAATATGTGATAAACCTCCCCTCCCTGATAGTAAAGGAAGGGAAGTAAAGTCACAGAAAGCATGAAGGACAGGGAGGATAGACAGTAATCTAGGAATCAAGAGGTTTGATTCCTACAAAGAACATGCTTAGGATCATTGATGCAATGGGAGAATTGTAAAGATAGGATACTATGACCACAGAGGAGGCCTTCAGAGATCAGGATCTTGGAGGTGGTGTAGGCTGAGGTGATGGTGAGCAGGTGTGATAAAGAAAAGATAGTACATTCATGGCTGGTGAAGTGGGAAGCCACAGTATTAAGTGAATGTGAAAACTGAAGTCATAAAGGAAAATATCAGATCAATTCTACAAAGATTTATCAAATCCCCAGTATATACAGGTCACTGGGTTAGGTGATGGGGGTATAGACAGAACTATACAAAACAAATGAAAAAAAAATAGCCTCTATCTTTAGGATCTTAGAGAGAAAAGGAAGAAAGCACTGAAAAGAAAGACTATGGACCAGGTACTAAATTCACTAATGAAGATGGTCTGTAAATGACAAAAAAAAGGATCTGAAAAGGGTGATCTAACATAATGGCATGAATCTCAAAGAAGAAATTTTATAGAGATGGTAGCAGAGTAAAGACCTGCAAATAACTGATAGGAAAGGAAAGAATGTGCCTATTTTTCCTCCTATTTTTGTGCTAAGGAGCAAATGGAAAAGCAGACAACACTAGAAGAGGAAGTATGGGATGTGCTGTGTGTTAAGCAGAAAGCTAGATTTCTATTGGTGAAGAAAAGGAAGAGGCATTAAAGGAAAGATTGTATATGGAAGAATGTTTTCTAACAATAGAGCAGGGGGGATTCCAAAGCAGGAGGGGCAGATTATGGAGAAAAGGAACTGGAAAAATATAGGAAGTCTGAAGAGGATAAGAGGTAGGGGAAACAGATGTTCAATTTAGAGGGGGGCAGTTCTTAGTGACAAAGATGAGAGTATTAGGAAGCTCTAATTTAATAAGTGATAATAGCTGGCATTTATATTGTGCTTTATGAAGAGCTTTACACACATTGATCTCTCATCTGAGTCATTGTTAAGAAATATAAATAAAGGGAGCCAAGATGGCGGAGTAGAAGCACGACCTTCCTGGAAGCTCCGGCTTCCACCCTCCCCAATCCATGTAAAAAGGGGACTCTAAACAAACTTTGGAGCTGCAGAACCCACAAAATGACACAGAGAAGCTAACCTCCAGCTGAGGAGAGCCCAGCAGGCCGGCAGGAATCGGCCAGCGCAGCGCTCTGGGAGGCGAGCCCAGCCCCACACTGAGGCTTTAGCCCCAGGGCGGGCCTGACCAGACGCTGGCCAGAGGGACTCCAGATCAGCAGCAGCTGTGGCCATTTCCATATTTATCAATACATAGATGCGAAGGACAAGGTGAGAGGCCAGTGCAGTCTGGACTTTGGGACCCAGTAAGTGGGAGTGTGTGGCTTTTACCCCCGGGGTGAGAAACCGCTGAGATGCCAGCACAGCCTGCCAGCGTCATGTGGGGGCTTCAACTCCTGGCCTGCAGAGTGTAGGGGGACCAAGCACCAGTCTGAGGGGTAATCGTTCTTGCTTTAACCTGCTTGGATCTGGATTGCAGTCTAGGGTGGAGGTCCTGGGGCATGTGTCCAACTTGACAGAGCATGTGGAGACCTCAGAGAGGGCACCCATCTAATACCTCCGGCAGCTGAGAAAACCCCAGCGTTTGGGATGAAAACTCCCCTGTCTGGTGGCAGAGACCTACTGTGTCAAAAAGCCCAAAAGTCAAATAATTGAGTGGCAAAATGAGCAGGCAAAGGAAACAAAGCAGACAGAAGATTCCAACATTACACTCCTATTTGGGGGACAAGAAGGAGCAAGGCATGGAACAGGAAGAAAACAGTGAAGTCAGAACTCCTGCACCAAAAGCTTCAAAGGAAAATACAAGCTGGTTACAGGCCATAGAGGACCTTAAGAAGCAGATAAGAGAAGTGGAGGAAAATTTGGGAAGAGAAATGAGAACAATGCAAGAAAATTATGAAATGAGAGTCAACAGCCTGACTGAAGAAAATAATACCTTAAAAAAACACACTGACTCAAATGGCAAAGGAGGCTCAAAAAGGCAATGAGGAGAAGAACGCCTTAAAAAGTCGAATTTGCCAGATGGAAAAAGAATCTCAAAAGGTCACTGAGGAGAATCATTGCTTCAGAATTCGACTGGAGCAAATGGAAGCTAATGACTTTATGAGAAATCAAGATGCTGTTAAACAGATCCAAACAAATGAAAGAATAGAAGGCAATGTGAAATATATCATGGGAAAAACCACTGACCTGGAAAATAGATCCAGGAGGGATAATTTTAAAATTATTGGACTACCTGAAAGCCATGACCAAAGTAAGAACCTAGAAAGCATCCTCCAGGAAGTTCTCAAAGAAAACTGCCCTGATGTTTTAGAACGAGAGGGCAAAATAGAGGTTGAAAGAATCCCCCGATCACCTCCTGAAAAAGATCCCCAAAAGAAAACTCCTAGGAATATTATAGCCAGGTTCCGGAATTCCCAGATTAAGGAGAGAATATAACAAGCAGCCAGGAAGAAACAATTTGAATATTGTGGAAACACAATCAGGATAACCCAGGATCTGGCAGCTTCTACACTGAGGGATCGAAGGGCTTGGAATGTGATATTCTGGAGGTCAAGGGAGCTGGGATTAAAACCAAGAGTCACCTACCCAGCAAAACTGAGTATCATGTTTCAGGGGAAAATATGGTCATTCAGTGGAATACAGGATTTTCAAGCATTCTTGATGAAAAAACCAGAGTTGAATAGAAAATTTGACATTCAGATACAAGAAGCAAGAGAAGCATGAGAAGGTAAACAGGGAAAAGAAATCATAAGGAACTTATCAAAGTTGAACTATTAATATTCCTACATGGAAAAACAATAATTGTAACTTATGAAACTTTTCTCAGTAGTTGAAGGGATTAGAAACATATATATAATGTCTTTATATGAGGGTATGTGAGCATATGAATACATATGTGAATGTGTGTATAAACGTTTACAGGTATACATAGATAGAGGGCACAGGACCAATTTAACAGGAAGGAAGGGATGATACTTAAAAGGTAAAATTAAGAGGTGAGAGGAATATAATGAGAGGAGATGGGGAGAGACAGATTGGGGCAAACTATCTCATACAGAAGAGGCAAGGGAAAATGGTTACAATGGAGGGGAAGAATAGGAAGGCAAAAGGGAATGGGTCATCCTTATTCCTATTGAATCTGGCTTGAGGAGGGAAGGAAATATACACTAAATAGGGGATCTCACCCTCCAGGAGAATAGGGGGGGAAGGGGATGAGAGGGGGGATGATGGAAGGGAGGGCAGGCTGTAGGGGTGGGAAGTTGGAAGCACCCACTTTTGAAAAGGGACAGGATCAAAGTAGAGAATAGAACAAGTGGGAGGTGGGATAGGAGGGAGAGAAATATAGTCAGTCTTTTACAATATATCTACTATGTTATTGTTTTGCATTAACCTCACATATAGATGAATATATATATGGAACTGCTTGTTCAATATATACTGAACTGCTTGTCTCCCCAGTGGGGGTGGGTGGCAGCGGGGGAAGGGAATGGATCTGGAATTGAAAGTTTTAAAATCAAATATTCAAATATATATATACATATATGTGTGTGTGTATATATATATATATATACTATTATTAATACCATCTTACATGTAATTAAGAAATAAGATATACAGGCACTGAGGCATAGAGATCCACTGGAAAAGTCGAAACGGGTATGGGAGAAAATATGGGAGAGAGCAGATTGGAGGTGGGGATATCCTGTGGGACTGCTGTTTTGGGGGGATGGGTGGGGAGAAAATTTGTAACTCAAAATCTGGCAGAAATGAATGATGTAAATCAGAAGTTAATAAAGCATTTAAAAAAAACAAAAAAAAGAAATATAAATAAAAATATATGCATCTATATAATATTAAAGTAATCCAGAATTAAATTCAAGTCAGATAATACAACTTAGATGCCTCTATAAGCCATGCACTTTAGCTATTATTAGACTAACCTATAAATTTTATGGCCCTGCACTATGACTTTTAAATGGAAGATTGGTTTAAGTGAGATTCCAAGTTTGACTATTTGCAGACAGATAAAAATTAGGATAAGGAAAAGGCTTTTTATGTAATGGGGAATATTTTGATTTATTAATATTAAAATCTCTGCAAGTAGGAAAAATGTCATAGCTGCCTCCTCAGGCCGTGGCTGCTCTCCTCTTATTGGACAGAAATATTTCTTTAAAAAAATTCATTCTCAGTTACTTTGACCTGTTCATACATACCATAGGCTCTCAAAATCACAGTATTGCTGTGGTTCAGAATTTCCCAAGAAGAGGTAAAGTCTAACTGTGGCTCAATGTGCTGAGACATACTTGGGAATGAATAATTCTTATATCATCCAGTGAATTTAGCAACATGTGTAGTAATTTTTACCACAGAAAGGCAGAATTATAAGAATTAAAATCATAGAATTTTTATTCCATAAGGGAAATTAGAGGCATTTTAACCCTGACTTTTATAGCCTTCCTACAATCAGTATAGGTGCTCAGTCACCCAAGAAAGGTCAGGAGAACAGAATTTATTTTCACATAAAGTTGTGTCTTCCTAATTCCAAAATTGTTTGGATAATTTCCATATGACTTTTCCCAAATAATCTTTTGGGGCTCTTTTCAACAATACAAAATTGGATATTTTGTCCTTTGGGGAAAAATTATCTTAATATCAGAGATACAGGATTCTAAAGGACCCCAAGAGGCCATCTGGCTCCACTCACCCAAATTACAGGTGAAAGAGAAAATTTAGGTGACTTGCTCATGGTTATACATAAAGTAAATGGTTAAGGTGGAGTTTAAAACCAAGTCTTCCTAACTTCAAGCCTAGGGCCCTATCTACTTCATCATGATGCTTCTCCAGGTTTAAAGTGAAATTGATGCCAAAATTGATGCCAAATCAGAACAAATAAAAATACCAAAACAGATCAGTCAATGGAGTATGTGTATGTATGTGGGGGGAGAGGGGGGTGTATTCCAACTCATTATATCATTTGAAAACTACGCACTCTTGACACCTCCACAGAGGCCAATTCTGATTCCTCATTATTATATGGAGATGAATCTGGGTTCTTGGGGTCTGTGTTAGATAGGGAACTATAAGCTCTGGAAAATTCTGCTGTGTGTAAAAGGCTTCAAGTATAACACTGGTAACACATGGTCTAGTTAATCATGGACATGTTGCTTGTCTGTAGATTGGTCACTTGGTCATGCCATCTCTGGCAATGGAAAACCTGAAACAAAGCTTTCAAAATAGTCTTCAGTTCTGTGAACCCCCTTTTTTCTTCAGTAAAATATGAAGGCAGAAAATAGTAAAATTGTTTTATATTTTAATCATTTAGACTGTTTACAAATATTAAATACTGGTACTCCAAATGAGAGATAATTGTCCAAGAACAAATGATGGGATGAAGGAAATGAATAATGTTATTGTGGACATTCTTGAAAAGTGCTTTTAAAAAGCCCAGAAAAAAGAGGTAGAAAAACGTATTTCTTCTATTTTCCACCCCACTCCAAGCCACTGGCTGCCCTGGCCCCACTAATCTTTGGAAGCCTCAGCTAGATCAGAAGTAATGAGTAGCCTCTCCTTACCAATTTTCTGCAAATTCCCCTTCCCCCTTCTCCCTCAAAGCTGCCCTCTTACCTTCTCAAGGAAAACTAGATACCCCATAATACTTGCAGACTCATTTTCCTCTTCTCTATGGTTGTAGGTCCCTCTACAACCCCATCTACTTAATGGCCACTCACGTCCCTTTGATGAGCAGGAAGTTACAAACCACATTAAGATAAAGGCCTTACTGCATCTCCTGATACTACCTTAAGGACTATCAGAGCATTACATCCACCCTGATGCTGACCTATATTTCAAATGTATTCTTCTAAAGTATAGAGTGTTTAAGGAAGACTGTTACCTCTAGGGTTGTAACCGTTAATGGGATTTAAGATGTTTCCTGTCCATTAATAGGCCTCACCAGGAGCCCATTAAAGGAAGCTTGCTTAGAGGAGGCTTGCTTGTAGGAAGACTTTCACACCTTTTCCTAATTTCTAATTAGACACTCAGTGATGAGGCTTGCAATGACTTCTGGCTCTGAGAAGTGTATGTATACTCTAAGTTGGTATTTTGCTTTGGGGGCTGGCTTATGAGAAGGATATTGTGATTCCCTGGTTGAGATTCTGAGTGGTCATATCTTCAGAGCTCCTGACTGCTGAGAAGTAAAGTCTCTCTTGATCTAGGGATGTATGTAAAGTGTATAATTGATTCAGGCAGAGACCTGTCTGTTGGTCTTTATTTCTCTGCTTATATTTTCTCTGTTTGTATTTTCTCTGAAATTCTGAAGAGTACTGACTTTTCCCTTGAACGAGTGAATTTAATTAAAAAAGATCATTGACCCCATAAACAGTTATCTTTCCTAGTAAAGCAGATCAAAGAACCTGTGCTAGCAGATATCCTGGGTATGCCAGTGTGGTTGCTGCTATAGGTATTAGGGCTGATGAGCCCTTTTCAAAACTGCTTTCCACCTTTGGTGTCTACTTGATTCACCCAACTCTCATCTGTGACTCCAAAAAGCAGTAGAATGTGCAGCAGTCACACCCTGGTAATCTATTTCAATAAACCACATTGAGGGTAAGGAGCCTCAAACTTGTAGATGAGTTAGGGAGGTGTCACCCTCAAACATATGAAAACTTCCCCCTGGTGGACTGGGCAAATGAGAACAATTTGTTCCAAAAGCCATGAAGGAAGTTGAAGCATGTCAAGCACTTAAAGCTTGGTCAGACATCTAAGGAGACCAAGTTTATCCACTGCATCCTGAGCCATCACCAGTCATCTTGACTTTTTTCTTGCCAATGGACTCTCTTTGTGTGAGAGCTCCCTTAAATAGTCTTTTATGTTAACAGATGTTTGGCATTCAAACAACGTGGACAGCCCATAGGAGTTCCACTCGCTGCAGTAGAGTTTATGTTTGGTAGTTGAGAGTGAGGCTGACAACTTTGTGCAACTCTACCTCACTTGAATCCAATTTATGCATGAATCAAAAGATATTACCTGTAACATTTTACCATTTTTACCTACCTCAAAGTTCTAAGACAACAGGCAAGTGACAAAGCAATAGGTGTGGATGTGCTGGGAGCTGTAGTCGAAACCCTGCACACAGGCAGCCCAGAGCATAGGGTTGTCTTCTCACTAAACTGAAGCATCAGTGGAATTAAGCAGCTCCCTAGATGTCTCAGAAGCCTTTTTAAGGACTATATTGCTCACTTCCTGGCATGATAAAGGGGCTAGAAAAGAAGCCCTAAAAACTGTCTGCTTCACTCAACCGCAGCCTGCTTGCCCCAGCAGGCGAGGATCCCACCCTGCAGTCAAAACACAAAAACAACATATAAAAACTTTTGCAAAGATGATTCCATTCACCATCAGTACATGGAATATGTGCACACTTATGGACAATATGGAATCCAAAAGACCTGAAAGACAAATACTTGTTATTGCATGAAAACTCAGCAGGTATTCCATCCAAATAGAAGGTTTGAATGAAGCAAGGCTTGCAAATGAAGGTCAACTTACTGAAGTCAGAATTGGAGACACATTTTTCTGGAGTGGCAGCAAAGATGGGGAGCATCTTAAAGTTGGGGTAGATTTTGCAATCAAAACTAATCTAGTTAACAAGCTTACATGCCTCCCAAAAGGAATGAATGACAGACACATGATGATGCAATTGCCACATGCAGGTAAAACTGTGCCACCAGCATCAATGCATATGCTCCCACCATGATGACCCCTGATGAGGTCACATAAAAAATTTTATGAACACTTGAATGCTTTCATCATTAATGTGATGAAAGAGGGCAAGCTTGTATTTCTGGGTGAATTTAACAACAGAGTAGGCACAGACTATCAGACATGGCAGTGAGTCCTTGGGAGGAATAGATTTGGAAAGAATAGCAACTTACTATTAAAGACTTGTGGGTCTCATGACCTAATCACCCATACTATCTTGCATTTGCCAAAATGCAACAAAATTTTGAGAATGCACCCTGGCAGCAAACATTGGCATTTAATAGACTATGTCATTGTAAGAAGAGAGAGAAAGGATTTGAGAGTCATGAAGGCAATATGTGATGTAGAGTACTAGACCAATCATAGACTTATCCTCTCAAAGCTAAACATTTGCATTCTACAAAAGTCATGGCCCCAAGACAAGACTACTACTTGTAGTAGTAGTACCCAGAGTACTTAATTTCAGCAGATTAGATCCCTTTTCATAGCATGAATTGTTCATAGCTGACTTGGAGGGAAAGCTAAGCCAACACATGGTCAGCAGCAGTGGAGAAGAAAAGGAGTGAGTAGTTTTCAAAGATTTGGTGTATAGCATTGCATTTACTCATCTGGGTCAGAACACCCACAAACATCAAGATGGGTTTGATGAAAATAATGGGGAAATTCAGAAGCTACTAAACAAAAAAAACGAGAACTCTACACATGCCTATGAAAGCTGAACAGTATTCCAGCACCATGCCAGGAAACTGAATAACTTACATTTGAATTGTCTAAAGAATATTCTGAAGATCACATGGCAAGAGAAGGAACCAGAAAATAAGCTCCTTTCTTGAGCTGAACTATCAAAAATATAAATCCTGCTGCAGAGAGTAGAGCCCTTATAGGGTATCCACATTGCTTGAATGCCAAATATATGTTAACATAAAAGACTATTTAATGGAGATCTCACACAAGGAAAGTACTCACATGGACATCAGAAGAAGTAATACAAAGAAACTCTCAAGATCTTTCTGAAGAACTTTGAAATCAATTATGAGACATAGGAGACACTAGCACAGGGCCATTGTAAAGCCATGCACGAGCAACTTTGCAGAGGACTGCTGCTGTGAACAGCTTTTATTCACCATGCCACAACTCAACAACTTATCAATAAAATGGCCACATAGTTCACCAAAGTGGTCACATTAGTTTTCAACAAAGTACAATCATTTAGTAATTCAATTATTAAGTAACTCAGTCATTGAATCATCCTTAAGGAGTCTCCTTAAGGGACCCAAACTACAAAAGTCAAAATACTCCACCCCTGGGTAGTCTCAATTGGAGATTAGTTTCCAATCATAAACAAAATATATTCATTTAGTCAATCACAGAATCCTTAATTCAATCACAAAGTACAATAGTCAAAGTCCCCCACCCATGGGTTGCAATTAAGTTACAACTTCAACAGTAATTTTAATCAATCAAAAATGTATCATTCACCTAATTCAGGGGGGAAAGTCTGCACCCTGAACTTCAGAGAATACAAACAGAAGTTACCTAGTTAATTACCAGAGAAGGAAACACCAACATCTGGGTTTTCAAAGCTGGGGGCCTCAATGACTGTCCAGAGTCTCATCTGGCCAAATCACACAACTCTTCCCCAAGTGAGACCCAAAGGAAAACCTCACATCAGGGTCAGTCACTACTCAGACAATTTCATCAATCACTACTCAGTATTCACAGAGAGGTCTTTTCATCTTGACTGGGGGCAGGTTTTCAGCTTCCCTGGATCCCCTTCCATGGTCCCAGCTCCTACCTGAATTCATCAAACTGTCACCTGGGTTCAAAGGCAGACAGCTCCCAGATTCTTGTCCAGTTCTCCTTGCAGTTCCTGTTCCTGAAGCTCACAGTGTCCAGTTCACCTTAAATCCTTCACAGTTTCTAATCCTGGGAAGTCAAGGTTTAACAAAGCCACAAACAGAGAAAGTTCCAACACCACAATCATGCCTCTGCTGGCAGCTCCAGATGGCCCTTGGAAGTCCTCAGCAGGTCCATATGGCCCTCTGGAAACCTTAGCAGCCTCAGCAACTCCAGCTGGCCCTTGGAAGTCCTCAGCAACTCAGCTGGCCCTCAGAAGAAGCTCTGCCACCACAAGTTCTCAAGAAACTCTGACTTTCCCAGCTAGGGATTTTCCTTATATACAGTATTGATCCTCCCTGTTCAGCCCCTTCCTGTTACATCAGCAACAGGGGTTTCCTGTTCAGCCTCTTCTTGTTACCTATGCAACAGGGGTTCATACCTTCTGTTTCTTTAACAGGCTTAATTTGAAACTAGGTACTAAGTATCTCAGCTTAGCAATAAAAAATGATCTTAAAATTTCATTACTATTACAGATATCCAACATGACATGCTTGCATCAAAGAAGGCATTGTATCTTATGAGCCAAGCAGAATTGCAGTAGCTTAAATAAAACGTAAGATGCACAAATTTAGAGACTTCACTCCAAATGTTCATATGGACTATTTGCACCTGACCTGTTGTAGAGACTTCCAAGCTAGCACTGGTCTGGTCAGTCACAGTTGGACACCCTGTTACTTGACTCTAACATAGTGATGTAATTTTGGTCCTCTTCAGGAATGAAGGCAACAACCAAATCTATTCTCCCACAATTAGAATGTGAGTTCCATGAGAGAAAGATCAGTCTTTTTTTCTTTTATCCCTAGTAATTAACACACTGTTTGTCATATAGTATTTAATAAATATACAAATTCATTCATTCACTCACTTACTCATTCATTCACTAAAATGAAACTGAGAATGTCGAAGGAATTTGTAGCTAAATGAAAAATAGTTTATAGTTTCCCTCTTAAAAATATAAAGTAGTTAACTGAATTAATTCTTTTGTGCTTCTAAAAGAAATATGATTAAATGGAACTTTGGTCATCTCATATTACAGTACTTTTGATAAATTTAATAAAAATAATAGAATAAACAATTGCAAATTATACATCAATAATTGTTCAGAAGATGAAAAGTATGCAGATTTTCCTTGTTGATTTGATTTTCTGCCTTCTTATTTTTAATCAGATAGGATAATTATCAAGTCTTTTGAAAGAATCAGTTTTCAGTTTTATTTTCCCAATTAATAGTATTAATTTAAAATTTATCTATTTTTTCTCATATTAGAGACTTATTATTTTGTCCTTTTTCAGGTTTGCTGATTTATGAGTTTGTTGTTGTTATTTTACTTCATAGTTAGCTACTAATATTCTTTCTATCATGTTAAATGCTTTAGGGATATTTTTCCTATGAGGAAAGTTTTAGTTGCTTCTCAGAAATTTTGGTATTTTGCCTCACAATTATCATTATCTTTCACATAATTATTAATTACTTTTTTATTTGTTCTTTAACCCACTCATTATTTCAGACTTTATTTAAATATTCAATTAGGTCTCTGTCCTTAATTTATATTTTCTGAGTTAATTACTATTTTATTGTGCTATTTTATGTAAAAGATGTGCATAGCATTTCTGACATTTAAATTTTTTTTGTCATTTCTCTGTGCCCTAAAACATAGTCTTTTTTTTTTTGGTAAAAAGTTCCGTGTGGTGCTAAGAAATATGTAATTTTAATGCTCTGATTCAAGAACTGACATAAGTCTTTTAGATCTAATTTTCCCAAACAATTTATCAATTCTAGATTTTCCTTTTTATCTTTGTTAGATTTGTCCAACTCTGAGAAAGTGACATAAAGCCTCCCATTTAATAAATATAATTTATATATTTTTATTGGTTTAATTTTTCCTTAAAGAATTTAAGTATTTTGCCATTTTGAGCATGTGAATTTTAAATAGCCATTAGTCTATTTTCTATGGCTCCTTTCACTACATTGTAATTTCTTTGTTTATTTTTGTTTATATCATAATTTTGTTTTTCCTTTGTCTGATAACTAGTGTTACACCTGTTTTGTTTTAACCTAATGAATAGTGCCCAAACCATCTTCTTTCCTGAGGAACCTATACGCAAGCCAAGAAACTGCAGTTAGAACTGAACGTGGAAGTGATTGGTTTAAGACTGGAAAAATAGTATTAAAAGGCTATATATTGTCACCTTATTTATTTAACTTATATGCAGAGTACATCATGTGAAATACCAGGGTGGATGAATCAGAGGCCAGAATTAAGGTTCCTGGAAGAAGTCTCAATAATCTCAGATATTCAGACGATACCACTCTGATGGCAGAAAGTGAAAAGGAATTAAGAAGACTATGAGAGTAAAAGAAGAGAGTGTAAACACTGGCTTGACACTTAACCAAAAAAAAAACTAAGATCTTTGCAACTAGTCTTATCACTTCTTGGCAAAAAAAGGAGAAGAAATGAAAGCAGTGTCAGATTTTATATTCTTAGGCTCAGAGATCACTACAGATGGCAACTGCAACCATGAAATCAAAGACACTCCTTGGAAGGAAAGTATGGCAAATATAGATGACACCATCACCTTGCCTAGAAAGGTTTTTCCAGTAGCAATATGTGGCTAAAAGAGTTGGATTATAAGGAAAGCTGAGCACCACAGAATCTATGCTTTCAAATTGTGGCACAGGAAAAGACTTTTGAGAGTCACTTGGACAGCAAGGAGAGCAAATAAGTTGTTACTTAAAGAAATTAATTCAAGCTATTCACTGGAATGTCACATACTGAAGTTAAAGCTTAAATATTTAGGCCACATGAGAAGATGGAACTATTGAAAAAGACCCCAATATCGGGAAAGATTGAAGGCAAAAGAAAAAGGGGACAATAGGAGATGACACGAATAAATAGTGTCATGGAAACAACAAACATAAACTTGGATAGACTGAGAGAGCTAGAGAAGGATAAAAGGACCTGGTGTGCCATGGTCCAGGGGGTCATGAAGAATTGGACACAACTGAACCAGCCAAACAGCAACAAAAATAAATAGTCCAGCCTCTCATTTTTTATTCTTTATTTCATTGGTATGCTTAGTACGTAAAAAGAACTTAAAGAAAGTCTCCCAGTGCACTGGTGAATTTAGGGGAGGAAATGGATAAGGATAGGCAAGAATGTATAGGTTATAATC
Organism: Petaurus breviceps papuanus; assembly: GCF_028583685.1. Classification (NCBI taxonomy): domain Eukaryota; kingdom Metazoa; phylum Chordata; class Mammalia; order Diprotodontia; family Petauridae; genus Petaurus; species Petaurus breviceps. The sequence continues at coordinate 24,395,955 of NW_027187358.1, forward strand.
TGTATCTTTTAAGGGAATATCTTCATCAATTGATGAATCAATTGAATAACTTCAACTTCATTGATCCTTGTGGAGTATTTGAGTGTTTGTAAAAAGGTAGTTGGACTAAAATTTCACTTTTTAAACTATTGCATTGGCATCATAAAAATAAGCAGAATCAATACATGAAGAGTAACCTCAAGGTATTTTCCTTTTCTCCTCAGTAAACTCAGTCCCTGCCCACTTTGGTAAAACATTGCTAACATGAATACATTAGGTATTTGGAAGAATATTTGATATTTGATATTGATAAGAACACCACATATTTGGAATTTTTCCCTACATTATTTTTTTTCCTTCATATGGAACAAAGAATGATTCATTTGATACAAGTCCCCAACTCATGATTTTCAATTATGTGTTTCCTGAGAAATGCCAAGCTTGATGGTGGCCCAGTGTTAATGCTTTCAAGCTGCCTATTCTGTTAAATGTTAACTGTAGTATGGTAATGTGAGTGTCTATATGAGAGTTCACCAATCAAAGTAATTATACCCACTTTGCACATTTCACACGCGTCCACTTTTATAGTTTCTAGTAGCATTTAATTTGAACCCTTTCTGTATAGTTGAATTCTAACTTATTGACAAAAGAACCTCTCTCCATCAAACCTAGATGAGCTAAGCTTCTCTTTCAGAGAGGACATTAGTGTTAGGTGAAGTTTTCCAACATATAATAGTGAATTGCATGATAAATTTGCAAGACTGTACTCAATGAGTAGCATATGATTTTAGTAGGTCAAAGTAGTAAAGGACACTCAAAAATCTCTATTACAAATATGAGCTCCCTGATATAGTTGGGTGGTAATACATTTTTTTCCCTGAAGAACTAGAACAGTTCCACTCTCTTCTTTTCTCACTCACTTGTCCTAATCACTACTATACCTATAAGTATAATCTACAGTGGATGATTTTTTTCCCCTTTACAAGTGATCATAATTTTTTTTTTGCTTTTTGGAGGGGGTAAGGTAGGGCAATGGGGTTAAGTGGCTTGCCCAAGGTCACATGGCTAGTTTTTTGTGTTGTGTCTGAGGCCAGATTTGAACTCAGGTCCTCCTGATTCAGGGCTGGTGCTCTATTCATTGTGCCACGTAGCTGCCCCTAGTGATCAGAAATTTAAAAAGAAAAGGTTATTGTGATCTGGTAAAAACTGGTTTCACTAGTATAGTCCAGGATGCACATATGTGAAAGCTAATAAATCCAGAGATTAGGCATTCTCTACCCCCAGCCCACCTTTTTGATGAATTGGCACAGTTAGAGTTAAGTTCTTGTGCCCTGACCCCTTGTTGCTCACTCATTATTAGGCAATTTAGAAAATAACCTCATTTCCCTGATTGTATCTTCTCTTAAAGATGACAAGATAGTCTCCCATGAGTGCTAGCCAGCTCTTTGTCTGAAGTTCTATATAAGTTGGCACCCTGAGGAGCTCTGGACTTTCTTCTGGGGTGTAAAAAGTATTCTTCATGCTGCCATGTCTGGAAGCCACCCTAATGCAATCTGAATTCACACTGAGAACTATGGGGTCTACACACTGAGACTATTCCCTGTTGGCATCTGTTCTCCTCCCCATGTGAGTAACAAGAAAATTTTGTTAACTACTATCCCTGCTTGACTCTTGCTTTACTGTTTTACTCAGAGGACTTTATTTCCTGTCCTTCTACCTCTAATACCCCCCCCCCCACACACACACACACACCATCCCACTCAGAAATAGAGACAGCGGTCAAAGGAAAATTAGTGACAAGGTTGGATCAGTAGATAAGGATTGCTTGCCTGACTCAGAATGCAAACACAGCATCTATGTATGTGAGAAAGGACCTCAAAAGATAACTCATTCTTGAACAGTCAGGAAATAAGTTTGCTAGTCCCATCTTCACAACAAATTACATTTGTGTTCAAGGCTAGTTAGTTATTTATCAGATAGCTATGTAGTGCAGTGGATGGGGTGTTTAACTTGAAGACAGGAAGACCTGAGTTCAAATTCACCCTCAAACACTTAACTAGCTCTGTGGCCCTGGGCAAGTCACTTAACCCTATTTGCCTTGGTTTCCTCATCTGTAAAATGAGCTAGAGAGGGAAATGGAAAACCACTCCAGTATCTTTGCCAAGAAAATTCCAAATGGGGTCATGAAGAGTCAAACTCTACTGAAATGACTGAACAGTCATTTATCTCTTCAGAGCTTTATAGGACATAGAACTAGACTGAATCTCAAAGTCTAAGTAGTCCAACTTCCTCCTTCAGAAGATTACAAAAATGAGACCTAAAGAGCTGAGTTTGCCCTCTCAAAGTCCCACAGGTAGTAAGTAATAGAGCCAGGATACAAACTTGGGTCCCCTACTTCCAAATCCATGTTTTTATACTATCCCATGATGCCTGTCAGTTTCTTTCTTTCTTTCCGTCCTTCTCTCTCTCTCTCTCTCTCTCTCTCTCCTTCTTCTCCTTCTTCTTCTCCTTCTCCTTCTCCTCCTCCTCCTCCTCCTCCTCCTCCTCCTCCTTCTCCTCCTCCTCCTCTCTCCCTCCCTCTCTGAATCATTCACTAGAAGGCCAAAAATTGTATTCAAATCAGACTTCAGTGTTTAAGATATAGAGTTCTTTATGTTTAATTTTAAAAGTAAAGTATTTTCCTCATGATACAGATGCAGACAAGTAAATTTGATGTAGATATACTTTCATACTTGAATTTTTAAGAAAATCATGAAAATGAAATATAATTTGATGACTTTTTTTGCCTTCTGGAGGGCAATTGGGGTTAAGTAACTTGCCCAAGGTTACACAGCTAGGTCTTTTGTGGGGGTGTTAAGTGTCTGAGGCCAGAACCAAACTCAGGTCCTCTTGACTCTGGGACTGGCACTTTACTCATTGAACCACCTAGCCACCCCAATTTGATGACTTTTAAAGAAGAAAAAGATTACATGTCTTCATATTCAACATTTATTAAAGAAAGAGGCAAAATACAAGTTAATGACCTTGGTGAATCTCCTGATTATTTACTAAGAATATGAGAGTCCAGAAACTGTCCTGTCAGGCTACATGGGTAAGACCTTAAGTCTTATCTTGTACCTCTGCCCAAATTCAGTTATTATTGACTCTTTTTGTATACCCCCTAAAGTTTCAAGGGAGCTAGATCCATTCTTAGCACTGCTATGCTCTGGTTTGTCTTCCAAAATAGCAAAGGGCCAAGTTTATGATGAAGTCTCTTTTATAGGCCAGCATGAAGAAGGGATCCTTCCAAAATAGTTCATCTCGTGACAATCTGACTAAAATAATGATCCTGAATGGATTCACACTGGGTTGACAATTGGTCGAATGTATATAGTCATAATTTTCATTGGAAAATATAGTCAAAATGTAAAACAAAAGCTTACTAATCTATAAACATAACAAATTGATCAATGAATTTTCCTGATTATCCATCTCACTACATTTGAATTGGTGGTCTTTTTGTTGTGAGTGTACCCCTCAATCCCCACCCCAGAAGTACTGTGTACCATTTCATGTTATTACTGTAATTATCATTTGTCCTTTGTTCTTGAAGAGAACCATGGGGGTGATGCCATGACATGCAAATGAATTGGATTTAAGTGAGGGAGGGCTATGCAAAATCACCAGCCTCACTTTCTGATCCAGAGCTATCTGGGTCCAGTGGCCAGATACAGATTAGGATGACTAGAAATGACCTTGGATGCAGTGGGAGATCTTGGCCTTTTTAAACTAAGGTCTTTTATTGAGGACCACAGCCAGTGGGGCTCTGACCCTGATGGTTGAATAAGCCCTCTCAGCATAAGACCCTGCTAAACAGGTCTGGATCGGTTCCCCATCCCCCAGGAAGGCTCACAGGCATGGGCTTCACATCCCTGTGAGAAGTGTGGTACCCTCCCAGCCTGGGAACAAGGATGCTCTCAGTATTCTCAGGGGAAACTAGCATAATGTTGCAATGTAGTATTAACTAGAAGCCTTGGGACAACTCCATCCTGTTCTAGGGAGGTTTAGGGAGGTTTGGAACATCCTGCCTGGTATTTGCACTCTGATAACAAGGACAGAGTAAATGGTCATCACGTAAGAGGCGAATGGGAACTAGGACAACGGTGTAATCCCAAAGGGAGCGGCTTATGATGACTATGCAATTATACACTCTATATATACTGGACTCTCAGCTGAATAAAGTTGACTCTGTTGTCCATCGCACTAGAGTCCCATCTCTTTTATGATTGTCAACCTCTGGGTAAGTAATCTTTTATCTATCTTTTCACCTAACTTTTCCCTCTCAGCTCTGCTGCTGGCCAGCAGGGCTCCTCTCTATCACTATCAGACAAGTCCCTGGGTGGACTTGGCTTCCCACGGTCTTTCCCATGTCTGTTTGACTGAGGCAGTGCCCATTCAGTGATTAAGGCTAGGTAAGAAATGAGGTGAGTTGTCCAAAGACATTGGCACAGAAAACATGAAAAAGATATGGTGACTAAAAAACTGGGTCACAAAGTAAACAAAAACTACAGAATCAAAAAAGAAAAAACAAAAGAAATTCTGAGAGATATCTTCTTCCTTTATGTGTGTTAAACTTAGAGATTATAAGCCTGGACATGGTTTTCTATTAAAATTCTGAATGAATGAAACCCAATGTCCTTTGGGTAAATTTGCTATGATATTCCAATAATGATATAGCATCATAGATTTAGACTAGAAGGGACCTTAGAGGTCATCTGGTACAACTCACTCAGATTAATTAACTGAGGCCTTGTGCACATCATTATTAAGAGTTCTCACTATCTAACCTAACTGAAACTCACCAGCTAGGTGGGTGCTACAGATAGGACTCTGTTCCTGGAGTCAGGAAGACCTGAGTTCAAATGCAGCCTCAAACACTTACTAGCTGTATGACACTGGACAAGTCACTTCACCTCTGTTTGCCTCAGTTTCCTAAACTATAAAATGGGAGAAATAATAGCACCTACCTTCCAGGGTTGTTCTGAAGATCAAATAAGATATTTGTAAAGTGCTTAGCACAGTGCTTGGCAAAAAGAAGGTACTGTATAAATGCTTATACCCTTCATTTACCCATCTTAATCTGTTTACCAGTCATCTTTACTCTAAGTTGTCACATACATACCCTTGACTTTTTTTTGGCTTTTTGGAGGGCAATTGGGGTTAAGTGACTTGCCCAAGGTCACACGGCTAGTTGTTGTGTTAAGTATCTGAGGCCAGATTTAAACTCAGGTACTCCTGACTCCAGGGCTGGTGCTCTATTCACTGAGCCACCTAGCTGCCCCTTCCTTGCCTTTCTTCTATCCCATCTCCCACTCCTATTTTAACCTATCTCTAGCTTTGGGGAAATTAATCAAATAACACCACCATTCTTGGAAAGGTTTATGTCAATTGACTTAATACTCCACTCACCATCCCTGTGACCTCCCTGACCAAAATATCCCAACCTGCAGACCATATTCCCTATATGTATTATGTTTCTAGATTAGATTTTAAGCTCCTAAATAGAAGGAATTATTTTGCTTTTTGTGTTTGTATCCTTAGTACTTAGCATAATGTCTGGTACATCATAAGCACTTAAAAGTTTATACACTCGTTCATTTATTTTATTCATTCATCCATCCATCCATTCGTTCATTCAAACTAAGACCCATGAATTAGTTAAATGAATTGCTCAGGTCAAATAGTTAATAAATAGCAGAGCTGAGATTTGAACTCAGCTTTTCTAATTCTAAAAGTTAAGATTTCTGTAGGGTAGGTAGGCTGTGCAATGGATAAAGCACTGGGCTTGGAATCAGGGAGACTTGTCTCCTTGAGCTCAAATCTGACCTCAAACATTTACTTAGCTGTATGATACTGGCCAAGTCACTTAACCCTATTTGCCTCAGTTCCTCATCTGTAAAATGAGCTTGAGAAGGAAATGTCAAGCTACTCCAGTATGTGTGCCAAGGAACCCCCTAGACCCCAAAATGAGGACACAAATAGACAGGCATCACTGAAACAACTGAAAAAAAATTTATACATTACTTTAAGGTTTGAAAATTAACTTTTCATAGAGTCTCTCATTTGATTTTTTTTTTTATTCCCAATACTTAGCACAATGCCTAAAACACAGAGGGGACTTAATATCTGTTGAGTAATTGATTTTCACAACAACCATGTAAGGTAGATACTCATTTTATAGATATAGAAACTGAAGCCCAGAGAGGTTAAATGAGTTGCCTATAGACATACAACTAGTAAGTTCTGGAACTAAATTTCAAACAAGTCTCTTCCTGAAATCATATCCAGTGGTCTTTCTACTTCACCAACCTGACTCTCCAAAGCAAATTAGCAGACTAATGACCCAGTCTTCCTTTCAAGTGGTTAGCTTTTTTTTTTTTAATAAAGCCCTCAAGATTTTTTTTTTCAGAGTAACTACTATATGAAGGGTTTTTAATACCAAAAATGATTAGTGGAAAAATGGAAAAATTATAAATGGGGCCCAATGTGTTCAGTGGAACTTTATAAGTAAAAATTCTGAAAGGGCCTTCTTGCCTCAGGGTATAGTTAATGTGGATTTATGGCATGGGTGGTACTATTTCATACCTGAAGGGAAATTAAAAGAATTTTAAGAAATCATGAAATTTGAAAAACACAACTTTCTAGAAAAGTATGGCCAAAGGAAGGTAACAATAGGGGAAAAAATTAGAAATTTACTCATAGAATCATAGAATTTTACAGCTAGAAGGAATCCTAGAGATTTTCCAGCATAGACCCTGCATTTGACAGATAAAGAAACTGAATCCTAGACTTAAAATGACTTGCCTAAAGTCATACAACTAGTAAGTGGGAAAACTTGGGCTAGAATTTAGCTCATATTACTCTGTCTAATGTTATTTCTGTTATTTATACTTTATTTAGAGAGTCACTCTCCATCTTCATTGATGATTGAGAAGAAATAGACCCAATTTGCATGAAGATATATTTAGGCTCATCACAAAGAAGAAACTCCTGACTACAAGTTGTAAAAAGCCCTGGAAGGACCAATAAAGAAAGGTATGTCTACAAATTAGACATATCCATTGAGAATTAAATTTAGTTTTATACCAAGTATGAAATAGAGAGTAATGTTCTGGCAAATGTTTAACAACTGGCTCTCAAAAAAAATCTACATGACATACTTTTAAGATTAATCTACAAAATTAACATTTTTATCCATCACTTTCTTAAGTCTAGACAGAAAAGAAAAGAACAATAAATCAAGCCTTGCTTTGTAGCATTTGCCAGTTGAAGAGGTGTAAATGCTCATATTGAAAATTTAACAATTGGGGGCGGCTAGGTGGCGCAGTGAATAGAGCACTGGCCCTGGAGTCAGGAGGACCTGGGTTCGGATCCAGCCTCAGACAATTAACACACAAAAAAAACTAGCCATGGGACCTTGGGCAAGTCACTTAACCCCAATTGCCCTGCAAAAAAAAATGTCATAAATCTTAAATGGGGCGGCCAGGTTGCACAGCGAGTAAGAGCACCAGCTCCAGTGTCGGGATGACCTGGGGATCGAATCCTGGGCTCAGACACTTAGCACCCACCCAGAAACACCTGGCCGTGTAACCTTGAGTAAGTTACTTAACCCCGATTGCTTTAAAAAAAAAAAAAAGAAAATTTAACAATGCTCTCCAGACCCAATCAGCTGTCTCTAGCACCCCTCTGGACATAAAGTGAACTGATAGATTAGAGTAAGTCTTTAGATACCACAGAGGTAGTGTTACCCTGGTTCAGTCTCTGGTCTCTTCATTTCTCAGTATTAAATCTTATATACTACTACCAGACTGATCTTTCTAAATCACTGCTTTTATCATGTTACTCTCCCACTTAAGAACCCACAATACCTCACTATTGTGTCCCACATCAAACTTAAAACTTCTTTGCCTATCTTTTGAGTTTTCAAAACCTAGCTTTACCCTATTTTAATTTTTCCTACTATTCCCCAACTAAAATCTTCCAATGGAGTCATGACTTTTCAATGGATGTTCAACCTCACTATTGCACACTTGATCATGCTCTCATCCTTGCCAGGGATGCACGTTTCCTTTCCTTTCTATTTATTTAAAGTTGTGGAATCCTTCAAAGTATAGCTCAAGTCAGGTTTCTATCATGAAGTCTCTCTATTTACACCAGTCCACAATGATCAGTCTAGCTTCTGAGTTTTTATTGAATTTAGAATTAGTACTTTTGTTGTTGATTAGTCATTTCAGTCATGTCCAACTCTCCTGGACCCCATATGGGGGTTTTCTTGGCAAAGATAATGGAGTGGCTTGCCACTTTTTTTTATACATGAGGAAACTGAGACAAATAGGGTTAAATAACTTACCCAGGGTCACATAGCTAGGAAGTATCTGAGGTTGAATTTGAACTCAGGGAGATGAGTCTTCCTGACTCAAGGCTGGGCACTCTATCCACTGAATCACCTAGGTGGCCCTAATTGGGTTTGTTACTTCACCACAGCTTAATCTGTGAATAACTACAATTACATATGACTTCCTGTTTAGCCAACACCAGTAAGTCAGTTTATCTGGCATAGCTTTTATGAGAGTAGTCACTGTCAAAAATACTTTTAGCATTTGGTTATATGCATAAAATTGAATGAAAAAATTCATATCCTATTAATAATCACATTCTATTCTGTTTAGTTATTTAAATTAATCAGTACATGTTTTCCTTGTGATTTGTAACCATTTCTACTTTTCTCCATGTGCCAGCTGTCTTATAAAACACAATAATTTCCTGGGTGTGTGTTTTGGTCTCCCGCAGCCTAGTAGACACTATATTTAACATAGAATCACCGAGAAATAAACCAAAGGAGGGCAACAATATTTATTTTCCACACTCCATTAGTAGCCTAGGAACAATTCATGCATGTTACTAGAATCTGAACCCAAGTTAATTAACAAAAATGTTCCAAAGTTAACACTGCTGTCTGTTGCATCTGGAGTGGGCTGGCTGCTGCAAATAAACATGCAGAAAACAAGGACAAATCACAATAAATCCAAGTAGACAGGTACAAGCAAATTGGTCTATGAAAGTGACATGTCTCTTTGCTTAAATGTCTCCCACAAATCCCAATGAGACATGGTTGGATTTAATCTAATTGGGTTTGCCACTTCCCTACAGCTTAATGCGTGAATAACTACAATTACATATGACTGTACTTAGCCCAGTTACAGAAATCCATTTATTAGGCTATTAGAATCTATAGAAACCAGGGGCTGGAAATCATTTGGATATGTTGGTTACATCCTTGGTCTGATAGTTATTTTGTGGTTACCATTTCCAAATTGCTACTGATGAGGTGGGAGCAGATGCAAAAACAAAGTAAGGCTTTGGAACAGATAGCCCAGCCAGGGCTTAGCCCCTCTTCCCCCAGCCCCGACACACTTCAGCATCTATAATAAAATCTTTTGTGATAGTTCATTGCTGTGCAAATCTAAGAATGTTCAGGCAGAGATCAGGGAAAAGGGCTTGGTTCATGTTTGGAAATTTGATAAGTATGAGACAATCCCTCCTCTCCCTTTGTGTAAAACCACCCCCAAGACAGTGTCCCTACCTGAGACTTGGAAGTCCTAGCCAGATAAAGCCACAATAATAAAATATCTTTCATTCATTCTGGCTAGTTTAACTGGTTAAAACATTTTGCTAATGAGGCCCAGGGCTGGGGTTCAATACCCATATAGGCCAGTTAGCTTCCTACTGAGAAAAATTCTATTCTATGGCCCCCAATTCCACCTCTAACCTTGGCTGGCCTTCTTGCAAATGCATACCTTTGGTCACAAGGGGAGCTGAGAGAGAGAGTGACAAAGGATCACCATTGTAGGAGAAAAATCTTCAAAGAGCATTGTACTAATGGTGGTTTAGTAGCATGATCCTTATAGAGGACATTCCAAGGACAGTACAAATTCCAACATTACTGTTTGTCTGGACATTCACTAGCAAAATAAAGTTGACAACTGGAGTGAATTTTTTTTTCAACATCCTAATTTGATTCTTTCCACAGTCTGTACCATTTTTTTTCTCTATACCATTAATGTCTCAGGCAGCAAATATATTACATTCCCACAATCCATACTGCAATTCTAGCTATTCATACTTTTTTTCAGAAAAGATTATTAAATAATATATATGCTCTTACAAAACTAAGTCAAAATATACTAGGAGAAATTGTATATATATATATATATATATATATATATATATATACATATAGATAGATAGATAGATAGATAGATAGATAGATAGATAGATAGATAGATAGATAGATAGATAGATATGCCATGGGCCCCTTCAGCCTCTGGTAAAGCCTACGGACCCCTTCTTAGAATAGTGTTTTTAACTGCATAAAATACATAGGATACAAATGAAGTCAATTATATTAAAATAGAGTTATCAAAATATGAAAACTAACAAACAATAATAACAACAAAACAAACCCCAGGTTTAGAACCCCTGCTTTATGGATTCCTTCTAAATACTGAAGGATCAAGGACCTTTTTCACAGTTAGTTGCCCTAAGATCTCTGCCTTCTTGGGAACATGTTGTCGGTTTCTTGGAGTGAGGAGAATCCACAGTGACTACTTCACTCAAGATTTCAGGGCACACTATTATTTTTGCTCAAATGTGGTTCCTATATCCCAGTTTATTCATTTTTCACAATTTTTTGCACTTATATTTATACCATTTACCCAAACCAAAATGCCTCCCTCTTATCTTGTCTTGTCATGTCTTCCATTACTTCTCCACCACTCTATTTTATCAATGTGACTTTTTAAATGTGCATCTGTCCTAGAGATGAAATTTCATATCTATTTCAGGGAAGGGATCATTTTATATAGAGTGTAGTTTCTTAAAACTGCACTGACTTTTGTACTACTCTGTATTTCTATTGTAAAGCCAATCTTTCAATCAATAAGTTTTTATTAAGCATCTACTATGTGCCCAAAACTTTGCTGAATGGTGGGGGTGTGGCTGAGGGATACCCAATATGCAAACAACTGTGTACAAGTATGCATGATATAGACAAATTCAGAGGGAAGATACTAAGAAAAAGGATGACTGAGAAAGACTTGTTGTAGGAGGTGGAACTTTTTATGAGATCTAAAAGAATCTAGGGTAGTGCGAGGATCTAATACAACTCCAAAAGACTCATGATGGAAAATGCTATCTACATCCAAAGAAAGAACTATGGAGCCTGAATGCAAATAGAATCATATGATTTGCTTTCTTTATTTTGTTGTTGTTTTATTTTGTTTCTTCTTTCTTGTGGTTCCTCCCATTGCTTCTAATTCTTCTTTACAACATGACTAATGTAAAAAAAAATATGTTGAATATGAATGTATATATAGAACCTATACCAAATTGCATGCTGTCTTGGGAACAGGTGAGGGGGAAGAAAAGGAGACAAAATTTAAAACTCCAAAGGTCATGGAACTGAATGTTGAAAACTAAAAATAAATAAATAAATTTTTAAAAATAAATAAAAGAATGTAGGATACCAGGAAGTGGAATTGAGGAGATAGAGGAGTGTGTGTGTTTGTGTATGTGTGTGTGGAAAGAGAAAGGAAGGGAGGAAGAGAGAGGAGAGAGAGAGAGAGAGAGAGAGAGAGAGAGAGAGAGAGAGAGAGAGCAAAATTAATATTGTAAGTATGGTTTCTCAACTCATGATTTCTTTGTTACAGGGGACTCTTTATGAGGAAATTCCCTCTACTAACGCAGATAAGTATATAATCTACAATTTATGGTTTTAGAGAGTTGCCTCAAGCAGTTGGATATTAAGTGACTTAACTAGGGTTAAAAAGTGAAAATGTGACAGGGACTGAAAGGTCTCCCTGATTTTGAGGTACCCTCTTCCTTTCTCTGTCTCTGGCTATATATGGCACTATCTCGCCCTCTTTAGATAGATACGTGCATACAAATATATGTATATATAAGAATAGATGCATGAATTTATTACATTTCTATATATATGTACCTAGATCATTCCATATACTACACATCTACATAGATGGAGAGATGAAATATATTTATGTAGACAAACTGAATATACTGCATTCATATTTATTAATTTTATATTTGTACTATATATATATATCTATATGTATATAGCACATAAAAAGTTTAATAGTTTAAAATTGCACTAAAGCATTTTGGGATACCAGGTATAATAGAAAGAGAGACAGAGACAAAGAGAAAGGGGGGGGGTAACGGGAAGAAGGAAGGAAGGAAGGAAGGAAGGAAGGAAGGAAGGAAGGAAGGAAGGAA
>NW_027187358.1:24408273-24422768 GCF_028583685.1 Petaurus breviceps papuanus
GAAGGAAGGAAGGAAGGAAGGAAGGAAGGAAGGAAGGAAGGAAGGAATAGATATGGAGATAGTTATACACATGTACACATATATGTGATATATACATAATATATACAGATGTAGTTTCATTTCAGTTGTATGCTCTTAAAGTTTATTTATGCTATATAGGTACATGTGTGTACCTATGTGAGTAACATATACTTATTTTTCCATAAGAGTGTAAGCTCATTGTGCCTTGGGATTGCTTCATTCTTGGTACTTGTATCTCCAGCATCTAGTACATTGCCTGGTTCACAGTAGGTACTTAATAAATATTTGTTAATCGATCTTTATTTATGTAGACAGGCAAAAAGATATATTCATATCTGTACCTATATGGATAAGTATAGATAACACATTCATTTATCATATACTTGGATTGATATATATGCTATACATAAATACCTAAATATATCAATGAATTAGTATATGCATAAACTCCATAGCTATATCTATGTAGTTATATACATAAATACAGAGTAAATTTTTAGTATATCCAGGTAGAATGTAGATAGACAGATGCATATATATATATACACACATATACATATATACACAAATAAATATATGAATGCATTAGATGTCTACTGATAAAAGTACTCTAAACCTATATAAACAGTTTATATATATATGTATATATGTGTGTGTGTATTGATATATAATATATATAGTACCAGTATCTGTGTAGATAATAGATGACAGATAGTATATATATTGTATCTATTATATATTTCCACAAATATATATATGCATATATATCTAAATGTATATACATATCTATTTAGATAGATTGACAGATGATGTAAATATAATATAGGTGAAAGAGAGGCAGTGTGGGCTGGTAGATAAGCAGCCTTGGAATAAGGAAGATCTGGGTTCAAGTCCCATCTCTGACACATACTGGGCTTGTGACCTTGACCAAGTCTGGTTGACCCATTTTTGTTATCTAAAAAGATGAGAGTTGGACTAGATAATACCTGAAATTCTTATTATTTATATCATTCTACAATCATCTACAAAATTAAGTGGTTTTTTGTAAATAAAGTTTTGGGAATGAGTAATTATTTTCTCCAAACCCTATTAAAAGAATACAGACTGGGTCAGAAACCATGTTTAAAATTATATTATATGAGGAAAAGTAAACATTGCTATAAAATGTATGAATGACCCAAGCTATGATTTCAATAATCAAGGAGCTAAGTGTTATAAGCAATAAGGAGAGAAAAAAAAAGTCTCCTGATTGAAAAAGGGAATAAGTATTTCTATAGTACCTACTATGTGCCAGGAACTATGCAAAACATTTTCCAAATATTATCTCATTTGACCCTCACAACAACCCTCAAAGACAGGTGCTATTATTATTGCAATTTTACAGTAGAGGAAACAGACAACCAGAGGTTAAGTGACTTGCCCAGGGTCACACAGTGTTTGAGGTAACATTTGAAATCAGGTCTTCCTGACTTCAGGCCAAGTACTCTATCTACTATTCTACCTAGCTATCTCTAGAATACCTTACTCAAATTATGACATCATAGCAAAATGAATATAGAAGACAAACAAGTATTTATTGTTGTTCATTTGTTTCAGTCATGTCTGACTCATTGTGACACCATTTGGAGTTTTCTTGGCAAAAATACTGGAGTAGCTTTACATTTCCTTCCCTGGCTCATTTCATAGATGAGGACAGAGTGTTAAGTGATATGCCTAGGATCACACAGCTAGTTTGAGGTCAGATTTGGACTCATGAAGATGAGTCTTCCTGACTCCATGCCCAGCCCTCTATCTGCTGTGCTACAAAAATATAGGTCATTAGGAAAACTTACATTTTCTTCTTCTGGATGAAAAAAGAGTGGGAAAGTTGCAAGATTATTAAACATGGAGAAGTTGATTCATGGCACAGGAAAGGTGACTTCAAGGCTGTCCAAGATTCAAAGCACTAGATAAGCTTCTTTTACTTGGGCAATTAAGGATATAGTAGGAGAAAGTCTTCAGGAATCCTGCCATAAAGGGAAGGTGGTTATGAAAACGACTGTGCTGGACCATAAACTCCACTATGGTCAGCTCCTAAATGGGGTGTGTTAGAAAGCTGTATTTTTCTGAAAACTAATATAAAAAATGTTGTTTTAGGGGCAGCCAGGTGGCTCAGCAAGTAAGAGCACCAGCCCCAACGTCGGGATGACCTGGGGGATCAAATCCAGGCTCAGATACTTAGCACCACACCCAGAAATAACTGGCCGTGTAACCTTGAGCAAGTTACTTAATCCCAATTGCTTAAAAAAATGTTGTTTTTCAGTCATATCTGACTCTTCATGACCCCATTTGGGTTTTCTTGGCAAAGATACTAGAGTAGTTTACAATTTCCTTTTCCAGTTCTTTTTATAGATAAGGAAACTGAGGCAAACAGTTATTTGCCCACAAAGCTTATAAGTGTCTGAAGCCAAATTTGAACTCAGGTCTTCCTGACTTCAGGCTGAGCTCTTTATCCATTGTGCCACCCAAGTGCTACCTTAAACAGTGATGAATTAGTAAGGTTGCTATTCCTCCTTAGGTGTTGAGGAGGGTCACTATTATGGCTTGTCCCTTTTTGTAACACAACTTTCATAATGTCTTTCACAAAGAGGCTCAAAAACTACTTATAAAATGAATGGATTTTGCTCTGAAAAGTGAGTAATACTATGAAATATAATTTTATATTGATGCTATTTAAGATTTCTGCTTAATTATTTTAATAGATGGTTTTTAAAAGAAGCACAACTGAGTGAAAACCATTATTAAACTTTGGCACAATTAGTCACACTTATGGAAAGCCTAACTGATTAAAATCCAGGAGTCACCATCAACATCAGATAACTTATCCAAATTGTAGGCATTGTTCTTAGGAGGAAAAAATAATAAACAGTTCCTGGAACACTAACCTGGTGACACCCAAATCTAAAAATTGAAGTAAGGGTAAATTTCATAGGGTCTTTAAACTTTAAAGACCTTTTGTCTGACATGCCATCATAGGGTTGACAAATGCATCACAGCAGGGCACAGGGGAATATGAGTCACTGACCTAAGTGTGAGAATAGTTCATCACAACCTTTCAGTGGAGCTGGGAGTCTTAATCTACCCGTCATCCTCCTCAGAACCATATAAATGGTTAACTAAATTGTCCAAACCACAAAGGCATGTGCTTGAGCTATACATGTATTTGTCTTAAAGCATGTTCACAGTCTTTATTCTTTGTTAGGTTTTGAATATACCAATTGACTAAGTACCAGAACATAGGTAGAAAAGAAAGGCACATGTGTCCAAAGAATAAAATTTTCAGAGAGGTTCTCTTTACCTATTTTTTCGCAGGAGAAATCCTGATGTTCATATGCATGGATGTCTTAAACTTGGAAAATAATTACTGCCCACTGAAGCACCTTTTCTTGGGTATGTAAAAAGAACAAAATATCATAAATTTTCCATCATTTTATATCATGCTCAAGACTGAATTTTCAAGGTGCTCTCTGTCAACAGTGTAGCTAACACTAGGACTGAATGTAGCCAACAGATGTCACTGTAGCTAGTAGAAAAACACCAACTTCTCAGATACAAAGAGGCAAGGAGATCCCCAAGTTCCTGGGAAATGATGAAGGAAGCTATCATCAGCCTAATCATTAGCAAGACCTGAGTGTGCTCTCTGCCAACATCTCAGGTGTAAACAGGTGGGGAGTAGTCTGGCAAAAGGCAATGGGAAGATTAAGTAAAATGCCTCCCCTGCCCTAATGAGGAGCAGATCCCAAGAAGTTGAAATGAGCGAGTCAGAAGAAAACGAATCATTCAGAACAGAAAAAAAGAAAAGAAAAGATAAACATATAATGAGATTAGGATCCAGAGAAAGAAGAGGGGGGAAAGTGTGATGCAAAGGAGATTTAAAATTGAAATGGTGAGGATGAAATATGATTTCTAGAGGGATGGGGGAAGGGCGAGTGAGGGGCTTAGAGGGTCAGCCCATGCATATTTAGTCAGTTATAATAAGGGAAAATTGCTTCCTCATTACAAGGCCTAGAATGATGTTGATATGTTTTTGCAGTCTTTTAGAAAACTGAGCAGAACTTATAATTGGTGAGAGAAGGTATGGGCAGCATAGTTCAGACCTCTGCTCAATGGGAAAACCCTAGAGGCATATGCCAAGCTGGATGATAATGACGGCTGTGACTAGCAAATCATGCAGGCAGCCATTCAGAGAAGGTAGAAGGTTGACCCCAGAGACCTGAAGGGTTACATCCAGGTCTCTGAGGAAAGGAATGGAGAACTCTTTCCCTGAATTGGCTATAGAAATGACAAGTTTATTTAACAGGTATAGAGAAGGTGAAAAGACGACTGGTTCTGTTTAAATAAAAAAAAGAGAGAAAGATAAAATTATCTTCTCAGAGAAGCTTATAAAAATTATTCTTAGGGACTTGACAGTCTGTTTAACAGGAAATTCATGAAGTTGAAATAAAAGCGTTAATTTCTGGTATTCTATCATGGAGTATGATCGTAATTAATGTAGAACTTTCTTCCTTTGTTCAAACATCAGGACTTTTTCACATCTGCTAAGTGTCCAAAAGACTTAAGAAAAGTTCCAGAAGCCACTGCTGTTTGTTTTTAAACTAAACACCCCAATGGTTTATCACTAATCTAAGATCCAAGGTTAATCTCTGTATTGTAAACTCAGAAAGAAATTAAACCTTCTTCCCCTCTGATTAATGATGTTTCTCCTCTACTCTGCCTTGTGTGAGAGGGCAACACCTGAGGTGAACACCTCAGGTGTTGCCCTCCCACACAAGGTATTTCCTGGTCCTTCAAGATGACAGCTCTCTAACCCTGGAAATTACTTTGTATTTGTTTTATATATGTCCTATTTACTTACCTGTAAACATGTTATATTCCTGGTTGGCAGAGAGCAGGTGTGGGGATGGGAGAAGAAGAGAACAGATTCGTGCTCCTAGAGAGTAGGGTCCACTTTGTTTTTGCCTGTGTATTCTCAGCAGCTAGAATAGAGTCCAGAACATAATAGGAACTTAATTGATGCTAACTGGATTGCAAAACCTTAGGAAAGTTTATTTAGTTAAAGTGCCAAGATCACAAATTATTTTAAACAGTTGAGGATTGACCTTTTTTAAAAGGAAGTCAAAATGGGTGCTTTAGGCTCCTGAATTACAGAGATCCTATATCTCTGTAGGAGGAAATATATAAATAGGCAATATAAAGAGTGCATAGGAAGGCAGTTTATAAAGTTTTTGCTTATGTCCGTATGCTCTATATATCTGGACCAAGATTCACATCCATATAGGTGAACTTGCCATTTCATATATGTGACCCTGGATCACAATGAGCAATCTTGTTAGATTATGATGGAGATTGAAATACAAAAACAGAATAGGGTAAATCTTCTGTTGTTTTATTACTTTTATAATAAAATGCCCACTTATCTTCCTTCATATGATAACTTCGACACTAAGTTGGGACTTTCCCTATTCCCATGGGACACATGCTCTTGGTTATGTTAAATAAAGTTATGCATTGCTATTCACATTAAAAGTTAGGAAGCTGCCAATATAAATCTCTCAAAATGCTTATCTTTAGCCTTTAGACCTGAATAAGTCTCTTCAGAATTCAATAAAAGATTATTTCGTACTCATGAATCTGTGCATTCCTTCCAAATGAGATTCATTTGGGCAATGCTGGAACATTAGTTTCTATGGTTGAATAATAATCTTAAAATTAGAAATGTTTGCTATCTCAATAACTCTCCCACCACCCCATAGTCCTGTGATATGAGAGGTTTTCCATTACCTTCAGTTCTATCTCACAGAAAAAAAGTTTTATCACTTTTCCAAAATCCCCAAACTATTTGAGTTAGTGGGACTCTAATGTCCTTCCTACCTTTCTTTTATCTTTACATCTTTCCTTCTCTTCCTCCTTCCTTTTCTTTTTTCCCTCCCTCCCTTCCTTCCTTCCTTCCTTCCTTCCTTCCTTCCTTCCTTCCTTCCTTCCTTCCTTCCTTCCTATCAGAAACCATGGCATAGTAGTGATAAAGAGTTGAGCTTGGTTACGAAGACCTGAGTTTGAAACTTATATCTGACACTAGCTATGTGACTCCAATTAATTTAAACTCTATGCCTCAGGCAACACTAAAAATCATAAGATGCACCAAAGATTTAGAGCTTCCAGAGATCTCAAAGGTCATATAATCCAGTTCCCTACTTTTACAAACAAGGAAGGCCCAGGGAAGTTAAATGATTTGCCAAAATTACACAGGTAGCAGAGCTGAGATTATTACTCATACCCTCTGATTCTAATCCCAGTGCCCAATGCACTGTACAACACTGTCTCAGCTCCCCAGGGTTTATCTGTTAAGGTATGGCCAGTTTTCACCTTACAGTGGTGAGTAATTGCTTATACAATATTCCACACTCTCAAAATCTCAGGTCCTTTGTAGTTATATACAAACTAGAAAATGAAATTCTGAAATAAACCATATAAATGACATAATTCCAGCATTAAATTCTGCACCCTGAAAATGGTGTCAGGAACATTGATTTTCTAAATGTATTCTTTGTTATTACTTCTTTGCTGAATATAGAGTACCAAAGTCAATAATCATCCCAATCAAAAATAATTATTAGTACATCAATAGTATACAAGGCACTGGATAGACACCCTGGAGGACAGAAAGAATGGTTTTTGCCTCAAGAAGCTTATATACTATGTTTGGAGTGAGAAGACATCAAATTAAAAAGTGTAACTGCCATTCAAAATAACCAACTAATCTGTGAGGGCTTACTTCTCTGGATAGCAAGTACTATAAGAGTTCAGAGCAAGTAGAGATTGCTTAGGGCTAGGACAGTTAAGGCACACCACAAAGGAGGGGTAAGACCTGGCCTGGACCTCGAAGGAAGCCCTGGACTTTGTTAAGCAGAGAGAAAGTGTATTAATGTGCATAAAGCATGAAAACATATGAGATATTAAGGGAAAAGAGTAGATCATAGTATACAATGAGCAGGATTAATATATAAGATGTGAGGCCTAGTATTCTAGTATATCCTCAAGACATTTTATAAACAACATTTTAAGATTTCTGAGTTTTATTATATACCTAACGTAACCCCCATCCCAAAGCCTATTTGTGTGGGACTCTCATTATTGGTAGAGATAAATGCCCTGCCTTTCGTAAGGGTTGGGCAGAGTTGGTGAGAATGGAGGAGTTCTGGCCTTCTTCAGTCCTCTTTAAGATGCTTCAAGTCTTGAGGACTCTTCAAGCAGTGAGTTGTTTTGGGTACTTCTGGAATTTCTAAAATCAAGGGGAATGAAAAAAAAGATCAAAGTGGCCAACTCTACTTCAGGTTGCTGAAGGAAAAGACTTTGGGGAAACATGAGAGGAGCTGCCAGAATCCATCATGTCCCTATTCCTGGCCAGCTACAGTAGACATTTAAAGGAGTTTACCTTTTAGATGAGAACCAAGACACCCTTGGTTGAACTGAGTTACTTTGCTCTCAGTGAGAGCTCCTTCACTCTGCATTGTCTGGTATATATTCTCTTGTGTTTATCTTCTCTGATTTCTGTCTTGCTATGATTTGAATAAATAGATTTTTTCTATTCATTACATATGTTCATTGTGGAATTGGTATTTGGGGGCAGAGTCAAAGCTTGGATATAGAGATTTCCCCCCTGATAATGATAATACAATCAGAAGTTAGATTGAAACTAATCATATTCACTAGACTAATAATATTTAGGGAAGCAGATAGCTGTAATACTAGCTCAGGACCTCATCTCTTTCTGAGAGCTGAGTGGTCTCTAGCCCCAAATTGCATCCATTCCTGACAGGAATTAAAGTCTCTCTTGGAAAAGGGTGAAGAAGAGAAGAGACTACAGATGTCTATTCAAGTCACACAATGACAGCCCTCACCACAGCTGGGCCTCTCTGATCTTGGGGTTTCCCAACTTGAAAAAAAGGATACCATTCTCTGACAAAGACCATAGATTTAGAGATCAATAGAAGGTAGCTTCCTGAATTAAGGAAACTTCCTGAAGCAACTTTAATGAAAGGAGAGAGTATAGAAAGAAAAGTACATGAGCTTTTCACTTCTTTTTGAGATTGGTCTATTTCACCCAAGATGAAAGTGAAGGGGCTACTCACGGGCCAGGTACCATTACTGATGACTCCATTTCCAACCTGGACAAGTTTAAACCCCCCACAACCCTCACCCCCCACCCTTAGACCCAATAATTTCATCTCCTACTTCACTCCCAGAGGCTCACCAGTATAAATATATGATCAATTTAGTTTTCTTCAGCTCAGTTACAAAATAGTTGTAGCCCAAGCTACAAAGATAAGCCAATCTCAGTCTCCACAGTAGCTAGGATTACAGTTGTGTGCCACCTGAAATCACCACCCCAGCACAACCACACTTGGCTGAATATGAGCTTGTTGCCACAAGCAGGGCTGAAGAATGATTTTGCCTAACCATGACAAAGAAGGTGAGTGAAAAGATAAGTAAGTGGAAGGAATATTGATGTGAGTGGGTCACAGAGAAAGAAGGCTTAAAACTCAATGTTGCTATTACATAACATAAGTTATGTGATTATGAGTTTTCTAGGTATGTAAGGTAGAGTGATGGCACATGTATTAATCACCTACAATGTACCAGATGCTATGCTAAGCACTTTACAAATATTATCTCTTTTGATTCTCACAGAGGACCAATGACATCATGGGATGATGTCTTGACTTACACATGATTTGGATTTAAATGAGGCAGAGTTGCACAGTCTTGATTCTCACTCTTCTCTTCCTAAGTCATTGAAGTTCAGTGGCAAGACAAAAGTCAAGATTCCAGGCGATGACTGGGGATGCAATGATTGGTGTCTGACCAATCTAAGCACTTCACAGCACCTACTTCAGCTGGGTTTGTGGTCATTGGAAGAAATTGTTCACATCCATCCATTCCACTGGAAGAAGTCTTCACATGCTTGAGAGAGACATCCCCCTAACTCACTGACTACTTACCCTGAACTGGTTTTATCCCATTTGTCAACATGGTTTTACTGGAGTGTCTTCCCTTGTGCATGATAACTTCTTAGAGCCAAATATGACATCCTTACTTATGAAGTCAATTCCATACTAAAAAAGGCAAGGAAAAGTTTAAAATTGCCAACTCTTTTTTGAAAATAAGTTTTCTTTTCATGTGGTTTATTGTTTCTTGTAAAAATAAAATCAAATATTAATGTCTGGTAGATTCAAAACTTGTCCATGTCTTGGAATAAGGAATTTAGTATTGTTTAGTTTTAATTTCTTCATTAAAATATCATACATCACAAACTCAGATGCTTTTATTAGTGTGCAAATATATACAAGATTTTTGTTTGTTTTCTTTTGTTTTTTACTCAAGAAAATGATAGTTATAGAGTAAGAGAATTCTGAGTAGGGTAGTATCTACAAAGTATTTTAGTCTACTTAAGCAATCAATTTCAGAGCCTGTAGCAGCAAGCACCCCAAGCATCCTCAGGGTTTCCTGCCAACACAGGTTCTTGGATCTGCTTTGATAAAGGAAAACAACTCAAAATGGGTTAACAAGCTTACTTTAATCAGTCAAATATGTATCATTTACCTACTTCAGGGGAAAAAGGTCAGCACCCCGAACTTCAAAGTATACAGACAAAATTTTCAAGACAGAAACAGATCAAGTAGACAGATTTCCAAACTGTCCAACCATTACATCCATACCAAACAACATCTGGGTTTCAAAGCCGGGGGGGCTCTGGACAACAGCTTCCCAGAATTTCATCTGATCAAATCACAGAACACTTCTCAAAGTGAGCCCCAAAACAAAGCCTCACATCAGGGCTTATATAGCCTTCTCCTGGCTCAGAGAATGTAACAACCTTATTGACTCACTGGCCAATCAAGAAGTATCTACTAAAAAACAAGCCTCCCACCCCAGGCTCCAGGTGCACTTTAGCCTAGGGGCAGGGAAGATCTTTAAAATTTACATTCCCATTACAGAGCCTACCTTTATGGAAGATCTTTTCATCAAATTCCATTAATGTCTCATTATTAGTTACAAAGCTGAGAGAATGGAGGTTTGGCTTTTGAAGATTGGAATCTACCGTGTTTCCCCAATAATAAGACACTGTCTTATTATTTTTTTTTGAAAGAAAAACACCAGAGGGCTTATTTTCAGGGGAGGGCTTATGTTGTCCTGCCTCAGCTCTCCTCCGTGGCACTGCTCTCAATGGCGCCGGCAAGCAAATCACTGGGGAAGAACAGGATGACGCGCTCACTGCTGCAGCTCTGATTGGATGCAGCTCGGAGAGTGGCATGCGTTTCACCCGGGGGGAGGGGGGGGGATGGTGCATACAGAGGGTACCATAATGTAGCGTGTAGCGCAGGGGATCACCTTCACTACAGTAGCAATCTCAATAGGGCTTATTTTCGGGGGAAGGCTTATTTTAGAGGAATCTTACACAGTAAGGGGAGGGCTTATTTTCGGGATAGGTCTTATTATCGGGGAAACACGGCAAGATTTTCACAAATTGCTTTCTGCCACTCCTCTTTTTTGTAGCTGAACCAGTAACATGTTAAATTGAAGCTAGACTGTTTATTCTGGTTCCAAAGTGTCAAACTTTGGGTTTACAAAGATGCTACTCAATTAGGTTCTTTGGTTTCTACCCTTGTCAGATCTAACCTGGAGTATTATGTTCAATCCTGGTATAAGAAAGACATTGATAAAATGGAAAGGTGACCCACCTACCCTACTACAAGGTGTTTAAGGTTCCTGAGTCCATGTCATATGAGGACTGGGTAAAGGAAATGGGCAAATCCACCTGAAGAAAAGAAGATGAAAAATGGAAATGATAATGGTCATGAAGTATTTTAAAGGATTTCATACAAGGGGTGGGGAGGGGGTTAGACTTATTTTCTCACCAGAGATCAGAACCAGGAGAAATTAGTGTAAGTAGAAAAGAGCCAAATTTAGACTTGACATCAGGAAAAGCGCCCATATAATTAGAGCTGTATAAAGTAGATTCCTCCTTAGAGATCTTCAAGCAGAACCTAGGACTACTTGTTTGAGTGTGTTATAGTGGGATATCCTTTATGTATGACTTAGATAAGATGGGCAATAAGATCCCTTCCAAATCAAAGATTATGTAATTCTGTGATACTGATTGTTTCCACCCAAAATTTTTCTTGAAAACCTCAAAATTTGGTTCATTTTTCTGACATCCAAGATCTGTCCTGAAAACATTAGTATATCATTCGTATAGAAGTCT
The DNA here is from genome assembly GCF_028583685.1 of Petaurus breviceps papuanus. Lineage (NCBI taxonomy): Eukaryota > Metazoa > Chordata > Mammalia > Diprotodontia > Petauridae > Petaurus > Petaurus breviceps. The sequence goes on from NW_027187358.1 coordinate 24,419,597, forward strand.
CTACCGACATGAATAAAAAGGAACCATAGTTCCCATATAAGCATTAAGCTAAAGATATATAAAAGATGTCCCAAAATTCCTCATGCAGTTCAGCCATTAAAGCTTAAAATTGCACAAAGATTTGGGGGTATATCCTGTATACTATTTAGGATCATGAAATCACAGATTTATAGTGGAAATGTAACTGAGAACTCATTATGTCCAACACTCTCATTTTACAGATGAGGATAACTAGTCTCAGAGACCAAAAAGTGATGTATCCAAGGTCATATGAAAAGTAAAATAATCAGGATTTGAACCCGTGTCTCTGATTCTGAATCCATAACTCTTTCTACACCACCATACTTCTTCCCATCCACCATCAAAAGCTTGGATAAAGCTATAGAGGGCATGTTTATCAAGTCTGTAAATGACATAAAACTAATATAGACAATTGACCCATTAAATGATTGAGTCAAGATAAAAAAATGTTCTCAACAGACTAGAATATAGCCCCAATCTGCTCACATGAAATTCAATAAAAATGAATGTAAAGTTTAGTATTTAGATTTTAATAATCTGCTTTTACAAGTACAGGATGGAAATAGTCTTCAAAACAGTTCCTCTGAAAATGTTCCAGGGATTTTGTTGAACTGCAAGTTCAAAGTGAGTCAACAGTGTGATACAGAGACCATAAAAGCTAATGTAATCATAGACTCCATTAGCAAGTCATAGTATCTAGGCAAGGGAGGTTATTGCCCTGCTATACATTTCCTTGTTCAGATTGTATCAAGAATTGGCATTCAGTCCTATTTACCACATTTCAGAAAGGACATCAATAAATTGGGAAGTACCCAAGAGGAAGGTAGCAAGGATGGTGAAAGCCCTTGAGATAATGCTACATAAGGAGTGAGTTAAAGAAATAAGAAGAGAAGATTTTTGGAAAGTTTGGATGAAAGAGAAGCATCTTAAGTATTTGAAAGGCTGTCACATGTAATAGCAATTGGGCCAGAACTAGGAGAAATTACTAGAATAGAGAAGTCATAAATTAAGGAATGGGACATAAGGAAAACAATTAGAGCTAGCCTAAGGAGGAATAGGCTGTCTCTGGGATCAGTGGCTTCCCCTCACATTAGGTCTTCATGCAAAGGCTAGATGGCCACTTGACAGATGTGTCAGAGATAAGGTTGTTTTTAGCATAAGTTGAACTTATAAGGTAGTCTCTAAGATGCTCTGATTCTTTAATATTTGTCATCACTAGAAAGAACTAATGTGCAATATTTACTACATCTAGAGATTTTAAGAAATGCTGTAGTATCATTTCTAAGTATATAGGAAACTGCTCTGAATGAATTAGTAACTCTTCCTCAAAGAACTTTTACAGAGCTTTGAGAAGTAATCTGAATTCCAAAATCCATGTAGTCAATAGAAAGATCAACAGGGACAATATAGTTTAATACAGTCTACCTTTCTAACTGCCCCCCCCCCCATTTTTTTCTGGAAAGGCTCTTTACTAATCCTAAGGCACACCCTATACTGCCCTGCTTTTGTTTGTTCATCCCTCTCCCCACTCTTGAAACACAATCCTTCCCCTTTTCTATCCTATGCAAATCCCATCCTTCTTCTAAGGTCCAGTTTAAAGTTTCATCTCATTTGGGAGCCTTCTTTAACTACTTGCAGTCCATAGCAATTTCTCCTTCCTCCTAATTCCTCCAGTACTTACTGTCTAAACTCCTGCTTTGTCACCTAATCATATCCTTATTGCCTTATATCATTCATAATCTCCTAATATTTAAAATAAATTCTCATTTTTTCAGGATTTTTTTTTGGTTGGGGTGGGGTTGGTCATGGTGTTTACTGTCCAGTTCTGTGATTTAATTGGTAGAGGAAACTCACCTAAGTGGGGGACTCTCTCCTCTGATGCATCAACAAGCTTATATCTTATGGTAGAGTTTTAGAAATTGCCTGGGGATAGAGAGATTAAGCGATTTGTCCAGGATCGTATAGGTTGTGTGTATCAGGGACAAGTTTTAAACTCAGATCTCCATGACTGAGACTGGCCTACTATACAGTCCTGAATACAGTCCATGGTGCTTCTCAATGTGTGCATAGATAAATAAATAATGATGGTTCCAAACTATACACATCTTATGATGGGATTAAAAAATATATAAATAAGAGGAAGGGTTTTCTGGGACGCTCAAATAGATCAGTGTCTCAAAATACTTTAGTATAGCTAGGGCCCCAAACCAAATCAACATTCTTAATTTCCTTGAACCAAACAGCTTCCCCAGAATTTCATGCACTTTTCCATAATGTCATACAAAAAGAAGGAACCTTAATTGAACCTGATTGGGTCCATTGGACTTTTCCCCCTCATCTCATTCTTGTTCCCCATTTTTAACAGGAAAAGGATGCATTTCACACAAGTATTTTGGAATGAAATGAAAATCAGTCAATGGTTCATTATTCCCTAACCCTACCCAGTATTAAGTCAGAAGTCAGAGTAAGTAAATCACAATGCCATGCATGAGGAAAATGGTAGAAATTTACTCTAGTGTACAACTAACTGTACAGATCCTTCACTTGAAGGGAATTCAGAGAACAGTTTCCAGAAGCCTGGGAGGAGGCCTACTGATGTGTGGTGGTGAATTGCTTATGACTGTGAAAAGCATCTGTGACCTTGACAGAAACTTACTACCAAAGTCTGAACTCAGGAAAGCAGAAGAAATCCTAAATGAGCCAAAGATGAGACAGTGCCAAACAGGATCACAGGAGTCCCAGTGACCCTGAGTTCCCTCCTAGCCTGAGGAACCAATGATTCAAATACACATCCCTTTGCAGGAAGAAAGCCCTAAGGCAAAGGGAACTGTCAATAGACTGAAAGGTGGCAGGAGGGATGTTAGCTATTGTGTTAAGACAGTACTAAGGAGGTGACATGATACTCAGATGAACCGCCATTCCCTGACTCCTTTGCAGCAGAAAATAACAAAAAGAGAGCTTTTCTTAGTGGAGGAAGCATTTGTATTCTGGGTGCTAAAGTGAAAAGCAGGGACCAAAGAACCTGAGCTACTTTTTGAAATATCAGATTAAAACAGGTAGTTAGGCAATGCTACTAAGTAATAGGAAGGAAGGAAGGAAGGAAGGAAGGAAGGAAGGAAGGAAGGAAGGAAGGAAGGAAGGGAGGAAGGGA
>NW_027187358.1:24422868-24440006 GCF_028583685.1 Petaurus breviceps papuanus
AGGAAGGAAGGAAGGAAGGAAGGAAAGAAGGGAGGGAGGGAGAAAGGAAGGAAGGAAGGAAGGAAGGAAGGAAGGAAGGAAGGAAGGAAGGAAGGAAGGAAGGAAGGAAGGAAGGAAGGAAGGAAGGAAGGAAGGAAGGAAGGAAGGAAGGAAGGAAGGAAGGAAGGCAGTCAATCCACAGGCAGGTTTTGGGCCTGTGATGTATGTCTATCATTGCTAGACACTACTTTTAAATGAATAAAATAAAATAAAATATACATAATTTAAAAGGAAAACAATTATAATGAAATCTAGTTTACCAAATTTTTTAAAAAGTTCACAGATCCCAGATTAAGAATGCCTCAAACCAATACAAGACTCATGATCATTTCATCATATTCAAGTAAATCATCTGTCAGCAATTATCAAGAATTTCCAATCCATCTGAAGTGCATACAGGGTTTTATTAGACACTTCAGTGAGGGAAAAAAATGTGAAATTCATTTGGTATTTTGAAGCAATTGAATTTTCTAGTTTTTAATTATCTGAGAGTTTTTTTTTTCATTATTTAGACATTCTCCTAGTCTAATACATTATATTTAGGGGGAAAACTCTAATGAGAAAGAGGCCTAATACTATATATGTTGTTTTCCACAAGCAATAAGACTGATTTTCATGTGTGACTTATGGAAATGAGTTGTTTGTTTCAGGCCTCAGTTTCCACATTTGCAAATTGGGTATAATACTTGAACAACCTGCTATCATTGAGTGGCAATTTGTAGTCCATAAAATTCTATATGACGATATTATTATTATAGTTTCCCATTGTTCACTGAGCCTCTTGGGGAAACCAAGGATATATCGTGTTTTCTAATAAGTACACATCCACTGACAAATTAAAATTATGTAGTATATCTATATAAGTATCAAAGGTATACTAAACATTTTATGGTTTGTTTCAAATTGTAGAGATTTTTTTTTAATTCACATCAAATACATTTGAGTATATTCATCTATCAGGAAGTATTTTCTGATCAGGTCAATTGTGCAAGATGGAATCAGGAATTAAAGGGTAAGAGGCAATTTCTATCTTCAAGACATTTGTACTATAAGAGAGAAGCATGAAAAACTATGAATAAGAATAGAAGCATTGTGTTATCGACTAAAATACAAAAGGAGATAAGAAGACAGGGGTCAAGGTGGGCTAGGATTGTCAGGAAAGGTTTTGTTGGGAATAGGAGCTGACCTGGACCCTGAAAGATGACTATTATATAATTGACAGGTGAAGGGATTATAGAAAGTATTTCAGTTGGGAGAAGCAGTGTTAGCAAGCGATGATGTGATTCAAGCATGGCATCGGGAAGGGAGAGTAAAGAAATCAAGCTGAATGAAATGGAATGGAATGTACATATCAGGATTTAGTGGGAAATAATATTGGTTAGGTAGAATGGGATCAAATTATGGATGACCTTGAAAAGCAGGCAGAGGAATGTAAATTTGATGTGATTTTTTAAAAAATAGGGAACTATTATAGGTTCTTCAGCTGGAAAGGTATATTAAAATTCTATACTCATTACATTCATGGCTGTAATACTATGAATAGAGCTATTGGAACATTTTTTGGTAGGATAATTAAAATACACATATACTTGCGTGCACAGACATGCACACACACACACACACACACACACATATACTGCCAAACTTTTATATTTTGAATTTCAGAGAGGTAGATTTGACTTAAGTCAAGGGTAAACTTACTAACAATTAGACATATCTAAATGTGGAAAGAGCTACTCTAGAGTTAAGAAGTTGTCTTTCTCTAGAGTTTTTGAAACAAAGGCTAGATGATTTCTTGGTGAATATGTTGAAAAGGAGGTGACTGCCCAAGTACAGTGAGGAAGAGATGGCCTCTGAGGTCTCTTCCCATTCTGGGAAGCTGAAATTCTTTGAATAGGGTCCAATTCAACAGATGTTTCCAAAAGTACAAGTTTAGCTTGGTGGATCTGAAACAACAACAAAACACCAAATCTTTTTTATTCCTTCAGTGCTATTTTATGAGGAATAAAAAAGATTTTGCCATTATTGTTGAAAGAATAAAAAAAAAATCAAATTGTCTCCATACTGATTTAGATCAGTAAGGTTTTCACCAGGACTCTACCACAATGTTCCATCCTGACAAAATATAAGTCATAACTAAGCAATGTCTGATCTTGGGATAAGCAGCTGGGAGAGAGGGGGGGAGCAGCACAAGAAAGACGAGCATATCTGGGGTGCAGTCACTTCTAAAAGGGGAGAAAGCAACACAGAATTAAACCACTGTCACCACTGCTGTCGGGACGGGACTAGACTGAAAAGGAAGCAGCCCTGGGCTGTAAATGTAAGTTCCCTCTATATTTTTCACCCTGGTACAAATTCCCAGTCACCCTACCTCAACTGTGACTCTGATTCTAAATACCAAAGGTGATAATGAAAATCCTGGCAAGTCCAGCAGCTATTTTCAGCACTAGGAGAGTATCTTAAATAGCATTACAGTACAAGCCATTGGATAAATTGTAAGGGCAGTGAGCTAACTCAGGGGTCTAATCATTGCTGCAAACCTCTCAAACCTTGCCTTTCTTGTTTATTGCCCTTGGCAGAAGCCCTTGGGTCCCTCCTATATACATTTAGCATGGCCATCCTTCTTTTCTGATTAAGCATGCCATAAATAATCTCTTCTTATTTACATATCGATTACAAGGTAATGAAGACATGCTGCATTATGTGAAATACAAATCAAGTCCTGGACCCCATGAGATAATCACTGTCCTTGGCCCAAATCCCAAACTCTGTACTTTGGTTGAACTTCAGTTGGTTCTCAAGGGTCAGGTGATGTTTCTAAATGTGGGTAATCTGTTTATTTCATGCTTTCATCTCATGCTGCCTTTTCCTAAAATGTACCATAAAGCCCTATATTGAGATTTCCAAAGAAGCTTAGCTTTCCTTTTGTAGCTCTTAATTCAAATTCAACTCTATATATGATTCATACTTCAGCTGCCTAGGGACCTTTCAGGTTGCTTCCTCCCTTCCTTATGGCATTTGGAAACCTTCAAGCTGTTTGCATGAAAGAATAACTGGATAAAAATTCACAGTTGACTGAGGGATATTTTCTTTTCTTCACAAGTCTTTAATATTCTTTCCCTAATGAAGATAATCATCTAGCAAAATGTCTTGCTGGTTGCTTTCTCAAAGGAGTTTCCCCATGTTGTGACCTAATGCTTTTTTTAAACATATAGAGCTGGCTTTGTTCATTCATTTATCTTATAAAGAGTGAGTTCATTTTTAAAAATTTCTTTTAAAAAGTCAAGTTTGAGCTGTCAGTGCACCTTGGGATTAAGTGAAGCAGCATGCCCATCTGAAAGGGCATCTACTTGTCCTACAGGCAGGACTGGCAGTCATGAAACCTAGGCTTTAAGAGTTTTCAGAATCATGGAAGTGAGACATTTTAAGAGACTCTTTTCTGAGTTGATTTCAAGTATTTCATCTCAATTGTTGTAGTTAATATCCTGTGAGCATTTGTTTACGTGTTAAATCCCACTAACAGAATTAAGCTCCTTGAAGGTAAGGATTGTTTGTCATTCTGTTAATGTATCTTCAGTGTTTAACATAGTACCTTGTCTATAAGTAAAACACTTAAGTATTTGTTGTATCATTTTGAATTGTTTGGCAATTTTTCTCAAAATGTAGACCCTACCATATGAAATAATCAGTCATTCAGGTCAATAAACATTTAGTAAGTGCCTACTATGTGGCAGACATTGTGCTAAATTCTGAGTATACAAAGAAAAGTAAAATATAGTCCCTATTTTCTTTTGGGGGGGGTTGGGGGGGCAAGGTAATTGGGGCTAAGAGACTTGCCCAAGGTCACACAGCTAGTTAAGTGTCAAATGTCTGAGTCCAAATTTGAACTTGGGTCCTCCTGACCCCAGGGCCCGTGCTCTATCCATTGGGCCCACCTAACTGCCCAATGGTCCCTATTTTCAAGAAGCTTACAGTCTAATGCAAGCCTGCCTAACCTGCAGCCACTGCAGAATCCATTGCCAAAGAATTTCCAACAACCTGTGAAAAATATAAAGGAAAACATCTACATTTTTTGTAGACTGCATGCCAGTGGATAATAAGCAGCCCAAAGGCTACAGGTTGTGTAGGCCTGGTCTAATGGGAGGGAAACATACAAGTAAACGTGGACAATCAAGCTGTGCACAGGTTACTGAAAACAATAGAAAGAAAAGAATATAATTAAGGGAGGAGGGCTTGTTAGCAAAGGTTTCCTTGTTGAAGGTAGAATTCCAATAGGGTCTAGAAATAAGTCAAGGAAGGGATGAGAAAGAAGAATATTCTAAGAATGGGGAATAGCAAATGAAAATACCTGGAGTTAAGAGATGAAGTGTCTTGTTCAAGGATGGCAATGGGAACCAAGATAATTTTATTATGAAAACTAAAGATCTGTTTAACTTTAGGCAAAATCATTTAACCTTTCTGGGCTTCATTATCCTTCTTTAGAATGTTAGAGGTTTGAGCTAAAGTGATCTTAACTTTTTTTGTATCATGGACCCCCTTTTCAGTCCTATGATGTCTAGGAACCACTTCTGAGAATAATTTTTTTTAATGCAAAAATCACATAGGATTGCAAAGGAAACTAATTGAAATGCAATTTTCAAAATACTTTAAACAGTTTAGAGATATCTGCGTCATGTGACCAACAAGATAAAGGACTAGCCATTTTCTCCAGACCTCTCAAAACTCTTCAAAATAGGAATTATATGTAAGAAATAAAGAATTTCAACTGTCTCCATGATTTACATTACTTCCTAAACTGTGGGTTGCGACCCCACATTTGGCAAAAGTAAAAGATTTCTGAAGGCGCAATGACTAAAAATTAATTCAAACTCAACTGCATAATGAATCCAAGGTGTTTCTATATTGCATTGCCAAATTCTCTGCAGTCTTGGTTCCAAAAAAAAAAAAAAAAGCATTCCCACTTTGCACTGTGCATGCCCTCAGGCCACAAAACAACAAGGAAAGTTCCCCAAACAGGAAAAGGGGTCTCTATTGAAAAAAGTTTAAGAAGCCCTGATCTAAGATCCAAGAACCCCATCAGGGTAACATTCTAAAGAACTAATAGCAGAGAAGACTTAGGTTGGAGCTTAAGGTTCCCAATCCATTCATTCAGCACTTACCCTCTCCCACCTCCCACAATGCTTGATCAGGGCTACAGCAGCTGACCCATGGCTTAAAATAGAACCCAGCTCTACCTCCCTGTGTTCTAGAGCCACAGAAAACCAAATGGCTGATGTGTGCTCTGACTGGGCCAGGAGCAGGACAGTTTCTAAGCTACAAAAGAGCTCAGTCAGAGACCTTAAGAACATAGGGAACTTGGGCAGGATGTGTGTGTGTGTGGTGTGTGTGCATGTGTGTATGTGTGGTTGTATGGTTATCCACTCTCCTCCTGAAGGAAAGAATATAGCATTAATCCAGTGCTAGTTCTGTCCTCTTAGAAGTCACTTGGGGCAGAGACTGACCCCAGTGAATTGCTCAAGATGGAAGGAGATTAATAAGGCTTTGAGATCAAGTAATACTCTTCCACCCTAAATAGGGAACCTGAAAACAAAAGGGAAAGATATTTTTAAATGAGTAATAGGAGAATAAAAGGGGGGAAAGAGTGAAATTACAAAAGATATCAGGAGGAAGAATATTCAGATGAAAACCTGAGGCATAAGCAGATAAACCAACAGGAAAGTCATTAATACCAAAGGAAATATTGTCTCCAGATCAGCCAAAAGAGTCCAGACATCTCTAATTAAAAATAGCAAGACAAAGGAAAGTGAATTAACACCTAATGAAGCAGAGAAACCTGTGGATACACAAGAGAATGTGGAAAGAGCAGGATGTTTCAGAATGTTTTCAAAGAGAAATAATTGTTTGAGCAGAATTTAGGACGTCTACAAAGAAATAACTGGTGCAACAGGAAAACGAGTCCATAGTGGCAAGTCTCACCAAAGAAATAAGAGGGAATAATTCATTGGGAATGCAAATACACAAAAGTGAAGGACAATTTAAAAGAGAAGAAAAAGTAGTAATATTAAAATAAAATATGATCTCTATACAAGCAAGATATAGTGATCTTGAAGACTGGGTGCATAGAAACAACTTGAAGATTATAGGTCTCCCAGAAGAATATGGCAGGTCAAAATACATGAACATCATAATGTAAGGAATAAAAGAATAAAGGGCAGGTAGATAGCACAGTGGATAGAGTGCTGGGCCTGGAGTCTGGAAGGCTCATCTTCCTGAGTTCTAATCTGGCCATAGATACTTACCAGCTGTAGGACCCTAGCTGGGTAAGTCACTTAACTCTGTTTGCCTCAGTATCCTTATCTGTAAAATGACTGGAGAAGATAATGGCAAACCACTCTAGTATCGGGGTCATGACAAATCAGACACGATAGAAAATGACTGAAATACAATAGAAGAAAACTGCCCAGAACTTCTGAACACAGAAAATCAAGTTCCAAAAAATAAAAAAGATTGTCTCAAGAAAATCTAGTTCCAAGATGCCAGCCTTCAGGCTAGAGAATCTGCAAGGATCCTTCTAGTTCTATGAGACTAAGGTTCTATAATTTTTTTCTTTCTAAAGACAAACCATATGCACCTTAATGGAAATGAAAAGTTGATACATATTCTAAGATCTTGGAGATTTTTTAAAAATTATTTTTTCCTCTACTTCCTTAGAAACAGAAAGTTGAATGTAGTTAAGGGCAAATGTATCCCCACACCCAAAAACATCTATATAAGGGTGGAACTCTGAGAATAGCAGGTTCCAGGAAGTTTCACACTGGCAAAGCATCTGTTCCTGACTCTTTTATAATCCATATCTCCTGTCTGTCCAGCAGGATGTTAATAGCAATATATTGAAGTGAGACGACATGCTTAATTACAGTAACACACTCTAGGCCCATAAAATTCAGCAACTAGCATTTGAGACAGCACTTGCCTTCCGACCTGGTGCCCCACTCCACCTAAGCTATGAGTGATTGCCCTTCTGGGATCAACCACTCCAATATGAAATATTGCCACGTCCTCAAATAAGCAACTGAGTCATATTCAAATAGCTCTGTAGTGATTTACCAGGAGCTCCAAAGTAAACAATGAGAACACTCCAAATACACCTTCCCTGAAATGAAAGTATGTCTCTGTCTTTTTAAATGGAGGGTTTGTAAAACTGGCCTACGTGCTCCTGTTTGCATCCTTCTATGGCTTTGAGTCCCCTCATTAAAAGATACCATTACAAACTTAAGATTATTTTCATTTTCTTTCATCTTCTTTAACTATAAAGAATTCAGGCCTTAATTGTCTTCTGCTCCCTTGACCTCATTGTGCAAAGTAGGTTGGCACATTTAGAAAACCCTGCTTCCATAAAGAGAATAATGATAAGTTTTAAAGTGTGTGTTGATATCATTTCTCTAGCCCAGTCTTGAAAATGGATTTTGTATAATGCAGCTGCTTTTAATGAGTTTTGCTTATATCTATTTTCTTTCATTGTATGCCTTTCACATTTTTTTTTAATATTTTAGTGCACTTTCTGCTCCTCTCAGGGGGAAAAACATGTTAGTAGGTTCTCTTTTTTTTTCCCCCCACGAGGCCCCGCAGAATAATATATTTGCTTTGCAACCTTTAAATTTTATTAGTGTCTAGTGAGAAACTCAATAGTTGGCTTGCCATACAAACTTGTTTCAAAATCTTTATATATTCAGTTGTAGTGAGTGGGTCTGCATGTGTGCATACTTGCAAACATTACATCTGATTGGGGTGAGGGGAGATTATGTGAGTATACATACATACATAAATACATATATAAAATATATACATATGCATATGTGTATGTATATTTGTTGATGTTGTTATTCAGTCGTTCACTCGTGTCCAATATGTTGTGACCTTGTATGGGGTTTTCTTGGAAAAATACTGGGGTAATTTGCCATTTTCCTTCTCCAATGAATTCAGACAGAGTTTGTTAAACCCACAGTCACCAAAGTAGTGAGTGTCTTGAGACTGAATTTGAACTCAGATCTTCCTGACTCCAGGCCCAGGGTTCTACTCAGTCGGTGTGTATGTGTGTTTCTATACATATATACATGTATGTATACATATATGTATGTATGTATGATATATGTATGTTTATACATATATTTATATATTTTGTATATGTGTATGCTATTGCTCAGTGATGTCAGTCTTGTCCAACTCTCTATGACCCCATTTTGAAGTTTTCTTAGAAAAGTTACTAGAGGGGCGGCCAGGTAGCACAGCGAGTAAGAGCACCGGCTCCAGTGTTGAGAAGACCTGGAGATTGAATCCCGGGCTCAGACACTTAGCACCCACCCAGAAACACCTGGCCGTGTAACCTTGAGCAAGTTACTTAACCCCAATTGCTTAGGGGTGGCTAGGTGGCTCAGCAAGTAACAGCACCAGCTCCAGTGTCGGGATGACCTGGATCAAATCTGGTCTCAGATACTCAGCACCACACTCAGAAATAATAACTGGCCATGTAACCTTGAGCAAGTTACTTAACCCCAATTGCTTAAAAAAAAAAAAGAAAAGTTACTAGAGGGCTTTGCCATTTCTTTCTCCAGCTTATTTTTATAGATGAGAAACTGAGGCAAACAAGGTTAAGTGACTTGTCAAGGGTCACACAGTAAGTGTCTGAGAACAGATTTGAACTCAGGAAGATGAGTATCCCTGAATTCAAGCCCAGTGCTCTATCCACTGTATGACCTAGCTGCCTCTCTCCATATATATCTATATCTGTATCTATATCTATCTCTCTCTACATATAGTATATGTTTATCTATGTATATATCTATATATGTGTGTGTATTACATATGTAGACATCATATATGCAAATATAAATTCTCTTAGATTATGAAGGAATAGGAAGGGCATATATTGCTAGTAGAGAGACAATGTTATAGAAGAGTAAATTCATCTGACAGAGTCAAAAAACACCTAGATTCAAGGAAGCCAATGGTGTAGTGGGTGGAGCACCCACCCTAAGTCAGGAGAATCTGAGTTCAAATCTGGCCTCAGATACTTACTTGCTGTGTGGCCCCTGCAGGGCAAATCATTTAACCCCAGTTACCCCCAGGAAAAATAAAGAAAAAAAGAAATACCTAGATACAAGTATAGTAGCAACCACACTGGCATACCCAGGATGGCTGCTAGCACAGGTACTTAGATCTGCTTTACTAGGAAAGAAAGTTGTTTAAGGAGTCAACAATCTTTTTTTAATTATATTCACTAGTTCAGGGGGAAAGTCAGCACCCTGAACTTCAGAGAAAATGCAAACAGAGAAAAAACAAGCAAAGAAATAAAGACCAGCAGACAGGGCTCTGATTGCCTGAATCAAAAAAATTTTGCTATATACTTTACACACATCCCTGGATCAAGAGAGTCTTTACACCTGAGCAGTCAGGGAGCTCTGAACATATGGCCACTCAGAATCTTGACCAGGGAATCACAAGACCCTTCTCATAAGTGAGCCGCCAAAGCAAAATATCAACTCTTGATTCAGTGCCTAATTAGAAATTAGCAAAAGGTGTTGAAGTCTTCCTACAAGCAAGCCTCCCCTAAGCAAGCTTCCCTTTATGGGCTCCACATGAGAACTATTAATGGGCCCAAGAAGATCTTAAATCCCATTAACATTACAAGTAGTTAGAGCACTGGGTCTAGAGTCAGAAGACCCAAGTTCAAATCTCAGACATTTACTAGCTTTTTTTTTGGAGGGCAATTGGGATTAAGTGACTTGCTCAAGGTTACATAGCTAGCTTTGTGTGTGTTTGTGTGTGTGTTAAGTGTCTGAGGCCAGATTTGAACTCAGGTCCTCCTGATTCCAGGGCTGGTGATTCTATTCACTGTGCCACCTACCCACCCCTATTTGCTAGCTTTGTAACTTGGCAAATCACTCAACCTCTGTTTGCCTTAGTTCTCTCAACTGTAAAATGGTGATAATAATAGCAACAATCTCACAGTGTTGTGGTGATGATTAAATGTGATAATATAGACACTATATAATAATAAACAAATGCTTAAATTTAAATCCTGCTGGTGATACTTGCTATCTGGGCAACTATGACCAGTTCAATTAACTTCTTTGATTCTCAGTTTCCTTATATGTAAAATGAGCATAACAATCCCTCTGGCAAATAGATCATGAGATCCTCAGAAGCATTAAATAACATAATATATATATGAAGTGCTATATTAAATGTTAGCTATTATTCACAGTGCCTGGCATAATAGTAGCATTTGATAAATGCTTATTGATTGATTGATATTTTACATTCACAGATAATCACAATCCTCATTTTAATAGTAGTCTCAGTCTCTGTCCAATAATCTTTCTTCCCTACACTATTAACAAGTTGCATAATTAGTTCTTGTTCTGTGTATCATCTTCTTTGATAATGTTTTTTTTCAAGTATCTGAAGGGCAGACATGAAAGAAGAATTAGGGTGATTTTGCTTGGAGCCAGGGGTCAGAACTAGGAGCAAAGGGTGAAAGTTGCAAACAGGAAAGATTAGGGAGATTGAATGAAAAATCTTTCCAACCATTCAAACAATAAACATTTATTAACTACCTACTGTATACCAGGCACTGTGCTAAGCACTAGGGATACAAAAAGAGGCAAAAAAACAGTTCCTGCTCTCAAGGAGCTTACAATCTTATGGGGGAGACAACATGCAAACAAATATATAAAAAGCAAGCTATATGCAGGATAAATGGGAAATAATTAAGAGCAAAGGCCCTGGGATTTAGAAGGGTTACCAAAGGCTTCCTGTAGAATGTGGGATTTTAGTTGGGACATAAGGGGAGACAGAGAGGTCAGTAGTCAGAGTGGAGAAGGAGTCTATTGCAAGCATGGGGAATAGTCAGAGAGAATACCCAGAACCAAGAGATGGTGCACCTTGTTCATGGGACAGCCAGGAGGCCAATGACTCTGGATCAAAGTGTATATATTGAGGATTAAGGTATAAAACGACTGGAAAGGTAGGATGAGTTATTCCAAAATAAAATATGCTACATTGGAGGGTTGTTGGTCTCATGCTTAATGATGGTCTTTGAGAAAAGGCTTCATAACCACTTGTCGGATAAGTTGTAGAGGAGATACTTGTTCAGGTACAGTTTGGATGAGACAGCCTTTGAAATCCCTTCTGACTCTGACACTTATTCTCAAGTCCATTTCTCCTGCTAAATCTTCATTAGGAGGTTTCAATGAATGATAGGGAAAAAAAGCAAAAGAGAGGCAAAAGGCCAGAAAAATCTACAAACTAGAAAATCAAATGTGGCCAGGTTTTCCAGCTTTCTTGTGGTTAAGAGTACCAATTTTCTACCAAATGACCTTTCTGGTGAGGCTGCTGAGCTTAATCCATTAAATCACCCATTTAGAAAGCATGCACTATTAAATGGTGGGAAAACCAATAAGCCATGTATAAGAAGACAATTAAGAGAGAATGAAAGTTGAAGGGAAAAAGAAAGTGTCCAGTAGGAGGGAATGATCAACAGTAACAAAATTGGCAGAGGGATAAAGGAGGATGAGGACTGAGAATAGGTCTGTCGGAATTGAGTTGACATTGTTGATAACATTAGAGAGAGCAGTTTCATTTGAATGATGGAAAACAGAAGCCAGATCACAAGGCACTAACTAGAAAATGAGCAGGTGAAGTAAAGATAGGGAGACCATTCTTTTCTTAGGAGTTTAGGAATGAAAGAAATCTATAGAATATAGAAAGTTTGAGGCTATGTTGAGATTAAAAGAGGGTTAGACTTGGCATGAAGAAAAGCTTCCTAACCATAAGTGTTACATCCAAAAGGAGGACAGCCTGCCTCAGGAGGTAGTGAGCTCCCTCTCCTCACTGAGATCCCCAAGCAGAGAGGTGGAGGACCACTTATGGAGTACATTGTAACAGGGGTGGGTTTTGGGGTGGGTTTTGGGGGGGACTGGGGCCACTGAGACCCTTTATAATTCTGAGATTGTATAATTTGATTCTATGGAAGGAAGGAAGGAAGGAAGGAAGGAAGGAAGGAAGGAAGGAAGGAAGGAAGGAAGGAAGGAAGGAAGGAAGGAAGGAAGGAAGGAAGGAAGGGTAAAAGTTCTTGGTATTGTTGAAAAGTATTTTCCATTACTGGGTGTGAAAATGTATTTTTGTCAGGTGCCAAGTAGAATACAACTATGTCAGCTAGGTAGCACAGTGGATAGAGTGTTGGATTTGGAGTCAGGAAGAATTAAGTTGAGTTCAAATCTAGCCTCAGACACTTACTAATATATGACCTTGGGTAAGTCACTTAACCTCTGTATGCCTCAGTTTCCTCAACGATAAAATGGAGGTAATAGCATCTACCTCTCATGGCTATTATTAAGACCAAATGAGATAATATTTGTAAAGCATTTAGCACACTGCTCATTCCCTTCTCTTCCAAACTTGCTAAAGGCAGCTTGGCAAGGTGCATAGAACATTGAACTTGGAGTCGGGATAAACTGAATTCAAATGCTGTCTCAGGTTTTAGCTATCTGTAGAATGGGGATGATAATAGCTCCTATATAATAGAGTTGCTGCAAGAAATGATATATAATATGATATGATATATCACATCATATCATATCATACTGATGGGGTGCTTGGGATCTATGTTTGTAAAATCAATTTGTAATACCAATTTGTAACATCAGTAATGATGGGATGCTTGGGATCTATATTTGTAACATCAATTTGTAATATCACTTCGTAACATCAGTCTGTAAAACCAGTTTGTAAAATCATACCACACCACACTCCCCCCTCCCCAGCCTCAGAGCAATAACTCTGCCCAGCAACAACTATTTCAGCTTGGAACAATAACAAGTTAGTCCCATGAATCCTTCACAAAAGTATCTATAAACATTCCAGCTTAGGCAACTATTATCTCCCCCTTGTATAGTGTCCTGCTGCCCCCATGAATTCTTCAGTACCCTATCTCTAGGTTGATTCCTTGGCTGCCTCAATGAATCCTTCAGGACCCTATCTCTGGGTTAATTCCTTAGCCTTGATTCCCAGACATCAATCTTGTCAAACATGACACTGATGGGTGGCAGACCGAGCACTTCTCCATCAGCCCTTGACCGCTAGCCAAATTAGTGACATTTCAAGCCTAAAACCACACCTCCAGGTAGTCCCCCACCTTGGGCTTTTTCCTAGTGAATCATGGGCAATACACCTGCGCAGTTACATAAGAAATGCATGTTCCTTTCAACACTGGCCCCACCTTAACTCCTCCCTAATCCCACCCTTAATCACCTAGTTAGCATAACTGACATGGGTTCTACTATGGATTATCCTATAAAAATCTTAATTCTACCCCTTTGAGTTTTCAGGTCCCCTAAGGATCCTTGCCCACTGTAAGGCATATAATAAACTTTTACAACTCTGACTCCAAGTTAGCCTGAGCTGAATTCTTTCCAGACTGAATTGTAGGCTTTCTGGTCTTAGAAAAGATCAGAGTTCCTGCTGAACCTATTGTGAGCCATCCCTCATCAATACCATATCATATCATATATAGTATAATACCCTTCATATAGTATGATTTAAACAAGTATTTTAGAGGCAAAGCATAAAATGCTGTATAAATATTAGGTATTAATTATTATTAATAATGAAAATAAAGGAAACTAGTGGAAAGAAGCTATACTTTTCCTCTAGCTATTAGCGGACCCCACCCAGCAGCAGGTGATCCTCTCTGTGCCTATAAAAGTATCGCCCCAAATGCATGTGCATTGCCTTATGTTGACCACTTTTCCATATGTAAATGTTTCTAGTATGTTTTAAATAACTCTCATATCCAAGTTATAGGAAGGATTAATGATTTCATTAAGCATTCCAACCACTTCTTTTTAAAAGTCAAGTCTATATATATATATATATATATATATATTCCTGCAGTCAGAAAGATCTGAATTCAAATCTGGCCTCAGATAGTTACTAGCTGTGTGACTTGGGCAAATCACTTAACCTCTGTTTGCTTCAGTTTCCTCATCTGTAAAATAGGGATATTAATGGCACCTACCTCCCATGGTCTCTGTGAAAATCAAGGGAGATGATAACTATAAAACACTAAGCATAGTGCCCGACTCATAATAAGTACTATGCAAATGTTGACTACTGGCTATTATTGTTATATGTGCATTATTTTAAAGTGGTAAAATGTTAGAACCAACAGCCTCCAACCTGTTACCTTCCTCTCTGTTGTCTCATATTTCTGTATCTCCAGAATTACCCTTCATTCCCATAATACCAGGGTAGGGTTCTGTCACCATCTATATCTAATCCTATTCAGGACTAAGAATCTGGAATTTCATGGTTCACAAGAATGCAGAAATCCTGTGTGTCCCCCAAGGACCTAGAATACCCCAATAGAAAGTTGTAACACCAAGCACCCTAGCATACATACCCAGGATGGCTACTATCACAGGTTCTTTGATATGCTTTTCTAAAGGAAAGCAACTCAAAAGGGTTTAAAATCTTACTTTAATCAAACATGATGAGGTATGGGCTCTGGGAACCCCCTTGAGCTCTCCTTGAGTCCTTGAGGTATACCCTCTGGCAACCTCCCTTGGACTCTTGATTAAATTGTCTCATTTGATGAGGTATTTTACTAACTGCTAACTACAGCCTAGTTACTAGCCTACCCCTCCATTGTTCATCTACCTCCCACCCTTAATCACTCATTGACCTCATTAACTCCTCCTGAAGACCCTCCCCAAACTCCTCCTCTGGACCACCCCTAGATTCCTCCCACAACCTTCTGTATATAAGACCCTATCTCACACCACAGAAGTGTGAGAGCACCATAGAATGCTATAGAATGCCATAGAATTGTTAGAGCACCATAGAATTTTCTAGCACAGATTTACTCTGTGTCTAATGCAAGAGAACTTTTAATAAATTTTACTTTTCTTTGGCTGAGAAGACTTGAATTGAATTCATTCAGCAGGACCCGGCGTGTTGGTATTTTGGTCTCCAGAGCAACCCTAACCCTCTTAGTGGGTGACCTCTTCAAAACATATGTCATTCACATAGTTCAGCAGGAAAATTCATCACCCTGAACTTCAGAGAATACGAATAGAAATTACAAGACAAAAAATGCAAACAGAGAAAATAACACAATTCAACATACCAACAGATAGGGCTTCTAACTGTCTGACCATTACATACATACAGTTAGTTGCTTTTATATATATACACATATATTCTTCTCTGGGGTCAGAGAATATCACAATCTTCATGACCCACTGCCTAATTACAAAGTAACAAAAGGTATATGCCTTCCTGAAAAACAAGCTTCCCCTAAGCAAGCTTCTTTTGTTGGGCTCCAAGTGAGGCCTATTAAGGAACAGGGAAGATCTTCAAATTCCCTTACTATTACAAAAGTACATCTGATTTAGAGTCAGATTCAAATCCCAGATCTGCTATTTACAATTTAAATGACTGAGCCAGTGGTACACAGATGGAAAGATCACTGCTTCTAGAGCAGAGGTGCTTAACCTGAAAATAATTAAATTTTTAAAAATATGTTAATAATTATATTTCAATGCAATTTATTTCCTTTGTAATATCATGTATTTTTCTTCATGAATTTGAAAACATTATTCTGAAAAGTGGCCCAGACTGTCCAAGGGAAAATGAAACACAAAAAGCTAAAAATGCCTGGTCTAGAGTCAAAGGAACTGGATTTAAATATTGCCACATATGCAACTTTAGGCAAGTCTTAACATTCCTTGGTCTCAATTTCCTCATCTATAAAAAGAAGAGATTATATTAGATGGCCTTGAAGTCCCTTCCCACTCTAGATTTATGATACCATGAATTCCAGGTATCCCATTCCCCTCATTTGCAAAATGTAGAAGTTGGACTAGATTATTTCCAAGGTCTCTTTCACTTCTAAATCCTATGACTTTTATGTTAGAAAATTAATGAGACTAGGGAAGAGCACATGTGTAGTTTAATACTTTGTCTAGTTTACCACTGAACCAGAGAACGGGTTAGAATATTTAAAGATGATTTTTAAAGAGGGAAGAGGGGGTTAGACATTGTGTTTAGACATTGAAGAGGAAGTTGTTCCAAATATTGTGTACCTGTGGTGAGCGAAGAAGAATTTAGGCATTCCTAAAGGGAGGATAGAATTTATTAATAAATAAATAAATTAATGAAATGGAGATTGAAAAGGGGAAAAATGGATATTATAAACAGGAAGTCTTTAAGATAGGAGGGATACCAGCAGACTGGGTAGTCTTGAATTGAAGAGCAAAGAAAGAATTCAGGAGACCTGGATTTTAACTCTGTCTCTATTACTTAAGACTCTCACCATAAGTGTTCCTCAGGACTCTGTCCTGGCATTTCTTCTATCCTCCCTCTATACTACTTGATTTGTTAATTTCATCAGATCCCATGGATTTAATTGCCATTTCTATTCTGATGATTCTCAAATCTAGCCCTGCTTCTCTGCTGACATCCAATCTCACATCTCCAATTGCCTTTCAGATATCTTGAACTGGATGTCCTGTTGTTCAGTCATTCAGTTGTATCTGAGTCTTCATGACCCCATGGACTATATACATGGACCATACTGTCCATGAGTCTTCTTGGCAAAGATACTGGTGTGAGCTGTCATTTCCCTCTCCAGTAGATTAAGGCAAACAGGTTAAGTGGCTTGTCCAAGGTCACATCTGTTAGTAAGTGTCTGAGGCCAGATTTGAATTCAGGTCTTCTTGACTCCAGACCTAGCACTCTATCCACTGAGCCACCTTGCTGCCTCTAAAAAAATGGTCATTGGTTAATGATTTATCACCAGGTGCTCCAAGAACACTCACCATTCTCTGGGTGAGAGGTGGCTAAGTACACATCTTAAATTCAACATGTCCAAAATGGAACTCATTTTCTTTCTCCCTAAACTCTCCACTCCTCCTGTCTTCCCTGTTACTGTAGAGTACATAATCATCTTCCCAGTTTGGCCTGTTCACAGTTTAGGAGCCATCCTGGATTACACACACACACACACACACACACACACACACACACACACACACACA
>NW_027187358.1:24440016-24482422 GCF_028583685.1 Petaurus breviceps papuanus
CACACACACACACACACACACACACACACACACACACACACACACACCACCCATATCCAAGCTGTTTCCAAGGCTTGTCAGCTTCACTTTTTCAATATCTCTCAAATGTGCCCCCTTTCTCTCCTCTGACACTGCCACCACTCTTGTGCAGGTCCTCATCACCTCCAGGTTCAAATTTAAAAGTGTTCTGTTCGGCATTCAATGGTCTTCTTAACTGAGTTCCCTCCTGTGTTTCCAAGCTTCTAACACCTTACTTCCTACCATATATTATTCAGTCCAGTGATACAGGTCTCCTGGCTATTCCATGAAGAAAACACTATCTCAGGGTATGTTCTCCATGCCTGGAATGCTCTCCTTCCTCATGTCCTCCTCCTGCCCTCCCTGACTTTAAGTTCCAACTGAAATTCCATCTTCTATACAGTCATTTCTCAAAGTTTCTTAATTCTAGTGCCTTCCCTCTATTAATTATTTCCAATTTATCCTGTATTGAGTTTGTATATATTTGTTGTCTCCCTCATTAGATTGTAAGCTCCTTGAGGGAAGAGACTGTCCTTTGCCTCTTTTTGTATTTCCAGGGCTCAGTATATATATGTGTGTGTGTGTGTGTATATATATATATATGTATATATATATATATGTATATGCCTGACACATAATAGGTACTTCACAAATAGTTACTGATTGATAATCACTTGACATCTCTGAGCCTCAGTTTCCTCATAAATGAAGGGGTTAGACTAAAGAAGGAAGCAGGGTGCAAACATTTAACTCATTAATTAATATTAATTAATTAACTAATTAATGTAAGTCAGAGGACTGACATTCAAACCTTGACCTAATTACATCTATGACTTTGGGTGACTCATTTAACCTTTCTAGGCCTCTGTTCTCTCATTTTACAAATGAGGGGGTTGGATTAAATAATCTCTGAAGACTGGTCTATGATCCTATGCTCTTTCAGGTCACGCCCAGCTTTAAGTCCTATACAGCTGGCCCTAGTGTTCTTGGTTCCATCCCTCACTTACCCAGTCCATATTGCTTTCATCTGATTAGTGGCACTGTTATGTAGCTGGCCATTGTCATTTACACAGGCCCTATGAGCTAATCCCATCTGGGATCTTTTAGAAGAAACCTCAATCACTTCAAACTGAAAAATTAAAAGATCATTTTGAGAGGAAAAAAAAATCTTTTAAATTTAAAGCTAAAATATATGGTTTTTTTAAACTTGTGAGGTTTCAAAGACCCAACATGACTTGTAACTCAACAAGGATACTTTTTATATGCTCTAATCAAAACACCATTTGTATTGAACAATTTAATTTGCTGGGGAGTTAATTTTCCTTGGTCTGTTTTTTCATCTAGAAGCAAAACCTCCAATAGATTGCTATAATACAGTAAATACAATTTTCCAAATGGGAAACCATAGCAACCGTTTTTTTAATAACAGAACATGATTGGCTGCATGTGAAAAATAAAGCCACATTCTAAATAATTAAATTGTTTTTCAATATAAAAAACAATATTTCAAGCATTTTCATGTTTTATATGTACAGTGTGATACAGTGTCCTAGTCTATAGGGAAACCCATAATTACTAGACTATCTTTTCATGTACTACATTCTTTTTGTCACTAATCCATGAATTAAAATGATAATTCAAAGAAAATAACCTGTCTAGAGAAGAGAAACCTGAGTATAAGGTCCTTCAAAATTCATTCCTATTCTATCACTCTAGCCAACTGAATAAGTTTCTTTTATGATTTTTTTTTAAAAAGGCATTTATACTGCTTATGAAAGGGATCAGTACAAGAACAGTGGTTTGAGTCAGATGGAGGTTCACTTACCCTTCATAGGCCTATATTCATATCTCCTAGGGAATTGAACAAATCAACAAAAGCTCATTCCCTGAAGCCATGTCTACCCAGCACCAGACACTAGTTGAAAAGTAAAAAATGTTACTTAGTCATCCAGATATCTAGCCTGCACAGTGCAGATTTGGAGAACAAACACAAGGATGGGAGGGCCGGGGTGGCAGGCTGAAATTGCTTATCTCGACCAACACCTACTATGTGAAAGATAATGCATTATGCAAGGTGATGCATTAAGGCATAGGGTACAACTATGAATAAAACACAGTCTCTACCTTCAAAAAGCTTGCAGTATGATGAGAAATGTCATGCTTTGCTTTAATTCTTCCAAGACTGACTTCATAAATGGACCTGCATACAAGGCAGAATATGGTCAGTTTTATAGGAAATGCAGAGTGGGAGCAGAGAGGAAAGAAAGATTGCTGTCATTTAGAATTTCATGGACGGTTTCATAGGAGCAGTGGCATATAGGTTGATCAGGGAAGATCAGGAACAATCTGGGCAGTTAGAAATGGGGAAGAAGATTCTTTGAAATGAAGACCAAGCAACCAAAAGAGAAAAAAAATGTAGCAAAATTCAGGATATACTGGAGGAGATGTTAAGTAGTCTGGTTTGGATGCATGATGGGATATTCAAAAGAAAATAATAAGGAAATAAGTCTGGAAAAGGAAGTTGAGGTCAGGGCATGGAAGACCTGAAATTCCATAGTAGGGTAGTTAGACTTTATTTTATAGTCAATAGTAAGCCATTGAAGGTATTTTGAACAGATGAGTGTCATGATTAAGCTGTGCCTTCATAGTATTTTTGTAGCAGTGTAGAGTAAAATGAAACTGGAGTCTGGGCAAGAAGCTAGAAGGTCACGGCAATGGTACAGACAAGAAAAGATGAAGGCCTAAATTGTCCTGATGGCAGTATGGATCAAAAGGGGGAAAATTGTATACAAAAGACAATAAGAATTTAGAAGTGATGGGATTTGATAGTTAATAAGATGTTGGGTTGAGGAAGGAGTAGTCAAAGTTAATTCTTTAGGAGAATAGTGGGATATTTACAGAGATAGTTCAGATAAAAGAGGAGCCCTTTGGTGGGAAGGAGTAGGAATCT
This sequence comes from Petaurus breviceps papuanus, assembly GCF_028583685.1. Taxonomy (NCBI): domain Eukaryota; kingdom Metazoa; phylum Chordata; class Mammalia; order Diprotodontia; family Petauridae; genus Petaurus; species Petaurus breviceps. The sequence continues at coordinate 24,442,985 of NW_027187358.1, forward strand.
GAATTGGGGAAATTTTGACTTTGAAACTCCAGCAGGATATCTGGAGAGAGATGCCAACAGACAGATGGAATTGTAGGTCTAGAGTTTGAACAAAAAAAAATTAGTAAAATCTATTTATCAAGTGCTTACTAGTATTCCAAGCACTGTCCTAAGCACACAGGAGAGAGTTTAGTAGAAAGGCACCACCTGCTTTTGGATATTCTCTCCTCCCTTTATTTTCATGATGCTGTTCTGATATTGTTCACTTCCTACCTGTCAGCCCAAACCTTCTAAGTCTTCCTCTTCAAGATCAACATCTATGTTCTGCCTCTATCCCTAGGCATATGTCAGGGCTCTCTCCAGGCCTCCCTCTTCATATCTCTTTACTTTATCAGTAACCTCATCAGTTGCTATGATTTTAACTATCATGTCTCCACAGATGAGTCCCAAGCATATATTACCATGTCTCTCCTGAGCTTTAGCCCCATATCTCAAACTGCTTGACATTTCCACACAGATATCCCAGAGGCATCTCAAACTCAGCAACTTCAAAACAGAACATATCATATTTTTCCTTAAAGCCACCTTGCTTTCTAACTTCCCTAATTCTGTTGAGTGTACTACCATTCTTCCAGACACTCTGGTCACTAATCTACGAATCATCCTAGAACTTTCACTTTCCTTCAGACCCCTCCCCTATCTCCAATCAGTTGCCAAATCTTGTCAATTCTGTTTTTTCAACATTTATCTTTTCTGTATCCTTCTCTTTGCTCACAGTACAACCACTCTAGTCCAGGCCCTCCCCATATCTTACCTTGTCTATTGCAACAGTCTCCTAATTGGTCTTCCTATATTCAGTCTTATCTTTCTTTAATCCATCATTCATAAAGCTGCCAAATTGGTATTCCCAAAGCACAAATCTGATCATTTCATTACACTAATCAAGAAGCTTCAGTGAATCTCTTTTACATTTAGAATAAAAGGCAAACTCCTTTGAGAAGCAGTGTGAAGTAATGAACAGAGAGTTGGCCTATAAGCTAAGAAAACTGAGGATAAAGCCTTGCCTCTGATAAATACTGGCTGTAAGACTCTGGGTAAGTCACTTGAGCTGTCAGTGCTCTATTGCTGTCATTGTTTTGCAACTTCAGTTGTATCTGACTCTTCGTGACCCCTTTTTGGTGTTTTCTTAGCAGATATTGGGTTGGTTTGCTATTTCCTTCTCCAGCTTGTTTTACAGATGAGGAAACTGAGGCCAACAGGGTTAAGGGCTTTGTTTACCATCATACAGCTAGTGTCTGGTGCCAGATTTGAATTTGTGAAAATGAGTCTTCCTAATTTCAGGCCTGGTGCTTTATCCACTGCACCACCTAGGTGCCTTCAGTGCTCAAAGGCTTCTATCTTTGCATTAATAGAGAGGTAAGGTGTATGTGTGTGTGTGTGTGTGTGTGTGTGTGTGTATATGTATGTGTTTTAATCCCCAGGAGTTCCTTAAACCACAGAAGTAGTCCCTATCCATTTGTTTGACATATTAAACACCCTTCACCATATAGATCCAGTTGACCTTTCCATTCTGATTACCTATCACTTCCCCTCATGGTCTCTATGATCCATCCAAACTGCCTCCTTATTGGTCAATGCAAACATTTTCTCTCCAGCTCTGTGCCTTTACACATACTGCTGCCACGCCTGGATTTCTCTCCCTTGCAAGGCTTAACTCAAGTAAGATATCCAAGAAGCGTTTCCTGATTCTCCCAGTTTAATTGTGGCCAATGAATCCTCAAGTTGTGTGTTTCTTTTACATGTTTATTATTTTAACTTACTTAAGACCATTTTACATCCTCTCAAGAGAATGTAAGCTCCCAAAGGGCAGAGATAGTTTCATTTTTGCCTTTATGTCCTGAAGGCATACACAGTACCTAGTTCATAGTAGGTGCTTAATAAATGCTTCTTAATCAACTGATATAGAGATGGGAATCATCCCCATGTTTGACTTTATATTGCCAACTCTTTTCAAAATGGAGGAAATGGTTGAACTACCTTTCCTATGTTCCAAGGAAAGATCCAAACCAGATTCTCTGCATGTAAAAAAAAAATAGCTAGAGGCGGCTAGGTGGTACAGGTACAATAGGTAGAGTACTGACCCTAGAGTCAGGAGGATCTGAGTTGAAAGCTGGCCTCAGACACTTAACAGAAAAATGAGCTGTGTGACCTTGGGCAAGTCATTTAACCCCAATTGCGCTCCATTCCCCCCCTCCAAAAAAGCAAAAAATATATAGCTAAATTCAATTAATTATTCCAAATGAGTAGGAAAATTTGCATTTCTAGAGAAGTATGAGTGATAGGACAAATAACTAGATAGATAGTATACCATACAGGATAGAAGGTATGACTTAGAATCAGGAAGAGACAGATTCAGAATTAACCCCTGAGATTTCCTAACTGTGTGAATACCATCATGTGACTTAAATTCTCTGAGCCTCTGTTTCCTCATATGAAAAATGAGGTGCTTGGACTGCATGGCCTTATGAGTTCCCTCCAGCTAGATCCATGATCTTATGATTATGATATTCTTTTTGGAAAGGTTAACTTAATATTTCTCAGGCAGGTAACTTCCAAGCTTGAGTCACTTATGGTAAACACAAAGAGGTTATCAATGATTTTGACCTGAGGGAATCCAATCCCACTCACAAGGAGTTAATCAGAAAAAAGTTGGAGCCTCTCTTAAATGTCTTCTTGCATGTGATATATTTGGGTGGCTGTGCAGAATATATTTTCTCAATAATCATGTGTTGTTGTTAAATATTTATAGATATTTTAAAAGTATATTCACATATTTTTCAACATATTGTGATCTATCTCTCTGTATTTTCAGCACAGATTCTATTGTAAATCAGAGCATTTAATTTCCATAAGGTCACTGACCTGGCCAGTGAAACCAATCTTCTTGTCAAGATTACTGGAACAGCATTTTTTTTTCTTATTATAAATGTTTATTTTAAAAACAAGCACTTTGAGGGTTTCTGCTGTTTTGGAGACTTTGTAGCATCACTTATTTATGCCAAATTCTGTCATGCCACTCCTATTTTCAAGTAACTATATAGAATATATAGAGTTATGTCGTGTGTATACACATGTATAATACATACACATGTATGTATATAAAGCTATATGTCACTTGATATGTACTCCCAACACAATATCACTTCATAACTAAAGATAAACACATGTGCTTTGCATGCCAGTCCTGCTGACAATAAAGAATAGGAATATTCCCAAATCTGGATTTTAATGCCATCAACCTGTTCTGTTAAAAAGTGAGCCAACTCAAAATAAATTGCTTTTTTTTGTTTTGTATTTTGGGAAACAGAAGAATTCTCTATGCTTCTTCAATTCAATAAGCATCCATTAAGCAACTCATGGGAACAAGGCACTGTGCTAGGCACTTAAGATACAAAGTAAAAATTAAAAAAAAAAATTTCTGCCCTCATGAAGCTTCCATTCTACCAAACAAGTGTATAGTGCTGTAAGTACAATTTTTTAAAGAGAGATCAAGAAAGATCTCATGAGCTATGCTTAGAATGAAGTGAGGAATTCTATGAGGTAGAGGGGAGGACCACTTGAGCAAAAAAAAAAGAAAGAAAGAAAGAAAAAGCTGGTGGCCATCTTAAGAACTTTAAAGAAGAATAACTTTAAAGCTGCAGCTAGCATATCCAAAATAATTTGGTGCTGTTTTAGCTTTAATTTAGCAATAGTAGATACATACCATGGATACAGTTTAACTCATTTTAGTACCTTCAAAAGTTATAAATTGTGATCTCATTTAGTTCAGTCATTTTTCAGCTATGTCTAACTTTATGACCCCATTTAGGGTTTTCTTGACAGAGATACTGGAATGGTTTGCCATTTTCTTCTCCAGCTCATTTTACAGATGAGGAAACTGAAGTAAACAGGGATAAGTGACTTGGCCAGGGTCACACAGCTAGGAAAGCCAAATTTGAACTCTATGTCCTGCACTCTATTCGCTATGCCACCTAGCTGACCCAATGATCCTGTACACATTATATTGTTGAATAAATGACATTTATGTTATGCCTTAAAGTTTTTAAAGTGCTTCATCTATATTGTATCATTTGAACCTTACCACAAGCTTGTGGAATAGGTAGTATTAATGTCCCAAATGTAGAGGTGTGGAAACTGTGCTTCAGAAAGGTCAAGTAGCTGACTAGTGTCACACAACTTATAAGTACCAGAGACAAAATTTGAACATAGATCTTGTTTATTCCAAGCCCAGCACCTTACCAGTTACACCATTCTGTGTCTCTATGTGCACTTAGACATGCAAATAACAGTTTATATGAGTAAATGAGTTTAAAAACAATAAAAATAACTACACTGCATCATTTTGACAATAAAGAACCCAACAGGTATTCTGCACTAATGTGAAGAGAGCTTTGAACTGTTCATCCACACAAGAAAGCCAACATGAGTGGAGAATGTCTGTTGCCAAGATTCTGACAAGGTCCTGGACAGACACTCTACAAAGATTGTTCACAGTGTGCATTTTTTGGATAGACAGTATAGAGGGATAAGCTGGGCTCAGAAAGGAAAAGGAGGAAGAGAGCTGACTGAATTATTTTGGAAGATTACAAGTACTTTTATTGACCCAAAGCTTCCCATGACAGCAGAGGCCCCTATTATCAATACAAATATTTTATCAGTTTTTGTTTGTATGACAGCAAGACTTGGCATATCAATGCTTCTGAAGAATCAAAGAGGAGCATTACACAGGTGCCAATGGAAAGGTACATAGTGGATGCAAGTAAGTTGCAATAGACAACCAAGAGGAATTCTGAAGAACAGAAGCAACCGGTGCCATCAAAAAACAGAATGACAGAAGGAGAATATAAGGTGGTGACATGGCAAGAGCAAGATGTGACATGTGGATGCTGCTCTGACATTCTCTCAATGTCAGAAGAAAGCAAGAAAGACCTCCAGAACATTGGGAGAACCTTCTGGGGTGAACTTTTAGCAGGATCTTAAGATAAGAATCAAACAAGATGGGTTCTGATCTCCAAAACTGGAGGAAAGTCCCGAATAAATGAGATCACAGATGAATTTGAATATTCTCCAAAACACTCAGTAACCAAAGCCACAATTGTGTATTAAGTGCTTTGAAGAAATTTTTCCCTTAAAGAAATCACTTTCAGCACCATTAGGAAAATATATATCCTTATTCATCATTTTAAATAGATACCAATTTTTAGAAATTATTATTTTATGTTCTATTTAGGTCCTCAGCAATTAGTATAGCTTTTAATAAATGCTTATATTCATTATGTTTTGCCTAAATACCTATTTATTTAAATTTAGTAAAATACATAATTTCAAAATGACCTACAATATGCCTAGATGAGTTCAATGTCTGCTTCTCTGCTTTCAGCAGCAAGTATAAATTAGGGAAATCCCTTAATTCATGTTTTTCTTTCTACCCACCCTATAATCTGTGTTAAACAAGGACTGACTCTTGAAATTCATACATTTTTCAGTAACAAAGGAATGGGAAGTTTTAAAGTACATTGGGGGTTAAAATCTGTATCCTGATCACTAAATTTTATGACCCAAAGTGAGTCTTCTGTGGTGTCATTTATTATCGCAAAAATGATTGGAACTGGGGGACCATGACACTATTACCTGTTACTGCAGATTTATTGAAAATTAGCAATTCCATTTATATCTATGAGATTTCAGGGATTATTCTGTTATAGACTAGAAAACGGATAGATTTATGAGTTCAGTGAATCTAGTTGTACCAACTAATAGAGCAACAGAGAAAATTTAGAGGTTTGTACTCCTAAAGGAGTTAACCTTTGGATAAAGAAACATTTTTCAAGTAGCATGTGAGAAATTATTGAATCCATAAATTGTCACCACTGCACTGTAAAAAAAAATACTTACATCTCCAGGTTTAGCTTTTGTGAGAGAAACATAGAAGCAGCAAAAGTTAATAAAAAACAATTTTCCCTATCACTTGGTTACCTAATATAATTACTCAGGGGGTTATCCATTACTAAGCTATTTTCTACTCTGGCTTTACACTGTCTTGTCAGCTCCTCACTTAAATTGTTAAAGTGTGTTTCATGGGACCATGTACACATATCTTGACTCACGTCTTATACTTCTCTGTATACCCTGCAGCACTTAATAGAGTACTTGGTACATAGAAGGCATTCGATATTTGTTGACTGATTTTTTTTAACTCAATGAAAAAATTTATTGAGTGTTTGTTCTTTATCTTCACAAAGTCCTATGCCAATGTCTCATTATGGTATATAAGTGACCCTGAGTTATTGAAGGCTATGCCAGTAATTGAAGGCTGGCGGTTTCTACCATGTTGAAAGGTTATGAGTATAATCCTGGCAATAGAATGTGGTCTGCTTTCTTAGGCTCAGCCCAGTTAAGTATTGAGAGGCTCATCAGCAGTAGGCTAATCAGTTGGTGAAGAATTCTTTGGCCATGGAGACCTTGGATACAAACATGAATGCAAAATGGCTCTAGGTCCTGTGCAGTCTCCTTCTGCTTTTGCAATGATAATAGTAAAAGTAAAGGGCCAAAGGATGCTAATAACCATAGTTTTTAGACTATCTATAAATATTTATGTGGTATTTTAAATGTGAGATTTTTGTTCAGTAACCACTGAGTAGACAGACATATGACTGGAAGAGCTAAATCATATATATTTTGACCTTCTAGCTATAAATGAAACCAGATGACAGAAGGAAGTTGCAGCTAAGTGAGAAGATGGCACACAGGATCTCCTAAGAAAAGCAAATCAAGGAATTAATGGAGTTGCCTGTCCAAAGGCAGTAAGAAACCATTTCATGGGGCATTTGGTCATGTCATATTGCAGCACTATTATTATTATTATTATTATTATTGTTATTATAAGTATTTATAAAAGGTCACAATGAAATAATGAAATGATAACAACTTGTGTGTTATCCATTTCAAAAGATGAAAAAAATTCTACAAAAAATGTATTGTCCTTTCAAATTAAATATTTAATTTAATGTTCTTTGATTTTAATGCAAAGATGGGCAGATGCTAGGGTGGCAAAATATATTAGAAAATATGTATCAGGAGTAAAGAATGAGAGAGGTCAGTGTCTTATAGGCAACATACAGAACCCTCATGCCCATATATACTGAATATATTCTTTGAGAAATTAATCAGAAGTCACCGTGGTGATCACCAAATAAAATATTAACATTACAATATTAAGTTTATTTGTTATTGATAGGAGAGTCATTCCTGATTTAGCCTTCTGTTTACTGTAGAATGACTAACTTATTAAAGTAAAGATTAAAATGAATACAATGCTAGAAAAATAAAAATGAGGGAAAAATATTAAATGCAACTGGAATAATTCCAACTTCACCTACTGACACAAATTATTGATTAAAAAAAAAACCATGGGAAATGAATGTGGAAAGGAGCAGCAACAGCAATCACAATTGTATACAGAATTGTAATGATAATAAATCATTATTACCGAGAGGCCATGTGGGTGGAGCAAAAGAGAAACCTAAACTAAACTAAATTAAAAACTATCTTAGGCAACTTAAAATTGACTTACCTGCCAAGTGGGGATATTTGGCAGCCAAAGACAATACTGGTTTGGAATAAAAAAATTATTTTAAAAATTAGGAGGCTGAGTGAATATAAGTAATTTTGCTTCATAAAACAAGGACAAATGGAGGGTGGTGGGCAACAGTTTTAAAATACCTTGGTGAGAGACCCAAACAAAGTTACTTTGAAAGCATTTCAAAATGAAACTATATAGGAAAAATATGATGGAAAAGATTTGCAAATATTTCATAGAAAATTCTATCAAGGACAGTGAAGCCACAATAATTGGAATCTAAAATCACAGCTCCAGATGTTCCTACAGAAGTAAAACTAGAGTTGAAGAAAAAAGAAATGGGAAAAGCAACAGGTTTGGACCAAGTATAGGAAGAGAAGGTCCATGCTGGTGGCAATAATTTTGAGAATATTGAGAATCAATTCTCAAAACATCTGAAAGATGAGAAGATATCAATAGATATGGATTGATTTAGTTTGGGGCAATTGTCAAATTATCTTAGTTATCCTTTTTTCCCTAAAACAGAAGGCCCATATTTTTAATATCAATAATCTTCTAGTGATCTTGTACAACTGTGAAGCATACTAAAGTCTCCAAAGGATTGAAATTGAAAACACCAATGGAAAACTGCTTGGTGTGTATGAGTGGAGGACAACATATTATAAACAAGAAATTATGATGGAGAAATAGCACAAAAGATATGATTAAAGATAAAGTAATTTTTTAAAATATGCTAAGAGTGAGAGATTTTATATCTTTGCTATTTCAAGAGAACTCAAGGAATGCTCCCAGCACATTCAGTGAAGTGCCTTTGCTGAATTTATGGGAATGGACAAAAGTCTCACAGAATGGGTAGGCACAGATGGGTTTCAATCCACATCAAAGGAAGGTATACCTACATTAATTAGATTACAACTCAACTGTTATGTTAATATTACACTCAGAAATGTTGGAATTGGCAAGTCATTCTAGAACAAGTCTGCCTGTTTATCACTGTGTTACTCACTGATGACTCTGGTAGATTTTGATCAAATTGGCTGAAGTCAATTTAATTATAGAATAGGAGGATCATGGATTTAGGTACAGAAAGCACCTGAGAGGTCATGCAGTCCATCCCTCTCTTTTGACAGATGAGGAAACCTGAGTCCCAGAGAGAGATTAATTTGCTTGTTCTGGGTTACACAGGGATTAAGGGACAGATCTAATATTTAAATTTGTATGTCCTGATCCCAGATACAATGCTCTTTTCACTGTGCCATTTGTAGGAATTTACAATCAATGTTGACATTATAAAATAGTGATTTTTCCTAGTAATTGATCCAAGTTCAAAATCAAACATTTATTAAGTACTTAACTTAACAAAAGACTAAAGGATTATGCTAGTTATTGAATATTTAAAGATTTTAAAATAATACTAATTTCTTTTGGGATCTTTGAGTACTTCTTGAATGATAATTTAGATGTAACAATAATTAAAACAATGAACAAGAAGTGATGTATTTATGATACTTTAAAACTTGTAAAGTGCTTCACACATATCATCTCATGTGAACCTCAAAAATAACACTATAGAATATTACTATGGGTACTTATATTCCCATTTTATAGAGGAGGAAACTGAGGCACAAAGATTAAATTATTTAACCCTGGTCTGTTAATCAGTGTTATATGTGAGATTCTAATCCATATATTCTTTACTTCCAGACTAGTACTTTAGGCACTAGACAATATTCTCTCTCAAGGATGACTATGGCTCATAGTTCTTAGAGTGTGTGGAAAGAAGAAAGTGGATTGACTCTCCAGTAGGTACTTAATGGATATGAACAGACAGCTTTCAAATGAAGAAATGCATACTATCAATAGTCATATAAAATTATTCAAATCATTACTAATAAGAAAAATGTATATTAAAACAACTCCAAAGTTTTACCTTATATCCATCATATTGTCAAGGATGAAAAGAGTGGAAAAAAAGATAATTGGGGTATGGACTGGGACTGTAGGTTTAGTCCAAAATATTGTGAGAAGCAATTTAGAACTATATACAAAAGGTACTAATGTGTTCCCTTTGACGCAGCAAATACTATTACCACACATATATTATAAATAGGTCAAAGACAGAGGGAGAGAACTCATAATTTAAAAAATATTTACAGCAGCACTTTTTGTTGTAGAAAAGAACTGGAAACAAAATAGTTGCTTATTAGTTGGGAGGATGTGGTATATGAATGTAATGGAGTATTATTGTGCCCTGAGAAATTATGAATATGATGAATTCAGAGAAACTTGGGAAGGCTAGAACAAATGCTTTCATAGTGAAGTAAGAAGAACCTGGGGAAACAAAGGTGATCACAATCACTTAAGAAGTGATGTCAAATAGAAATAGGTCTTAAGGGCCACATATTGACCCAGGAAACCATAAATTTACATTTTCCAACTTGTGTTGTATTTTTTATTATTTTTTTAAAGATTTCCCAATTACATTTCAACCTGTTTGAGCTGAGTTCTTTCTGTTGTAGTTTATACCTGTAGGCTGCAATTTTGGAGCCTCTAATATAAAGGAAAACAACTTTGAAATTTTGATCAAAGCACTGACAAATCATGCCTTCAGAAGCACAAAAAAGAAGCCTATCTCCCAGCTTTTGGTAAAGAGAGCATGGTCTGGAGGCACAAAATGAAACAGGCTTTTCAGGGATAGTCAATGTGCTAATTAATTTTCATTAACTATATTTATTGTAATTCAAGGCTTTTATTTTTTGGTGGAGGGATGACAAAACATTATAAGAAAGAAAAATTAATGACATTAAAATACAAAGAAGGAAACAAAAAGAAGTCCCTTAAAGGACATAGAAACAAGGTAATTTTATTAAAATGTTTAATATTTGCTTTAAAAAACTATACATAGGGGCGGCCAGGTAGCACAGTGAGTAAGAGCACCGGCTCCAGTGTTGAGAAGACCTGGAGATCGAATCCCGGGCTCAGACACTTAGCACCCACCCAGAAACACCTGGCTGTGTAACCTTGAGCAAGTTACTTAACCCCGATTGCTTTAAAAAAAAAACTATACATGACAGAAATTCATATTTTCTCATATACAACAACCACAATGAGGTCAGCACAATGGCTCTTCAGTTTGATAGTCAATCTAATACCTCTTCTCTCCCATACTTTCCTTCCGAGCTTCCCAAACACTAAGCTAGCACTGGCATTGTGTGCATCAACCTCATTATCAATGTGTACATCCCCGGAAAGTACACTACCAAGGTAAGTGACTTATCCACAGCATTCAAAACTCCTCCATTTGTTGTAATCGATGGTTCCACATATGGATGGTGTGGTAGTGGCTGCTGTAGCACCTATGTTTTCTTGGTGTTAATTGTTAGGCCAAAATTAGAACAAACAGCAGAGAACTGATCCATACTTTGCTGCATCTCAGCTTCAGAGGCTGGTAGAACTGGACAGTATACCAGTGCCACGCCAGGAAACTGAATCACTTTCATTTAAATTGTCTTAGGAAGATTCTGAAGATCACCTGGAAGGATAATCTACCACAAATTGAGGTCCTTACTCAAACTAAACTGCCAAGCATTCAAATTCTTCTTCAGAGAGTGCAACTCTGATGGGCTTACCACATTGTAAACAATGTAAAATGTTTGCTTGCCAAGAAGACTTTTATGGAGAACTCACACAGGGCAAGCGTCCACATGGTACTCAGAGAAAGCAATACAAGGACATTCTCAATGTCTCTCTCAAGAACTTTGGAAGTGATTGTGTGGCATGGGAGATACTGGCACAGGCCTGCTAAGTATGGCATGCCCACATCAGAGAAGGTGCTTTGTTCTATGAGCAAAGCAGAATTGAAACAGTTCAGCGGAAACACAGGATGTGCAAAATTAGAGTAGCCACACTAAATTTTTGCATGGACTATTTCTTCCTGGCCTGTGGTAGAGCATTCCAAGCTTGTATTGGTCTGATTAGCCACAGCTGGACACACAGAAACTTGTGAGATCATTTTGTTCCTCTTTGAGAATGAAGGACAACAACCACTACATGAAAGAAATTCTTATTTTCTTATATAATCCTCTCATTCTTCTTTGCATATTGAATTGTTTGCTGACTATTTTAAAAATCATAACAAAATAATTCAATGAGAATAAATATGAAGGGGAGGCTAGGTGGCTCAGGGAATAGAGCACCACCGGCCTTGGAGTCAGGAGGACCTGATTTCAAATTCAGCATGAGACACTTAACACTTACTGGCCGTGTGACCTTGGGCAAGTCATTTAACCCTAATTGCCCTGTCCTCCCCCCTCCAAAAAAAAAAGAAGAGAAATATGAAATATGAACATATGAAATGAATTGATGACAAAATAAAAAGGGTTTGATGTGCTATAACAAAGACTTAATCACACAAGCAGTAATAAACCATTGAAGATTTCTGAGACTACCATGGTGAAAAAAATGGTATTAAAATTTTCCTTTGGAAATTGTGTGCTGGATAACATTAAATAATTGGAAGCTACAGACAGGGAGACCAAATAAGAGACCATTGGGATTGTCCAGTAATTCTATGATTTTTTTAAATTTTTCAAATGCTTTATTAACTTCTGATTTACATCATTCATTTCTGCAAGATCTTGAGTTACAAATTTTCTCCCTGTTTTTCCCCAACCCACCACCCCAAAATAGCAATGCCACTGGATATCCCCTCCTCCAATCTGATCTCTCCCATATTTTCTCTCATACCCCTTTCAACTTTTCCAGGGGATCTCTATGCCCCAGTGCCTATATATCTTATTTCCAAATTACATGTAAAATAGTATTAATAAGACTATATATATATATATATATATATATGTATATGTACATATATATATATTTAAATATTTGATTTTACAACTTTGAATTCCAGATACATTCACTTCCTCCCTTGTCACCCACCCTTACTGGGAAGATAAGCAATTCAGTATAGGTTGTACATGTGTGGCTAATGCAAAACAATAACATGTAGATATATTGTAAAAGACTGACTATATTTCCCTCCCTCCTATCCCACCTCCCACTTGTTCTATTCTCTACTTTGATCCCACCCCTTTTCAAAAGTGGGTGTTTCCAACTTCCCTCCCCCCCAGCCTGCCCTCCCTTGCATCATCCCCCCTCTCATCTCCTTCCCCCCTACTCTCCTGTAGGGTGAGATACCCTATTTAGTGTGTATTTCATTCCCTCCCCAAGCCAAATTCAATGGAAATAAGGTTGACCCATTCCCTTTTGCCTTCCTATTCTTCCCCTCCATTGTAACCATTTTCCCTTGCCTCTTTTATATGAGATAGTTTACCCCATTCTGTCTCTCCCCATCTCCTCTCATTATATTCCTCTCTCACCTCTTAATTTCACCTTTTAAGTATCATCCCTTCTTGTTAAATTGGTCCTGTGCCATCTATCTATGTATACCTGTAAACATATATACACACATTCACATATGTATTCATATGCCCATATACCCTCATATATAGACATATATATTTCTATTCCATTCAACTACTGAGTAAAGTTTCATAAGTTACAATTATTGTTTTTCCATGTAGGAATGTTAATAGTTCAACTTTGATAAGTTCCTTATGATTACTTTTCCCTGTTTACCTTCTCATGCTTCTCTTGCTTCTTGTATCTGAATGTCAAATTTTCTATTCAAATCTGTTTTTTTTTCAGCAAGAATACTTGAAAGTCCTCTACTCCACTGAATAACCATATTTTCCCCTGAAACATGATACTCAGTTTTGCTGGATAGGTGACTCTTGGTTTTAATCTCAGCTCCTTTGACCTCTGGAATATCATATTCCAAGCCCTTTGATCCCTCAGTATAGAAGCTGCCAGATCCTGGGTTATCCTGATTGTTTTTCCACAATATTCAAATTGTTTCCTCCTGGCTGCTTGTAATATTCTCTCCTTAATCTGGGAATTCCATAACCAGGCTATAATATTCCTAGTTTTCTTTTGGGTATCTTTTTCAGGAGGTGATCAGTGGATGCTTTCAATCTCTATTTTGCCCTCTGCTTCTAAAACATCAGGGCAGTTTTCTTTGAGAACTTCCTAGAGGATGATTTCTAGGTTCTTAATTTGATTATGGTTTTCAAGTACTCTGATAATTTTTAAATTATCTCTCCTGGATCTATTTTCCAAGTCAGTGGTTTTTCCCATGAGATATTTCACATTACCTTCTATTCTTTCATTTGTTTGGATCTGTTTAACAGAATCTTGATTTCTCATAAAGTCATTAGCTTCTATTTGCTCCAATCTAATTCTGAAACAATGATTCTCCTCATTGAGCTTTTGAGATTCTTTTTCCATCTGGCAAATTCGGCTTTTTAAGGCATTCTTCTCCTCATTGCCTTTTTGAGCCTCTTTTGCCATTTGAGTTAGTCTATTTTTTAAGGTGTGATTTTCCTCAATCAGGCTGTTGACTCTCATTTCATAATTTTCTTGCATCGTTCTCATTTCTCTTCCCAATTTTTCCTCCACTTCTCTTATCTGCTTCTTAAGGGCCTCTATGGCCTGTAACCACTTCGTATTTTCCTTTGAAGCTTTTGGTGCAGGAGTTCTGACTTCACTGTCTTCCTCCTGTTCCATGCTTTGCTCCTTTTTGTCCCCAAAATAGGAGTCTAATTTTGGAATCTCTGTCTGCTTTGTTTCCTTTGCCTGGTCATGTCGCCCCTCAGTCACTTGACCCCTTGGCTTTTTGCCAGAATAGGACTCTGCCACCAGACAGGGGAGCTTTTGTCCCAAACGCTGGGGTTTTCTCAGCTGCCAGAGGTATTAGATAGGTGCCCTCTCTGAGGTCTCCACACACCCTGGCAAGCTGGACACACACCCCAGGGCTTCCAACTTAGACTGCAGTCCAGATCCACGCAGGTTAAAACAAGAGTGATTACCCCTCAGAATGGTGCTTGGTCCCCCTACATTCTGCAGGCCAGGAGCTGAAGCTGCCACATGGCACTGGCTGTGCCGGCATCTCAGGGGCTTCTCGCCCTGGGAGCAAAAGCCACGCACTCCCACTTACTGGGTCCCAAAGTCCAGAGTGTACTGACCTCTCACATTGTCCTTTGTATCTATATGTTGATAAATCTGGAAATGGCCACAGCTGCTGCTGATCTGGAGTCCCTCCAGCCAGCTGGTCAGGCCCACCCTGGGGGGCTGGGCTTGGCTCCCAAAGCACTACGCTGGCCAATTCCTGCCAGCCTGCCAAACTGTCTTCAGTGGGAGGTTAGCTTCTCATTGTCATTTTGTGGGTTCTGCAGCTCCAAAGTTTGTTTAGAGTCCCCTTTTTACATGGATTGAAGAAGGTGGAAGCCGGAGCAGCAGGGAGGTCCTGCTTCTATTCCACCATCTTGACTCCACCCCTATTCTATGATATTTTTAACTGGTGTAGTATTCACAGGAATGGAGGAAAAGGGATAGATTCAAGAGACCAACTAACAGTGAAACAGTTTTGAGCAACCATTAACCAGAAAAAAATCAAGAGTTATTGAGCATTAATTAAATACAGTTTGGGGGGAAGTAAAATAGAAGGAGCATCAAGATTACTCAAGTTCAATTCAACTTAGTGATTAGAGAAAATTGTGCTATTAACAGATCAAAGAGTTGGAGAAAATTGGTTTTAAAGGGGGGGTAATCAATTTTTGAATAAGCAAAAGAAGTTTGAAATATGAAGCTCTATTGAGAGATCCCTCTCCATACTTCTTTCTTTTGATCCTATTTGCAAGAGGATCCTTCTTACCGAAATGAATTACATAATTAAATATATACTAGATTCAATAACACAACAGGATTTTTTTTAATTGGGCATTTTTCTTCATCTCCAGAGCAAGCCTTAATACATCACTACTCTAAATCACACAGGAAGATCTACTTATGCAGTGATCTTGATTATCCTCAGAATTCTCCTTCTTTTCATGGACCCTTTGTTTATGTCCTTCCTTTTTTGTATTTTGGAGACATATAAGACAGTATATAAATGGTGAACCCAACTGATTTATTCAATTACCTTCTCAGCTCTCAACACCCAGGTTCCTCTTTTTCCAAAAGACTTCTGTATCATAACTTGAGTTCTTCTTTTCACTTATCCTGATTCTTTTTAAAATGTGAGTTACACATGAATTTCCAAGAAGAGGAAGAGAATGGAGATGAGAATCTCATTTTATTACCATTTCCTTTTTCTAATTTCTTTTTTCTTTCTCCTACTTTCCCTGGAACTCTCCTACGTTGCCCATAAACACCCTATCTCACATTCATAAAAAAAAGTAAAAAGGACTTTGAAGTTGAATCCTATCAATCAATCAGTAAACATTTATTAAGCACCTACTATGTGCCAGGCTTTGTGCTAAATGCTGGAGATACAAAAAGAGCAAAAGACTGTACATGTCCTCAAGGAGCTCACAATCCAAAGACTATTCTTCAAACTACTAGTATGATCTTTAGAAGTGACTTAGCCTTTTGGGGACCTCATTTCTTCCCTTTGTAACAAGTAAAAGTGTGGCTCTCTTCTATCCTTTTGTATGTCTGAGTCATATGACTTTACTTTTCACTCTTGTGTTATTTTCTCATCAATAATAATAATATAAGGATCAACTAAGATATATATGTAAAGCACTTTGAAAATCTTGAAGCACTATACTAATTCTAGCTGTTACCATAATAATTATTATTAAAATATTTTTAAACTTGTGAAAGGAATTATGTTAAGTACTTCAGGAATGTCAAAGACTGGTTTGAAAGTCATATTGACAGAACTTCTGGAGTTACTCGGGAATGTAGGAAGATTTAAAGGAGCCAATGTAAGGGAAGGGCTGAAAATTGAAGAAAGATAAAATGTGGTTTCTATTTTTATTGGCTCCCTTTTGTTGGCAATTCAATATGGCATATTCCCCATACCATCTCTTCAAAAGGGTTTTCTCTTTCATTAAGTATCTTACTGTACCCAAGATATAGTTAACAGATAACTTTGCCTCTTACATTGCTAAACGGACTGAGGTCATGTGATGAGAGTGTCTTTAACTGCCTTCTACTCTGCAAAACTTTTCAACCTCATCACTTATTCACTTTTTCTCTTTCTCAGGTCTCAGAGGAAAAAACCTCCATACCTTTTGCTAAGATTAATGCCTTCTACCAGTTCCTTAAATCCCATCCCTTCCTCTTCCACCAGGATCTTGTTTCAGAAACCATACCTTCTTCCAGGCATCTTTAGTTTTTAGTTCATCACTATCTCCTTGACATCTGCCTACAAACATTCTCCATTCTAAACATGTCTTCTTCT
Source organism: Petaurus breviceps papuanus (assembly GCF_028583685.1). Taxonomy (NCBI): domain Eukaryota; kingdom Metazoa; phylum Chordata; class Mammalia; order Diprotodontia; family Petauridae; genus Petaurus; species Petaurus breviceps. The sequence continues at coordinate 24,459,913 of NW_027187358.1, forward strand.
GGCCATCTATACAATTCAAGCTCCTACCTCAGATTCAATCAAATTTCTTGAAAATGAGCAACATATAAACCACTCTCTCCTCAAGAATCTCTCATCTCATTTCTATCCCCATCACACTACTAAAACTGTTCTTTGAAAAGTCTTCAGTGATGTCCTAAAGCTATGCAAAGTCCATTGGCCTTTTTTTTCCATTCTCATTCTCCTCAATTTCCCCTGGTTTCTAAAACACCAATCCTCTTGGTTCTTGCCTTTCTAATTGTTATGGAATCAGGGTTGGGGAATATATGGCCTCAAGGCCACATGTGGCCCTCTACATCCTCAAGTACAACCCTTTTACTCAATCCAAATGTGGTCTTGGAGCTGCAGATACCCCTCCCCTGGAATACATCAATTAATTCATATTTATATAGCACAGTAAGGTAGGCAAAAAGCTTCTCTCACAACAATCCTTTGACATAAATATTACTTCCAAGTCTGCAAATGAGGAGACTGAAGCTCAGAAAGGCTAAATCTCCCAACTAGTAATGGTTAAAGCAAGTGTTCAAACTCAAGACTTCTTGATTCCAAATTAATTGATGATGAGTGAGTGAGTGAATGAGAGCCAAACCATTCATTAAATATATCCTATGTGACAAGCTAACTACCAGGCATACAGAAAGAAAAGTAAGGCAATCCCTTCTTTCACAGAATTCACATTCCAATTAAGAGAGACAACACATAAAGGAAAGTTGAGCTAATAGGTAGTTGGAAAGGTCTGGTGGTCTTTAGACTGCTGTGGTAGGGTAGATGGCAATTCCTAGGGGTATGGAATTCACCAAAGGACTGATGAGATGTTCCAGTGGTGCTTAGAGTCCACTGGTTGTTCAGATCATAAGATCCTAAATCCAGAAGTGGATGTTTAGTACCATCATTTCATTTTACAGATGAGAAAACTGAGGCAGAAAAGTAATAACTACATGAGTCAAGATTTGAACTCAGGTATTTCTAACTACATGAGTAGTAATCTGAACCACTCTGCTTCTCGGGAATGAGGGCTGGTGATCCATCTTACTGAAAGCATTGTAGTAATGAGTGGTCATATGCTGGGCCCCTGATTTTGGGGAGGGGAGATAATCCTGGTAGTATCTGGGAAGGAAATGGCAGGAAAGGATTCTTGCCAGTCCTATTGTCTATTACCTAAAAGAATGGGGTGCCCTCTAGTGCCTTCTGTGATGGTGTCTGCATATATCCAGTGTTCTTACTTCTACACCATACTATCTCCCCTTCATTCACCCTCTCATTGATTCCTTGTTCTATTTCTAAACTCTTAAGACAAGTATTTGCCAAAGTTCTGTCACATGCCCTCTTCTTTTCTCTGGCAACCTCATTAAGTCCTTGAAAAGAAATGTACTCCCCCCTCACTATTCTTGTCCATGGAACCACTATTCATTGGCTTTACCAAGTCAAAAACCCTCTTTGTTACCCTTGATTCTTCCCTCTTCTTCACCTTTTATATCCAGTCACTTACAAGTCCTGTCCATTCTATCTTTGCAATTTCATCCATCTGTCCTAGTCGCTCTATTTCTACAGTCATTATTTCATTACCATCTGCATGGATCATTGAAATAAGTGATTAAGGAGACCCTCCTCCCCTTTTTCCTCCTCCAATCCATCTAACAAATGACTTCCAGATATAACTACTCATGCAGGGATCTAGTTGCATCACTTCTATTTTCAAAACCTTGCAATCACTTTTTCTTATTAACCAAGTAAAGTTCAGCCTTCCTAGACTGATATTCAAGACATTTATAACCTGGTTCTATCTTACCTATCTAACTTTGCAAATCAACCAAACAATCAAACAACAAGCATTAATTAAGCACCTAGCATGTCCCAAATATTGTTCTAGGTATTAAGTGCTAGGGATACACAGAAATAAACGAAAAGTTCCTTTCTTTATGGAATTTGCCTCAAGAGGGATACAGATAGACAGACAGACAGATAGAGATAGATGGATGGATTTATCTCTATCCCTATGCATATATGTATACAAAAGTATATTTGTACTATAATTCTAGGATACTTTTATCCCCTTGAATTACCTCTTTACTCTAGCCCTTTTAAAATGCAGTTTAAATACTACTTCCTCCAGGGTATCTTTTCTGATCTCCCGGTTTATAATCAAATTTCCACCAGCAGATCTCCCATAACACTTTGCCCCTCTCTTAGGCACTTATCATTTATTAGACAATTGGGTGACTGAGTAGATAAAGCATCAGCCCTAAAGTCAGGAAGATTTAAGTTCCAAACCAGCCTCAGTCACTTATTAGTTGTGTGACCCAGGGTAAGTCATTTAACTACTCTCTGCTTCAGTTTCCTTGTCTGTAAAATGGGGATAATTAAAGTATCTACTTTCCAAGATTACTGTTAGGATTAAATGAGTTGATATTTATAAAGTACTTTGCAAACCTTAAGGAGCTATATAAATGCAAGTTATTCTATTTTGTATATAGCATAGCTCCCCAAGTAGTCCCCAGGGGCTCAATGAAGTAGGAGTGTCTGGTTGTGTGTGTGTGTGTGTATGTGTGTGTGTGTGGTCTTGATTCCATAATCATTCCCTGGCAACACAGGATCCATCAACTTGTCTTATGTAGACAAATTTTGGTATCTCCCCAGCACCTAGGACAGTGCTCTGTGCACAACAAGCACCCACAGTACATAGAGAGATAGATAGATAGATAGATAGATAGATAGATAGATAGATAGATAGATAGATAGATAGATAGATAGATAGATAGATAGATAGATAGAGATATATGTACATATACATTTATATGTGTGTATGTATGTGTGTACACATATATACACCTAGAATTTAACAATAAAAATGTCTATATTTCATTTTTAATAATTTTCCTTTTTAAGACAAATTGACTTTTAAAGAATCTGTTTAACCATTTCTGTCCATTGTCATGGAGAATGTGAAACTGAAACATGATGTATCTAATTATCTATCTCTGTTGAGCCTTGTACATATATGTATATTATGTCAACTCTGAAACAACTTGCCTTTGTTTATCTAGGGCTATGAACTTCTTTTTAAATTGAGAGTGATAGTTAACAAATGGCAGCAAGTGTAAAAAAAAAAAAAACCAACCAGGACTGAACCCCCTATTCCCATAAATACCTTCTTGAAGCAAAGTCCATATAATTTCTTTTTTCATTAAAATTCACAACATGAAAGCCAATTTTTGTTTTCTTAGCAACAGATGAAAATTGTTTTTTAAGGTCTTTACATGCCAGCGAATCGACTTTCTCTGGTCTAATATTAAGTGACAGCCCAGTATTGAGCAATTTTAAGCCAGGTCTTCGATTTAATGCAGATGTGTTGAAATTTGTGACAAATGAAATAGATATTTAATGACACCTAATGTGCAGCAAGATAGTGTATGTAATATAGGAGGTTTTGTTAGGAAAGACTTGAAAACATTATGCCACCAGAGCAATGCAGGCTGAAAGCTTACCATAATTTCATAAGATATTCAGCTAAAGAAAGATTTTATAATAGAAATAGCAGGAAAAATAATACAGTTAGTTGAGAATATGAAGATTACCCTGTAACTCACTTGATTCTTTGCATTCCATCTTGAAGTATGTCAAGGTCTTTGGGGCTTAAGTTTCATAAGTTGTCGTGTGTTTGTTAAAGATTCTTTGCGATACTAAGAATGTATGCATGGAATTAATCCTTCATATTTATAAATTCAAAATGCAGTATAATACAAAAGCCCATGCACAATATATGATAACTAACTGATAGTCATTCAAAGTGTATTTGTTAAGTACTTACTGCATACCGCCATTATGCTCACTGCTGGACATCAAAGAAAGACAAAAAATTAGTCCCCATCCTCAAGGAGACCACATTAGAATGGGTAAAATTATGAAGAAATAACTAGTTATATACAAAATACATACAGAGTAGATGGAAGATGGAGGTATAGGGATAAAAAAAGGTTTTATGCAGCAGGAAGATTTAAACTGAGTATTAAAGGAAAGTGGCAGAGGGGAGGGAAAGTATACCAGGCATAGGGGACAGAGGCATATGAATTGGGTAATGGAGTGTTGTGTGAAAGGAATAGCAAGAAGGTCACTTTCAGGGCGGCTAGGTGGTGAAGTGAATAGAGCACTGGCCCTGGACTCAACAGGATCTGAGTTCAAATCTGGCCTATGACACTTAACACAAAAAAACTAGCTGTGTGACCTTGGGCAAGTCACTTAACCCCAACTGCCAGACGTTCCCCCCTCCAAAAAAAAGCAAAAAAAAAAGGTAACTTTTGCTGGATCATAGAGTACATGGAGGGTGTAAAGTGGAAGCAGAGTGAAAATTCAAGAGGAGGACAGATAGATAAGGGTTTTAACTGCCAAACAGGAGTATCTATTTGACCTTGGAGATAATAGAACCACTGGAGTTTTTACTGAGAAGGGAATGACATGGTCAGAATGGCATGCCAGGAAACCACATAGAGGGCTGAGTTGAAGGGTAGATTGGAGCAGGGAGAGACTTATGGCATGTTGACCACTTAGAAAGATATTATAATAACTCAGGAAATAGATGGTGAGGGCTTGTACCAAAGAGGTAAGTATATAAGTAGAGAAAAAAGAGATGCATCTGAGAAATATTTTAAAGATAAAAATGTCAAGATCTGTCAATAGCTTCCATATATGGGGTGAATGTAAGTGAGGAGTTAAGGGTGACACTGAATTTTCCAGACTGGGCAGCTAGGAGAAGGTCTTGAAAATGAAATAAAGGCTGAGAAGTAAGAAGGGTTTCTAGGAAAATATAATCATTTATGTTTTGGATGTGTTGATTTTGAAATGTCTACAGGACATTCAGTTCTAAGTGTTCAATAGGTAGTTAGTGGTGGAGACTGGTGGTCAGGAGAGAGACTAGGGACTGGGGATTTTTGATTCCATCCTTAAAGCTACTTTTCCTGTGCCAGAATATCTAAAATCCTCCTTTCAGTCACCCTATACGCATAGAGGCATCAGGTTCTAGGCTAAGGGTCAGGGTCAGTTCTAAAATCAGGCTTTGATGGTGATGTTGTTGTCTCATATTGGGCAGGTTACCGAGTTGCTGCAGCTCAGAGTGACTGCAGATTACTTGGGGCTCTGAGAAGTTACTATACTCCCAAGCAAGTTGGTCCCCTGATGCTCAGGTTTGGGACCACAGACCCCATTTGCCTGGGTCTAGGAACATTAATCAGTAAGATGAAGGTATCCTAGCAAGAGCAATGAGCTGAAGTCTAGAAAGTCAGAAACATAGCTAGGGAGGAATAAAGATAAGCCATCCTGAGCCCCTCTTCAAAGTGTAGGCCCTGGGAGGGAATTCACCAATAGGAGAAGAAACCTGGCATAATGGATGGCTATTCTAGGTTGAGGAGTCACCAGTAACTGAGGGAGGATTCAAGGCGAGACCACAATAGAAACAACGCACAGATGTTTGGAAAATCAGAAGCCCAACTGAGTGGGGAATGAAGTTGGCTGACCTAAGCTTTTCTCCAAAATGGAGACCCTGGGAGGAACTCACCAATAGGAGAGCGGGGCTGATATACTGGATTCATGTTCCAACATGAGGAGACCCTGAGTGCTGAGGGAAGTTCCACAATCATATTTCAATAAAGGCATTGTGTGGAAGTTCAAAAAGTCTGACGTATGATGACATGCAGCAGAACTGGTCTATCAGTACATAGAACTCCCCCTGGGAGGTCCCACAGTAGCTGCCTTCAGGTGGATGTGGACATGAAGCCTTTGTGAGCACTTGAGCACAGACCTGCCATCATCACAGACATTGATTCCACAATTGACAGTGCCCCTCAGAGCCCAGTCCACCTGCTGACACCAACCCTCAGATCCTGACACAGCAACTCAACCAACCATTGAGGTGAACATGAGACCACATAGCAGTCATTCTTCTACCTAAAGCCAAGACAGACCTAGTCCCCATCAAATTTGCTTGAAGTCCCATCCACCCCTGGGGAGAATTAGCAAAGGCCCCTCAGCAGGACTGAGTTATGCTCATCCACTAACAGGAGCCCCAGGAACCTATAGCCAATTGACCCAAGAGTGAAATATGCACCCCTAACAACCTTCCACCAAACTCCTTCCCTCTCTCATTAACCACCAATAAAACTAAACTACTGGCAAAAATCCCTCCTCCCAAACCCCAGGTACTTTAGATACCAGGGCCATACCCAAGAATAACAGCTTCTCAAGCCCAAATGCCCCTGAACTGAAACTCACTCTTTTCCCTTCAGCAATCCCTTAGACTAGGTTACCAACAATAATTCCTGTTTTAGAATGTTTGTGCCCTTGATGACAGCTTAGAAACCAGTACACATGGAGTCACTGAGAGAAAAATGCTAGATACCCTAGCCTAAGGAGCAGTTGGACTTGGAAATTGAGGTATGACCTTAGCAGCTGCCTTCATTTTCCTCTGACTTCTACCACCATTTCTGGGTGCTGGGAGCTCCCAGTGGGAGATGGGGGAGGACACAAAGCTTTCTGAGCACCTCTTACCTATTGTTAGAGACCTTGGTTGAATATGCTGGAGCCCTAGACACCCAATGAAAGCAGATATGGGTTCTAGACACTACAGCTGGGAGCTCGACCCACCCAATAAACCAGATATGAGACCATGCAACCCAGTAAGAAATACTGTTCAACCATTGATAGGAACCCTGAAATTATGTGTTAGCTGACCTAAGCATGAATTAAATACCACATTACTCCCCTTCCACATCTTTTCTCTCTGCTCTCTTACTTCATTACTTAGAAATCCATGCAACCACTGGCATAAAACCCAGTACCCAAATCTTGGTTCTTGGATCCCCAAGCCCAAATACAGCTTCTTGGAGCCCCAGTGAGCCTGACCTGAAAGCTGTTCATATCCTTACTGTCACTTGTAGCTTTGTTCACCCATACACAACTTCTTGGGGGAAGAGACTGCTTCATTCACTTCTGGTATATAGGCACTTAACAAATGTTTGTTGATTGATTGATTAATTGATTGATTGATCAATTGACTAGGAGCTAATGTCTCTTCCTGAGCAGAAGTACTGAATGACATGGGGTCAGAAAGGAAAGGTAGGGCACTAACACCCATAGATAATACAAAGAAACATGTATTGAAAGAGAGTGAAAATTCTACCTTAACTGGAAGATATGCCAGTCTCAACAGATCTCAGATCAGACAACTCAGAAACCTAGAATTAGTATTATATACATATATATACTACACACACACACATATATTCCTTATTGCCAATTCCATGATTCATGTAACCAATATTTTTTTTATAATTTGCTTTGCTTTATTAAATTTTGCATTTAAATTACCTTTTAAAACTTTCAAGTCATTTGTAGGTTTTTCAGGAGAAGAGTCTAACAAGGAGAATGGGGCTTTGATAGGAGCATAGATTTAGGACTGGAAGGGATCATAGAAATTATTGAGCTTAACACCCTCATTTTACAGGTAAGGAAACTGAGGTACAAAAAAGAGGTAAAGGCATTTGCTCAGGCTCACCACCCATTTAGTAAATGTCTGAGGTGGGATTTGAAACTGTTTTCTGACTCCAAGTCCAGAGCTCTATCTACTTTACATTAACTACTTCTCAATGAACCTTTTACATGTGAAGAAAACATCTTTCAGAAGATTGGTGATGTTGGGGCTGAAGCCGACTGCGAGGATTTTGTAAAAGAGGCCTGCATCATACATACTTAATCAGGGATGTATTGTTTCTGGAGGACATTGTACGTGAAATGGATTATCAAGATTGTGTAAAGAGAAGGGAAAAAGGACAGAAAGAAAATTAGAAAAGAGAAAAGTTCTCTGTGTGTGCTGAAGTCATTGGAGCATTGATTTAGAGCTGAAAGCGATGTTAAAGGTGGTTTAGTTCAACTTCACTGTGCATAAAAGGAACCCCCTTAACAATTCCTCTAGCTAGACTAACTGACTTTTTCTATCATGTTATAGGGAGAGAAGAAGAAGAAAAAAGCAGCATAAGAAGAGGAGGAGGAAGAGGGGGAGGAAGAAGAAAAAGAAGAGAAGAAAAAATAGAAAGAGGATAGATAATCATAATTATGAATAATATTTATATGAAGCTTTAATGTAGGTGTTATTATCTCCAGTTTATAAATGATGAAACTGAGGCAGGAAAAGGCCAAATGTTTTGGCCAGGATCACAAAGCTAGTTAGTGTCTGAGATTGGATTGGAACTCTGATCTTCCTCAATCCAAGTCCGGTGCCCTCTCCACTATAACACCTAGATCTATCATCTATCTAGGAGATAGATGATAGAGAAATGGATAGATGGATAGAGAGATGGAAAGAGACAGAGAGATAAAGACAAACAGATCCACTGGTCTCTTACATACAGTAGATGTTTAAAAGAGTTGGGTTCAATTGAACAATCTGTTTGTCAGTGCAAGCAATATTTCCAGTGATACAGATGGCAATCTCTATACTTTATTTAAAAGACAGTTTTCATTAGTTGCCACATCTGAGAAATAAATCAATGCCTGCTGTCCAACCTTCCAACAATGAATTTCTCCAAACTTAACTAAGCTGATCTTTAGGCAATAGAAACACCACAGTCACATTTGACTCTCTAGGTCCTCAAGTGCAGCCCTTTGAATACAGAATTTACAGAACAAATCCTAATAAAAAGATGTGTTCTGTGAAACTCGGACTCAGTCAAAAGGCTGCACCCAAAGACCTAGAAGGCCACATGTAACCTCGAAGCTGCAGGTTCCCTACCCCTGACCTAAGACCTTCCAGGTTGGTAGGATATATCTGAGTTCATGCTCCACTGGCCTACCCCTTTGAGAGCCCAGTATCACCTCTGTGAAACAATAAGTTATTCAAGCAAGGCTTTCATGGAGAACGTTATGTTTATCTATAAAATAAACACACACACACACACACACACAAGCTCATGGACACAGGTGTGCATACCCAGAGAGGTGCCATCTTTCCTTTGATTTGTGCCCATTTGCAGCTAACATTTCGCTTTATCCTCACAAATAGCACAGTAACAGAGGATTAAACTAGTCTGATGCTGTTGCACTGCAGAATAGCCTTTCCCTTAGCTGAGGTATTATAAATATCTTTCTTAGCGCCTTTGCTTAGCACCAGCTGCTGTGATGGATGTGTATGTGATCGTGCTCTGGAGCTTTGCACCACAAATTTTCACTGAATTCCCTTTTTATCATCAGCATATTGAGGTTATCTGGGCTACCCTTTCTTCTTGGCCCAGCATCATTGGAGCAACCTTTAGGAAAAGTTATGTGGGGAGGAGGCTCTACCTCACTGCCAAGTTCTGAAGATGGCTTTTCCAACCTACTACTGATCACAACCACCAAGCTAATTTTGAATAACCTAGTTATTCAGAGCTGACAGGAGGGGGGGGGAAGAGATTATAAAGCTAAAGATGCATTCAATATTTCAGTTCATACAATAAGTGGTATTTATTAAGTGGCTATTAAATGTCACTAAGTGGCTATTAATTAAGTTACCGTGTCACACACTAGAGACACAAATACAAAATAAAAAGTACTATTCTTACCTTTAAGGAGCTTACGTTTCACTGGCTCACTCAAAGATTCAAATTCAGGAGCTATCAAGGTAAAACTGGTTTTGCAAATGAATTAACTACTCATGAAATATTGTCACTTCTGAACTGGAAAGTGTTCTCCCTGTACACCTGCATCAATGTCCCACTCCCCTTCTGATGTCCCAGAAAGATCTGAGTTCCCTTTCGTGCCTAGAGCTCCTGCCCTGGGGGTCCTGTGGTCCTAGTTGGTGGTTGCCTTAGTTGCTCACTACATCTAGACCTCAGATGCAACCACACTTCACTTTGCCGCAGACCAATTCACCAACTGTCGTGCCACTTAACGAATATCAGCTGCCTTCCTTTCCACTTCTGAAAACAAAAAAAAACGTCCATTCTGTAATTTTTCCCTTGGAGGGGTCTGTCATCTGCTCACCTCTGGCTCTACTCATTATCATTGTAACTTTCCAAACTAAAATAACCTTCTATACCGGGAATTCTCCTGTATGAAGTGACTCCCTGTGTCAGAATACAAATTCTTTGGACACAGGGACTGTCCTTGCTTTTGCATTTATATTCCCAGTACCTCACTCAATACTTGGAACACTTAATAAATGCTTTGTCTTTTGTTTTGTAATGGTAGACTGGGCCTGGCCAATGAATCTAGACATGTGGCCTGTCTGCACATGGTCCTGTTTTTGCTTCTTTCTCTTTTGTGTCTATTTGTATCTACTCTTGGGTGGAGTATTGGACCAAGCTGAGTTCTTATGAGTTTCAAAGGTCAACAGAGAGAGCCACTAGAGGTCTGGATACCAGAGTACAGTCAGCGGTTGTGGTCCATGAACACAGTCTTGAAGAGGGAAGAGGACCCACTCCTAACAGTGTATTAATCTTGCTGTAAAGATTCTGGGTCTTAACAAGAGAACACCCCTCCCTTGGCTATGAGATATTCAGAAGTGAAATTGATAGGCAAATTCTTTGTAGAAATTGCTTTAAATTTGAGGCAACTCTCTCCAGGGACTTAGGTGGTTGATATAGGGGAGAACATGCCCTTGATTTTAAGGGGTAATATTTATATTTCTGTTCTTATATCTTTTCAGTAAATGTCCCTTTGTAAAATATAAATGATATTCATCAGTTTCATGGAACTGGAGTGCTAATTACTGGCAGCTAACATTGTCAGGGAGAGGAACACTCTGAAATGGGGGTTCAAATAAATAGAATTAGAGAAGACCAAATCCTCAGAGGGTACCCTTAGTACCCTAAGCATACCATGTAGCCTTACTATAGGGGACTTGATTCCTTAGTGCAGGTGTGATTAGAATGAGAGTCCTAAAAGCAAATAAGGATTACATTTTCTTCTTTCCCTCTTCCCTTCCTTCCTTCCTTCTTTCCTTCCATTCTTTCTTCTTTCATTCATTCGTAAAAGGCTATGCCAGCACAATTTAACATCTGGAGAGTCTTACCAAGCTGAAAAAAATCTGAATAGAGGAACAGTGACAGATTCTGTATATTTTTCTAAGAACATTTAAGCTTAGTTCAGAGAAGGTCATTGACAGAAGATTGGCCAGCAGATGGGGAATTTTGCTGTCTCCCACAGCTCCGGAGGACCATTTCCTGAGGTATGGAGGTTTCATAACCTCTGCTAGTAGAAGGCATAACCACATTGATGAAATCAAAGCTTGAGTTACTGAGTCATACCCACATACATAGTGTGGCTAGGAAAGCTAAGTACGACTTACTCTTTTCCACACCTTTGCATGTGTGAACACAGTCTTAGAATCATCAATAGCTACTCTTGGTGGAGCTTCTTGTTTGTCATGTTTGTCCTTGTCTCACCTGCAAAATTCTTGAACTCTAGACCTCCTGGGCTTTAAGACCTACAAGTGGAGTTAATATAATTACATCTCTTTCTTTCATACCACGTCCAGCTAGGCCATGCAATAAGAAAATATGCCTCAATAGGTCCTTAGTTTACCTATTGTGCACTCTAAGCTTTTCAAGGGTTCTGGATCACTGCTGTGGCAATGGCATGACTAAACATTGACTTTTGCCAATTGTAAGTGAATAAGTCATTATAGAGTCTGTACCACCAGGTACAGAATCATACCAGGTACTTTGCCTTTCGTTATATTATGTATAACTAGACAAAATTATGATCGTTTTGCCTGAAGTTTTTTGATATGCAGGGACCCAGATATTTCTAGTCTCTGAATTATGACTTTTGGGGTCTATATTAACTTCTTCAGGTTATCAAGGGTCTTAATAACTAAAATAATAATTTAGTTGAATGACTAAAACTATGAAAAAGTAGTTGTATTTTACAAAGCTATAGCATTGCCATTACAAATGTACTAGTCAAAACCCTCATTACCATTTTCTTAGAGTACTACAGTGGGATCATAACCCATCTTTTCACCTCCAGGCTTTCCCTACTCCAATACACATTTAAGACCAATCTCATTTTTTTTTAAATTGTTTTGTTTTGTTTTATTTTTTTTTTGAGGGGGGAAAGTAGGGCAATTGGGGTTAAGTGACTTGCCCAAGGTCACACAGCTAGTTTTTGTGTTAAGTGTCTGAGGTCAAATTTGAACTCAGGTCTTCCTGACTCCAAGGCCTGTGCTCTATTCACTTTGCCACCTAGCCGCCCCCATCAATCTCATATTAATCCTCTTATTGCATTGTTCTAACTATATTGCTTTGCTGAGCAAAAATCTTGATCAGTTCTCTACTGAATCTTATACTCAAATGCTCTGGTGTGGGTATTCCCTTCCAGTAATAGAGATTATAATCTATCTGTGCCTGCTCTTCCTGTGAAATTCCAGTCCACATCCTTCCACTAGTTTACCATCTTCAGCCCACCCAGTATGCTGAAGGCCTTTTTTGAGTTCTCTGACATCCCAAGAATATTAATGGCAGCTGTCCATCAGTTATTCCCTATTTTTAACTCACGTCTAGCCCTTCCACTTTTTCTCATCATATAGTTCTTTTTAGAAGTTCAGAGGAAGCTGAGAGAGTCTCCTATTACAGATAAATAAATTGAGGACTGGAACAATTAAAAGATATATGCCTGGTTCATATAGGTAGCGAATGTTTTGAATCTAAATTTAGGTTTTGAATCTAAATTCTCTGACCCTTGAACCAGAGCTCTTTCCCCAGTATCCAGGAATCATGTATCTGATAGCCAATTTCATTAGAATGTTCATTGTTCTTGAACATGTCCCACACTTCATGGCTCTTATTCTTTGCCCATGTTATTCTCATACCTAGAAACGCTTACTGTACCCATCTTCGACAATTAATGAATAATAATAATAATAATAAAACTCACATACTACTTACTATGTTCTAGGCACTTTGCTAAGCCCTTTACAATTATTATATCACTTGATCTATTACTATCTTGCCCATTCCTCATGGCTCATATGAAATGTCATTTCTATAAAGCCTTCTCTGATATCCCCATCTACTAATGTTTACCTCTTCACCTGAACTCATTTATACTTTGTGACTCTTTTATGACTAATCACATTCTTCTTTGTAAAAATTATTTGTGTACCTGTCCTTCCCAATTTAGAGAATTTTCACTAAATCTTAAAATTACCATCTAAGCTCCTTGAGGTCAAGAATCAAAACTTTTTCTTTGTATCTCTCCCAGTACCAGCCACCACATTGTGAGAGCTTAATAAATATTTATTAATGAATAAAAATATTTATTAATAAATATTAATAAATAAGAGCTTAATAAGTATTTGTTCAGCAAATGAATTGATACATAAGGATTGTATAACTGCTGATTAATAGAAGGGCATCATACTAACATAAGTACATCCATGGAAAGGGCTCAGGAACTTGCTGCTGCTTTTTTTTATGTGAATTCATCAAACCTTTTCTCTGTGCAGAAGACCTTGGGAAAGTCAAGCTTCCCCCAGAGATGCATACGCCATAAAGAAAAGCACCAAGGAATAATAGAGACCAACAGAGGTTTTGGTACTCTGCCCTAAAGACGTCTCCTTTGGCTCATTATCCCTTCCTAAATCTATAACAATCAGCACTGCAAACTCATGGATATCTATAAATGCCAGCCCAGAGGTTTTACTTCAGCTTGTTATATCTCCTATTGAGAGGCAGCTTTCAAGTTGTAGTGATGCTATTGTTCACAGTTCTTGTTTGGGATAGTTCAGTTTTCCTGGAATTCTTATTGTAGAGGGAGAGAGAGAAAAGAAAGGCTCCTACTTTTAACCTTTAGAATTACTTTAGGAAATGATGACAGTAAGATTAGGTGTGATAGTGCATCAAACTGGCATGTAAAGAGCTCGAGGAAATGGTTATTATACTGTATTTACCATTTTATTCTCAGTGCTAAATTTAATTCTAAAAAGATATATGCATTTGATGGGCTAAGAGCTTCTAATAAGGATATTGGTGTTCAATTAAATAAATGTGCCTGAGCTGACACTTTTGTTTTAAACTTAATGGTTCATTCTATTAATTTGCTGATCATTGAAGGACATTAGCTATTTGATGAGTTGTAATCTTATACTCACTTCCATACTTTGAAAGATTGAAATTGTAGTCCTTTCACCAATACAGATTGCAACCTCTTTAGTTATAAAAGTAAATTTCCTTGCAACAGAATTGTTAGCTTAAAAATACCCAGAAAATATTCAAGCTTTCTGACAATGAAGTACTTGTAGTGAGGGGGAAAGACCAGTTTCTCCCATCCTCAAATAATTCTGACCATTCACTTTACCATTATCTACTCTTTTTTTGGCTTTTTGGAGGGCAATTGGGGTTGTGACTTGCCCAAAGTCCCAAGGCTAGTAAGTGTTAAGTATCTGAGGCCAGATTTGAACTCAGGTCCTCCAGACTGCAGGGCCAGTGCTCTCTGTTCACTGTGTCACATAGCCACCCCATCCATTATCTACTCTTGATGGAGAAAGAGGAAGAAAAATTGAAAGGGGCTTGGTGGAGATGGGGTGAGGGGTATGAAATGAGAGGGCTAGGTGCTGCATTCTTTCAGCCTGGAAGGAGATCATATCCATTCAAAAATGGGTCAGCAAAATTAAAACCAGTACTAGTGTAATGAGAGTCTGGCACATGCACAAACCGTTTTGGATGGTGTCTCTACACATGGAGAAGGTAACGACTAAACTTCTGGGAGAGTAATGGTGGCATGGAGCACTGGAAACAATGTGAAGCATATATTGACATTGTTTAAGGGGTTATGGTCTTCTCTCCATCGCGGTGGTTTCAGAGAAACCAATTTTTCAGTTGCCTGAATAGCCTGAACTAGATTTCCCCAGAAAAAAAAAAAACAAAAAAGACTAAGTCAAACTCAGCCTAATCTCATTTTGGCCGTTTTCTTTTCTTACTATGCTTTCAGTTGATCTTTTGGATTCCTCAAACAGTGTCTGTTGACAGTGCTGTAAGGAAAGAGGTCTTGGGCTATCCCCACTGAAGCTGCCATGCAGCCTTGTGAATAGAGGCCTGGGTTCTTTGCCTGGTTCTGCATTTGTCCTTTGGATTTAGGAGAAAGGAGAGTGGTGTGCTGGCATTGCAGCACCCAGGTTTTACAGCTAATTCAGCATTTGTGCTCCAAGAAACAAGGAGTAACCTTCAGGCTTGACTTTGAGACCCAGCACAGCAGTAGCTAAGACAAGAATTCATCAATCAGTAATGATATATTTGGACAATGCCACGTAGAAACCCAGCTAAGTTTGAGTCCACCATCCTCAGAGACCAAAGTGGGATAAGGGAGAGTATGGTTTTGTTTTTGTTTTGTTTCAGAGGGAGGTTCTTTTTTACATCTTCAGAGTAAATATCCCCCTCTAAAAGCAATTTATGCTAAGTAGTTAAGTAGAGTTGAGGCTATTCACAATCACCTAAGTGGGAGTGGTGGTTGACTCAGCAGGAGAAGGATAAAACTGGTGTCAGTAAAGAAGTTGTAGCCTATCTGACCCTAGGGGAGGAAGTCCAGAGCATGTTGTTGTTTTTCAATTGTGACCTCATTTGGGGTTTTCTTGGCAAAGAGCCTCGAGTGGTTCACTATTTCCTTCTCCAGCTCATTTTATACATTTTAAACTGAGGCAAACAGGGTCAAGTGACTTGCCCATGGCCACACAGATAGTAAGTGTCTGAGGCCAGATTTGAACTCAGGAAGATGAATTTTCTTGACTCCAGGCCCTGAGCTCTATCCACTGTGCCACCTGACTGACCCCAGGATAAGGAGTCCAGAGCATATTGAGCTACAAAAAGAGAGAAGAAATTCTGCCCTTTGCTCACTATAAGACCATATTACCTCAAGCTCTAAAGCATTTAGCCATCCTTTCCTTTAGTCATAAGACAGTAAAGCAGTTGAATGGTGTTTGGTTATAGCTATATATGGTTGTAGCTATAAATTGTCTATACCAGAAGCTTATTTGACAATGGTGACAAACCAAGATAGTCCAAAGATTGTCCTGATTTTTTTTCAGGGTCCCACCCCTACTCACCGGCCCCATCTCCCCCCAAACTGGGCTAAAGCTACCTCTCTCATTTTAAAGAAAATACTCTTGAGACACTGAGAGGAACACTTTGCTTGTAGGAACCTCCAAATTAAACCAATGACTCAGAAGAGATAAGTTTGAATCTCTATTCCTTTGCCAAATGCTTAGTGTTTTATCATCATTAAAAAAGCATTTGGCATTGCTATTCCCCTAAAAAGAAAACTGCATTAACAGAGCTAGTAATTAACATGGAGAGCTTCAGATCCACTTTAATGGAGAAGTCCTTCACTGAAATAATAGGAATAATATTGATCTGGAGCACTAGGGTGATTTAAGAAATGAATAAGGAAGCACAGAGATGAGCTAAGATGAAGAGTTCATACATGATTGATTGATGGAAATCAAACTCTACCTTCCCTTAGTAGTGTTCTCAGCCATTAAAAAGCCAAGTTTAATAGGCATAGCTGTCCTCTAGGACACTACAGACTAAGACAACTCTTCCAAGGGATAGAATTCTCTTTGAAGTCCAGGGACTGGGGATGCTAAAGGGAGGGCCAAAGGGAACTGTAAATAGGACTACAGCTCTAATCCCACTATTTCCCTTCCCTTCATCTTTCCTGGCTCTCGTTCAGGCTGAAATGAACGGCTGTTAAAGCTAATTTTAAATTAATTGGAATTTGGGTACTTGGTCAGATTAGATTCAGATGGATGATGAGTATTTCAGTTTTTAATGAGCCTACAATCATATTTTTCACATGTCATGAAGATGGGACTAAAAATCTCAAGACTCATTGAAATGGATTCAGTGTTAAATTTCACTGTGAGGTTTTTTGGGGACAGGGGACAGGAAGGAATTAAGTTGGCAGTTAAAATAAAGGGAGATAATCAGTTCACCTGGGAAGTTAGAATTGTTGTGATGATGGTAGGAACTAACATTGTTTTTCTAGTACTCACTAAAAATCATTTGGTGTTTCTTAGTCCCTTAAAAGAAAGCTAGATTAAATGAGATGGCAATTAACATAGAAAGTTTCTGATTCCCTTTAATAAAGAAGCCCTTTCCTGATAGACTAGGAATAATATTGGCTTGGAGCATTACAGTGATTTAAGAAATAAGAGTTCAGAAGCACCTCGATGGGCTAAGGTGCAGTATTTATAGACAGTCCTTGATGTAAATCAAAACTCTACCAGGAAGGTTTAGAAAGGGATGGATACTTTATTAGGTAAGGTTCAATCTACATTTGTGAGTCAATTGAAAGTTAATAGGGACATTGTTAAAGGGCACAGATAAATGGCTACTGTAATTTTAATGAATATTTTATTCATGTCACCTTTAAATTAGTTAAATTTGGAAAGAATAATGATGTAATGCCAAAGGCTCCTTCCTGGAACACTCAAAGCAGAATTTAATGTTCGTCTCACTATAAGCTCTGAACTCCTTAACACAAGGCTTTTAGGTATTTGGTGCTTTTACAAAATGACCATTAAATAGCAATAGTAAAGTGAGTTATTTAAAGTTATATGATTTACATAGAAAAATGCCTTGGATTTGCTTTATGTTTCTGAAACCCTGGAGAATAGAGTTGTGCCCATTTCAGCCAGGAACCAACAGAGCCCCTGGGGTTCAGGGATCATCCAACTGAAGAATGAAGCTTTAACTGGAGAGAGTAGGAGACATGAGTGACAAAGTGTCTCAGGCCTCTTTTCACCTCCACATTCAGGAGTGAAACCTGGAGTGGATTTCAGAATAACAATCATTGACTGTGGCTGCTTTGACTAGCAGCCATCTTGGCAATGAATTACCATCAACTTGCAAAGGGTAAGAGGAGGCTATTGTGGCCATGATACTCCCAGGGCTTCTAATCAATCAAAAACAAAAACAAAACAAAAAACACTGTTAGAATTTTTTTTTCCTCTCTCACTCCAAACTCTGGCCTTTAGATTAACATCCGAAGTGCTAAAAGTCAGTGGTAACAATTCCAAAGATTGGTCATTTAGGAATTAAATCTAAAGGAAGAATTCGGTAAATGACTTAAGCTAATTGGTGCATTTGTATCCATTCTATTGAACCACTTCACCTCTGATTTAAGAACTCTGCTGCATGCAGTGACCAATCTGGATTCCTGAGGATCAATGATGAATCCATTCTATCCACCTCCTGACAGAGAGCTAATAGACTCAGTATGCACAAAGAGACATGCATTTCTGGACATGGTCAATATGTGAATTTGTTTTGCTCAACTGTGCATGTATATTACAGTGTTGTTTTTTTCAACTGATTTTAACTGATAAGTACATGATGGATATAGACCAATGTACAAATATGTATACATATGCATGTGTACTTTGTATATATACATACATGTATACATATATACATATGTGAATGCATATATGTGCATGTGTGTGTTCATAGGGAGAGAATATAAATTGGTTAAAGGGGTACTCACACAAGCTGAAAGTACAACTTCTGGAAACAGTGAAGTAAAGTAAGATAATCCCAAAAAAAGGATTCCAAATGGGGAATGGTGATACCACTTGTCAGAGGATTGACGAATTAAGTACCATGGAAAGCAATCAGTAATCAATTCACCATTATTTGGGGCAGCTAGGTGGCACAGTGGATAGAGCATTGAAAAAACTGAGTTCAAATCTAACCTCAGATACTTACTACTGTGTGACCTTGATAAGTCGCAACCTCTGTCTGCCTCAGCTTCCTCATCTGTAAAATGGGGATTATAATAGTACCTACTTCTTATAGTTGTTATGAGGATCAAATGAGATAATATTTGTAAAATGCCCAGCATATAAGTGCCATATAAATGTTCATTATCATCATCATCAACATTTGAGCTCCTCTCCAGGGTCCAGAATTATGCTAGGCATTGTGGGAGATGGGAAAAATTCACAAAAGACAACCTCCGAATCAGGAGGGCAGGCAGGGAAAGAGTATTTATTAAGAGCTTAGTATGTACTGGTACTGTGTTAATCAAAAGTATACAAACACAGGGGAAAGATAGTCTCTATGCTTCAGCAGCTTAAATTTCAATGAGGGAAGACAACACACAAAAGACAATTGAAAAGCAGGATATTGGAGTAAGAGGCACTGGCAAAGCCACAAGATGAAGTCCAGAGAGTTAGAAGCAGGGCTTGGAGGAGAATGAAGAATAGGTGGCCTAGATGCCTCTCTAAAACAGAGTTGCCAGAAGGAACTCATCAGTGGGAAAGGGAGGCTGAGAGGAGGCTAGGTAGCACAGTCCAAAGCACCAGCCCTGGAGTTAGGAGGACCTGAGTTCAAATCTGGCCTATGACACTTAACACAAAAACTAGCCATGTAACCTTGGGCAAGTTACTTAACCCCAATTGCTCTCCAAAAATAAAAGCAGAACAGGAGGCTGGAAGGAAAGAGGATCTAAGTTCAAGACCCACCTCTGATACATATTGGCTTTGTAGATCTGGGCAAGACATTTACCCTCTTATTGTTCTAGGCTACCTCCTATAATAATTTGCAAAACAAGTGCCAGATCTGCCCAGATAGAAGGAGCTTCCACACTGGGAATACCCTATACCAGTATGATCATTTTCCCAGTGGGCTATATAGTGACTTAGAAAACCCACACATTAACATTATCTGTGGTGTATTGGATTTTTAATTATTTTGCTAATCATTTCTCATTTACATTTCAATCTGGTTCATGCATATGCAGCAATGAGTTTGACCTTCCTGATCATTCCAATCTCCTAACTAGAAAGTGAAGACCTCCATTACAGAGAAGAGTAACTGTCCCTTCAATGCATGGCTTCCCATCTCCTGCTGCACTTGTTCTTTAAGGGGAGGAAAATGGTGCCCTCCAATCAATGATGAATATTATCCTACCTGACAATGCTTTACATCCCAGTGACTCTGAATTCTAGTAGAACACCTTCTAAATTCCAAGTCCACACCTCTACCACCTGATTCCTTATTTGCATCTCCTTCAATACCCCCAACCCCTAAACTAAATCCTAACTCTTCTCAGCCTTTCCTCTGTGCCTTTTGGGATGCCAGTATCATAGGCAACAAACTCTCCTTCATCTTAAATTTCTTCCTCTCCCACTGCTTGTATCCACTAGCTTTTACTGAAACCTGGCTGCCTCTGATAACACAGCCTCCCTGGCCACCCTTCTCAGTACTGGCTGTACCTTCACTTATCTCCCAGGCTTACTGGTCAAGGCAGGGGGTTATATTCCACCTTGCTCCCTATAGCCAGCTCCAAGTTGTCCCCCTTTCCCCATCATTCAGTAACTTGTCTTCCTTTGAGGTTCAGGCTATTCATATGTACCACCCTATTAAAATCCTAGTAGCTGTTATCTACAGACCCCCTCCCCCAAGTCATTTTATTTCCTTCTTAATGAGTTTGATACATGGCCTACAATTTTTCTGTCCTCCCTAGTTCCTGCCCTCATACTAAAGAACTTCAACATACATATTAATTCTCCCTCAAATACCCTAATCACTCAATTCCTCAACCTATCACCTTCCTTAAGCTACTTTTATACCTAAACTCAGCTACAAAGGTCTTGTACTTGATCTTATCACATACAAATATACCACTTTTATATTCAAGAATTATGAAATCCCTTTATCAAGTCATAATCTATTGACTTTTAACTGTCCCTCGGCCTTCCTTCACATAACCCTATTCTTCATCTGCACCATGACCTTCAACCCCTTAATTTTCTCTCAGACCATCTCCCTTGATTTCATCTTTTCCCCATCTTGACTCCTTGGTGAACCAATTCAATTCCATATTGTCCTCCTCTCTTGAATTCTCAGCTCCTTTATCATATCCCTAATTAAGATCAGTCAAATCTCACCCTTGGATCATTCCCACCATTCATTGCCTTTATCTCTATACACAGACTGCTGAATAAAGGTGAAGAAAGTCACGTAACCATTCTAAATGAGTCCATTACAAATTCATGTTATATAACTTCAACAGGGTCCTCAATGATACTAGGCAATCTTACTATACCTTCCTTATAAATTCGCCATCCCTCTCTCCACAGCAGGTCTTCCAAACCTTTTCATCTCTTCTCAAACCTCCCATTACTCTCCTTCCTCTACTCTCTCAATTGAGAACTCTGTCTCATATTTCACAGGAAAAAAAAATGAGGCCATTTGCCATGAACTCCCCTCTTCTTCCCTTTCTTTATCTTCTATCAGCTTGATGTTCTCTGCCTCTTTCTCTTCTTTTGCCTTTCTCTCACATGATGAAGTGGCCTTATACCTTACCAAGGCTAATGCTTCTACTTGTTCAAGCGATCTCATTCCATTCTGTTTCCTCCTTCTGTCATCCCCACTCTTTCACTTTTTTCAATATCTCCCTTTCTCAGGGCTTATTTTCTAATGTCTACAAATACGTTTTCCCTATCCTGATCCTTCTGTCCCTGCTATCTTCCTATATCTCTTCTGCTCTTTGAAGCTAAACTCCTCCATCCATCTACAATAATCGCCTCTATTTTTTTCTTCTTTCACTCTCTTCTTAACCACTTTATAATCCAGCTTCCAACTTTATCTTTCCACTGAAACTGCTCTCTCCAAAGTTATTAAAGATCTCAGTTGACAAATTCAACTGCCTTTTCTCTATCCTTATTCTTCTTGAAATCTCTGCAGTTTTGACACTGTTGATCCCTCTCTCTTCCTTGATATTCTCTCTAGGTTTTTAGGACACCACTCTCTCCTGGTTTTCCTCTTACCTACATGATCCCTCTTTCTCTGTCTTCTTTGCTGGGTCTTCCTTCATATCATGCTTTTTATTCACAAGTATCCCTTAAGGTTCTCAGTTAGGTTCCCTTTTCTTTTCCTTCTATTATACTTCCCTTGGTGATCTTATTGGTTCCCCTGGATTTAATTATCATTTCTATGCTGATGATTCTCAAATCTGCCTTTCCTGCCCCAACTTCTCTGCTGACCACCAATCTCACTGTCTTTTAGACATTTTGAATTGGATATCCAGTAGATATCAAACTCAATATATTGAAATAGAACTCATTTTTAATCTCTAAACCCTCCCTATCTTCTATTTTCCCTATTACTATATAGATTAACATCATCCTTTGACTCCCTCAAGCTCACAACCTAGAGGTCATTCTGGATTCCTCACGATCTCTCACCATCCATATCTAATCTTTTGCCAAGTCCTATTCATTTCACCTTTGCAATATCTCTTGCTTATGTTCCCTTCTCTCCTCTGACACTACCACCAGTCTATTCCCAGCCCTCATCAATTGATGTCTGGATTTTCACAATGGCCTGCTAGTGGCTATGCCTATCTCAAGTCTCTCCCCACTCCAATCCATCCTTTATTCAGACACCAAAGTGATTTTCCTAAGGCACAATCACAGCATTACACACACACACACACACACACACACACACACACACACACACACACA
>NW_027187358.1:24482432-24489001 GCF_028583685.1 Petaurus breviceps papuanus
ACACACACACACACACACACACACACACACACACACACACACACACACTCCTGCTGCTGCCCATTCCCTCTAGGATCAAATATGAAGTGCTCTGCTTGGCATTCAAAGCTCTTCATGACCTAGCCCTTTCCTCCATTTTCAATCTTTTTACCTCTAATCCCCCAACATGTACTCTATGATCCAATCCTGGCTGTCTTGTCCAACAAGACACTCCATTTCCCAGGTCCAGACATTTTCTTTGACTATCACCCATTCCTGGAATACTTTTGCTCCTCCACAATGACTACTGACCTCTGTGGCTTCCTTTAAGTCCCAACTAAAATTCCATCTTCTGCAGGAAATCCTTCCTATCCCCTCTTAATCCCAGTGCCTTCCCTCTGTTACTTTTTTCCCTGTTTATCCTACATAAAGCTTGCTTTGTATATATATGTTTGCATGTTGTCTCTCCCATTAGATTGTAAGCTTCTTGAGACTTCCTTCTTTTTCTATCTCCAGGGCCTGAAACAGTGACAGATACATAGAAGTGCTTAATAAATGTTTCTTCATGGATTAAAATCAAAGGTCCAGTCCAAAAAGAGAGAGAAATTTAAGACCTAGGACCTATACTTGTTTCTGTTGTAAAGAATTAATCACTATTTCCCTTTAGGCTGATCATCACTGTTATCATTCTCATAATTAATAATCAAATTAATAGCTAACATTTATATGACCATTTCAGATTACACTGTTTTATATAGATCGTGTCATTTGACACTAAAGAGGCTGGATGAGGTGGTCTCTGAAGTCCCTGTTGGCTTTCGATCTATAATCTTATTATCCTCAGAATAATTCTATGAGGTAAACACTGAAGGTATCAGTAAATTCATTTTTTACCTTATGAGTAAGAAAATCAAGGCTCACGGACCTCAGGCAGTTTGCCTGTGGCCACAGAGTTATTAAGTGTCAAGAGAGGGTTTTGAACCACAGTCTCTCCTGACTATAAGACCAGTGGCTTTTATGCCATGCCATGCTGAATACCAAGCCCCCAGAATACCATTTCTTATTTAAATGAAGATTGGAGATATTACTATATTCCCCCATTAAAGTATCATAGCTCAAATTGATAAGGAATAAATCATTATATAATTAATAATTCTCTAAGCCCATATGTCTTTCTTTATGTATAATGAAGACCTAGGTTAATTACCACTCTGCCATGAGATAATGTGATATTCTAGGGAGCATTACAGAAAAATGACTAGTATAGCCATGAACCATCCTGAGGAATCTTGTGACGGGGAAGTAATTAACTCATGCCACCTGTGCATTGCAGGCAATATAAAGGAGTTCAGAGGTGCAAGAGAAATGGTTAGACAGAGAAGATCAAGTAAAACTTTCAAGCATGCCTAATTATGTAGGACACTGCATGCATTACCAAAATGATTTTTTATCCAATGCCCACATCTGTCTTATTTCCAGTCTGCATTCCTGGTTATGCCTGGTAGGGTAACATTAGGGGAAGTTGGAAGCTCAAAATTCCCCATGTATTTCATGTCCCACTCTGTCATTGAAGCAGAAATGTTTTGGGGGGTTTTTTGTGCTACCAGGGAAAAAAAAAAGAAATGTCATAGTGTTTGAGCAAAAGGAACTTCAAGAACTCTTTTGGCCCATAAAAAATGGCCCAGACTGTGTGACCAGAAATTCTGAAGTTTCTATAAAGTCCATGGCAGGTATTGCTACATATTTCAAGAATATACATGCCCTTTCATTCTCCAAGGAATTTGGTCAGTTTTCATTGAATGTTCCCAGCATGGTGTCTTCAGTAAATTTTCTTGTACCAAGAAAGAACAAAGTATAATGAATTTAAAGGGAAGGAGTTGAAGCAACCATCCATCCATCTCTACATCTAGCATTCCAGCTAATATGTCAATGAAGCAATAAAGTGACATTCCAATGACTAAACAAAACTGTTAAACTGCTCAGAAAGACAGTGAGTCAGGGATTTATTAATGAGTCTAAATTGTTACACATATTCATTAGTGAGTATTTAGGAAAAGTCTACTCTGCAGCATAGCAGATTAAGCCCCCTCCCTACTCCTCTTAATTCAATCACGTATTCCATCAACAAGGACAAATAGCAGGACAGAAAACCTCACTCATCAAACTCCCACTTATAGAGATCTGATGATTCTCATTGAACATTTTGCAGAGCAAGCTACTCTCCCATATCATTACATGCAACATGGGAGCTATTTGATGGGAAACTACAAAAGGTAGAAGTGGACAGGTTACTATTCATTATATCCCTCTATATTAAGGTTTCTTAACTTGTCATCCACAGGTCCCAAAGGGGTCATGGATAGATTTCAGGGTGACTATGAATGTAAGTGGGAAAAATTACATCTTTCTTTCAATGGAATTGATTTCCCTTGTTATTCTTGTTATTTTATTTTATGCATTATAAGCATTATTCTGAAAAGGGGTCTATAGGTTTTACCAGATTGTCTCCAAAGGGTCCATGACACAATATAGACCAAGATCCTTTGATCTACACAACCAGATGCATTACAAGTAAAGAGTCTCAATATATTTCTCTGGACTCTAGATTTTTTCAATAAAGATACAATCTTATTCCCATCTACCCCGGCCCTACTTCTCCAAAGCTTCTATCCTACTCTCTCCCCCACCACCACCCACTCTTTCATTGTACCCTTTAGAACAAATATTACTTCATGATAGGTTTCTTTCATACTATTTTTTTCCATTTCTTACTCTCATGGAAACCTGAATATCCCTAAAAGATACTGTACTCCCAGCCATTCTCTCTGTTACCAGAGCCATCTATTTTCATGACCCCTGACACACTAGGCCAAGAGGAATACTCTTTACTCTTCTCTGGTTCTTCCAGACCTTCCCTCACCATCAATTAGCCATCTGTTCTCTATTGACATTTGCTCTTTTCATCTATAAAATCCTACCTAGATCCTGGTGGTTTTGTTAGTTATTAACCCCTAAATTATTCTCTTTTCTTAAGTTTAGGATCTGATTGAGTCTTCTTCTCTACTCCAAGCCCTGTCCTTTTGTATCAGTATACATGCCCCCATCAAATACCCTGGCCTCTAAGTTCACAAACCTCCCTCAGTTCTTGTATTCTATACCTTCACTCTCCTTTAACCATGTAAAAGGATGATCATATCCATATTTTTTTCTTCTACTTCCAAGATCCAAAACTAGGAAATTCTCTTTGACTGTAATCTGCTATCCTTCAATCTCTTTCTCTCCTCCCTCACTCCTCCTAAACACATTCTTTATCTTCATGTGACATCCTGCTACTCCACCCTTTCCTCTTCTCTTAATCTATCACACCTTTCTAAGCCTCATTTTCCTTCCTTTAAAATGTGTATTCTTTAGTTAGCCAGATCAATTTTACACTGTCTTCTACCACTGAATCCCTTGTCATCCCATTTATTCCTTGTCAAACCTCAAGTCTGAATTATTTATACCATCTAGATGCCTTTTCTCCTTCTGAACATATTCTGCTGAACTATGCTAAAGGAAATCACAAAACTATGCCAACTAGTTCTACTACAAATTTATGGCACCTGATCTTGAATGGGTTCTCATTATAGCCTAGCAATTTTTTTTTATTCTTCCATGATTGACTCTCTGTCACACTTCCCATAGCAATTATTCCAAACTTACTCTTCTCCCCTCAAACCATCTATGCCACACCTCCCTCTGAGCAGAGGACCTCACCTCCTACTCTACTGAGAAAACAGAGGCCATTCATCATGACTCTTCTCTTTCCCTAGTTCTATACCACAAAACCTTTCCACACTGCTCCCCGTTCTCTGTTCCTTTGCTCTAGTTTATAATGAAAAGGTGGCCCTTTTCCTTACCACAGCCAACTCCTCCACTAGTGCCCTTGATCTCCTCTCTTCCTAACTTCTCTGGGAGTTTGCCCTCTCTCTCATCTTCAAAGGTTTTCTTTTATAGTCAGTCTCTCTGTTTACTGGCTTCTTCCCTGCTGCCTACAAATATGCCCAGGTCTCCCTCCCTACCTTACCCTTAAAACAACTTCACTTGACCCTGCTATCCTCTCTAGCTATCATCCTATCTTTCACTGTCAAACTCTAAGAAAAACCATCTACATTAACTGCCTCTCACTCTTCACCTCCCACTCAATAGTCGATCCCTTCTAATCTGACTTTTGACCTCATTACTCAACAAAAAGTAATCTGCCTTCTGACCTCATTACTCACCTAAAATCTCTCTCTCTCTCTCTCTCTCTCTCTCTCTCTCTCTCTCTCTCTCTGTCCTCCCCCTTACCAATAATTTCATAATTGTTCAACCCAATGGCCTTTTTTTCAGGTCTAATCCTTGATGTCTCTATGGCTTTTAACACTGAAAGTCACTCCCTACTCTTAGATAATCTCTCTTGGTTCTCTTCCTATCTATTTGACTCTTTCTTCTCAGTCTTCTTTATGGGATCATCATTCATATCCTACCCCATAACCATGACAATACCCCTAAATTGTGCCCTAGGTCTTTATCTCTTCTCTATGTATATATTCCCTTGTGATCTTATCAGCTTCCATTCTAATTTATGCAGATAATTCTAATAACTATATATCCTAGCCAAATCTCTCTCCTGAGATCCAGTCTTGCATCATCAATTCCTGTTCTATTGATATCAGATTACAAAAGAGTTTGGTTCAAGTTCTACCTATACTGACTATGATGGTAGACAAGACACTTTCTCCCTTTTTCATTGCTTAAGAATATAAATAGCTGAAGATTTACCATTCTGGGATCCACATCTCACCAGTACATAAACAAATAAAAACACAGATCCAAACAATAATGACCAAAACAAACAAATAACAACAAACCTACCTCACTACAAGCCATGGGGGAAGTATTTTGGAAATCTTAAAACACTATATAAATGTGAGTTATAATTCTTATTCCAGGTAATGGAATGGATACTGTTCACAATGGAAGGTCTGGTAATTTGGGAGTGTGAGAAAGGAAAAATTATTGCCTACTGTTTTGCAGAGGCCTATATCAAATATAGCTTGGTATATTTGAGGGAATGCCTAATACAGTACTTAGCACATAGTCTGACTTTAATTAAAATTGTTGAATCAAATTGAACTGAGTTGAATTACATTGAACTAGATGATTAACAAAGCCCCTTTTCAATCTTGCAGTCTAAGAATCTATGTAATCATAGAGAGGTAACTGTAGGGGTGTGCTAGAGCCAACTCTAACCCATTTTAGAGCCAAAATTTAGTGTATAAGCATTTACATCTCAAAAATAGGCAAATTCAGCAAATGAGGACTTGATGTATTGTTTTGTTGACTGTCTAGACTTAAGAAACTGAGAGGAAAAATATTAATCACTTAGATTAAACTTGAAAGTATGCTGGGCATCTATTTTTTTTGGAGAACTATTTGTTAAACATTTACCAAGACTTCACTGGGTAAATGGCAAAAGTTTTGTTGATCATGCTATAAATGCACCATCCTCTTAGCCTTGACACTAAATGTTGTGTTGAAAAGAAATTGCTACTAGAATTGGATAGAGTTACATCAACAATGCCCTGAATATATCTTCCCATATTTAATAAATTCTAATTTTTTAATAGCCAGATGCACAAATAATTAATGTCATATTGCTTTGACATAAACACTTAATTTGCACTCAAATATTTACCTTCAGTGTGAAAAAGTCATTCTTTAAATGAGACCTACTATGTTCCAGACAGACACTCTGCTAGCCAATGGAGTATAGCAGCAAGCACCCTAGTATACCCAAGGTGGGTGCCAACACAGGTTCTTAGATTTTCTTTTCTAAAGGAAAACAACTCAAAATTGGTTAACAATCTTGCTTTAATAAAACATATGTTATTTACCTAGTTTAGGGAGGAAAATGTCAGTACCCCAAACTTCATAGAATACAAACAAGTTACAAGCAGAAGTTACAAGCAGACAGAGAAACAGATCAGCAGACAGGCTGCCAGCTGTCTGACCATTACATCCATACCTAGTCAGTTACCAGAGAGGGAAGCACCAACATCTGGGTTTTCAAAGCCAGGAAGCTCAATGGCTGCCCAGAGTCTCATCTGGTCAAATCACACAACTCTTCTCAAAGTGAGCCCCAAAACAAAACCTCACATCAGGGCATATATATATATATATATATATATATATATATATATATATATAGTTTTCTCCTGGCTCAGAGAATGTCACAACCCTCTTGATCCACTGCCCAATCACAAAGCAACGAGATATGGGCATTCCTGAAAAACAAGCCTCCTGCCACAGACTCCATTTGACCACATTCAGACTATTAGGGGGAAGAGTATATTTTCAAATCAAGGAAGGTTCTCAGAGTTACTTAAGCCTATCAAAGGGCCTGGGGCAGGGAACATCTTAGATTCCTATTCCCATAACATGGGGGAGGAAGGAGGAAGAAAGGAAGGAAGGAAAGAAGGAAGGAAGGCAGGAAGGCAGGCAGGAAGGAAGGAAGGCAGGAAGGAAGGAAGGAAGGAAGGAAGGAAGGAAGGAAGGAAGGAAGGAAG
>NW_027187358.1:24489011-24523351 GCF_028583685.1 Petaurus breviceps papuanus
AAGGAAGGAAGGAAGGAAGGAAGGAAGGAAGGAAGGAAGGAAGGAAGAACCTCTATTATTAAGGAGCTTTTATGTTCATTCTCTCACCATTCAACTGCCTCTCCAGTTCTTTAGTTTGAAATAAAAAATCAAAAGCTTACAGTTGTTGCTTCTGATTTTTTTTCTAGGATTTTACTTCTGCAGAAACTTGTATTTTTTATGGATGTCTCACCTCAAAAATTGCAGAACTTCTGTGAAGAAATGTGTAATTTAAGATTGCTTATCCCACAGCTAACTGGAAGGTATTTGGACATTTTTCCTGGAAATACTTAAAAATCAGATCCTCTTGAGACTTCATCCCTTTGTGGGTGTGAGTAGACCAGAAGTACAAAGATAAAAGCACTTTTGAGGATAGTCTTGCTTCTCATCTCTTCCCAAGCCACATGTCTGGTTTCTTGTAGAGACATTAAGTTGTATTTGGCTCTGAATTTGGCACAATGGTTTATCCTACTACTTACATCAAACCTTTGATGCAAAGCCTAATATTGCTTTACAGTTTTTTTAAATCAATATTTGCTCAAACAAATGCACATGGAAGAAGACCAAAAACATCTATTCTAATGTTTAGTAGTTCGTTTCTGTGTATAGATTTCATAGAAGACCACACATATACACATTTGCAAACACACATAGATTGAATTTAGTGAAAAATAACAATAATCACCTAATTACATTCTATCCAATCATAAGATTAGTTTTATATTTTGGCTCTCTTTTTTTTTCTTTCTCTCTGCCTCGTTTATCTCTTTTATTTTTCTTTTATTTCATTTTCTTGGTACTGTGGTCCCTGACCTAAATAAGCAAACTCCCTCCACTGGGTTGTCCTTTAGCAGAGACTTAACAACATTATTACATCAAGATTTGTCTTTGAATAGTTGGCTTTTTACATCTTAAGCTTGAAAATCTATTCTTTTTTAATCTGGCTCATTCATTTGTTATAGTAAAATGTTATCCCCACTATAAGGCATTTCAGGAGAGATGGGTACTATATGATTTATGATGAGAAATACAAGTACGTGGTATTGAACAATGGTATCAAACTCCAATAGAAACAGGGAGCCACTAATCCATAATCAAGATTCTTGCAGAGTACATATTGACAGTTTTTAAATGTTATGTTATCTGTTTTATTGCTTTTTTATTTATTTTGTTAACTATTTCCCAGTTCTATTTTGACCTGTGGTTTGAGGGCTGCAGTTCATGACTCTGGTACAGAGCATAGATTGCTACCCTTTAGAAACACTAAAGTTTGAATCTTGGACCCAGGCATTTGCTCCTTATGTGACCTTGGCCAAGTCATTTAACCTTTCTCATGCTCAGATTCTTCATTTATAAAATGGTGGATAGCAATAGCAACTACTTCACAGTATTGAGAGAATCAAATAAGATAATATATTTAAAGTGCTTTGTTAGCCTTAAAGTGCTATGTAAATGTTAGTTTATTTTGATTATTATTAGCTTATTTGCCATGGAGCTTGGCTCATATAATAACTATATTACAGTGAGGTGCTTCTAAATGAAACTCTATCACATTTTGGCTTGGAACTAAACTTAATCACTGAAGTTGAACTTAAGGCATCAAGGTATATGAAATCTTAATACATGTCCACATATCACTTTGACATGTTAAGAAGACCAAGAAGCATCGTTGTTACTTATGCCTGGTTAAAATTTGGATCCCAGAATCTTTAGGACACATAAATGAAGACAAATCTGGTTGAATTTCATACATGAGATACAAATGCTGAGTTCATTTTCCAACATGTAACATTTTAGTTGCTTAACTGCCTGTCATTTAGAAAAGATCACATGATGATTTTTATCAGCATGAATGATTAAATAATACTTTAACATTTTAAGACCAAGGCCATTGGGAAATGGAATAATTGTCTAAAAATGCAAAATCATCATTATTCATTATGGTAGACTTCCAAGCATAAGGACATTTCCAATGCATTCTCTCAGAGTGAGAATATATCCCATTTATAATGCAGCCTATTTCACTTCATCATATTTATCTTGGGCTGGATGCTATTACTATATGCTCCTTAGGGAACCCACAAAACTGGAATGTCTTACATTAAACACAGTAAAGCCCATATGAAGAGAAATGTTGAAAAATCATGAGCTACTTAGAGAAGCAGTTGCTGAAGTGGTTTCTAATTACATTTGTACACTTAGATTAAATGACGGCTAATACTTTTGATAGATTCACTGAGAATTTCTATGGAAATTGAAGCAGGAGGGGTTTGTAAAACATGGCAAGATTTCACCAGAGGTTTTGAAAGTTATTCTTTCTAATTCACCTAGAAGTATGTCTTCATTATGCTGTGCATGTAGACTATCCAGTCATTGTACTGACATCATCCCTGAATTGCTAGAACTAGTAGAGGATTTACAAATGTTTTTGTTGCATCAAGCCTAAATTTCCTATCTTGCAGCTTCCACACTTTGTTCCTTGTTCTTCCCTTCTGGGACCCATCAGGAAAAATCCTTGATTTTGACAGCTCTTTAAATAATTGATTAAATCAGTCAATCAAGAAGCATTTAATAAGTTTCTCCCATCTGCCATTGTCTATTTGTGAAGTTAATTTTTGAGCCAAATTGTAATATTTTACATTTGTCCCTATTAAATTTCATTTTAACAATTTTAGCCCTCCATATCACCTGTCATCAGATTTTTCATTCATATGAAGGCATAAAAGATTAATAACTACTGTCCTCCCCAGAGTGATTTCTATTTTAATGGAGAAGATTTTAATGAAAATATAATGTTCTGGTGGTAGAAGCTTGGATATCAATTAGTAGATATGGGAGATATGGGGAGATTTTGAGGGAGCATTGTGGTATAACTCAAGTCACACTAGTTAGGTAGTTGTTGTCTTTTATAATTGAAAAGGATCAAAATGACATCAACTATGTCAGTATCAATGTAGCATGTCTAAATATGGCTGATCAGACCAACACAAGCTTGGAAGGCTCTGCCACAGGTCCGGCACAAATAGTTCATATGAACATTTGGAATGAATATATCTATAAATTTGTGCATTTCCTTTTACTTTTGAGCTATTGCAATTCTGCTTCGCTCATGAAGCACAGCACCTTCTTGGATGCAAGCACACCATGTTTGACAGTTCTGTACGGTGTTTTCCATGCCTCACAATTAATTCCAAGTTCTCCAGAGAGACCATGAGAGTGTTATTATATCACTTCTTCTGACCTCCATGCTAGTGCTTACCTTGTGTGAGTTCTCTATAAAATAGTCTTTTAGACAAATGTACATTTGGCATTCAAACAATGAATATAGGCAACCCATCAGATTTGCATTCTCTACAGTAAAGTGGGAATGCATGGCAGTTCAGCTAGGGAAAAGACCTCAGTGTCTGCTACCTTTTCTTGCCAGGTAATCTTCAGAATCTTCCTAAGACAATTCAAATGAAAAGGATTCAATTTACTGGCATGGAATTGGTATACAGTCCAGGTTTCATAGGCACATAACAATGAGGTGAGCAAAACAGCTCTATAGAACTTCAGTTTGGTAGGCAGCATTTTTTGTTTTTGTTTTTTCTTCAGAGTCTCCCAAACACTCTGGCAATGTGTGTATCAACCTCATTATCTATGTGCACATCCTTGGAAAGTATGCTGCCAAAGTAAATTAACTTAGCCACTTATCCATTCAAAATTCTTCCATTGGTAACCAATGGTCCAATGTATGAATGGCATGGTGCTTGCTGGTAGAACTTCTGTTTCCTTGGTGTTAATTGTTAGGCCAAATTAGCATAAGCAGCAAAGAATCCATTCATATTGTGTTGTATCAGCCTCCGTGGCTGCATTTAGTGCACAATCACTCATAAACAAAAAGTTGTAAACCAACTCTCCCTCTACTTTAGTGTTGGCTTATAGCCTTTGCAAGTAAATTTATTGTCAGTGTGGTAGCTGACCTTGATGCTTTTTTCATCCTTGTTAAAAGTGTCCAAGAACATCACTAAAAACATCGTGCTCAAAAGCACAGGAGCAAGCACACAGCCTATGACAGCATTGTCCATTTTCCAGAACCTGCACAAGCATGCCATCATGCAGCTGCCATACTGATGGAATTCTCCAGGCAACCAAATTTTGCTATGATCATCCATAAGACTTCATGGCTGACAGTATCCAAAGCTTTGGTCAGCTCAACAAAGAGTATATCAATTCACACTAGTTAGGTACTCCACCTAGGTACCACCAGTGCCATACATATAAAATTTATGTGCACAGTATGTACATGACTAGATAACCTTAGAGAAAAATTAAATAAGGTAATAAGTGGCACATATTATGACTGTTCATTTTAAAAGAAAATCTGTCTATATATTCACAACATAAAATCACTTTGATGAGATGAATCATCTATATTGTAACATATGCATAAATGGTAAACATATTCATTTTTATACTATGGTTTTAGACTAACTGCTCACTACCACCTAAAAATTGTCATCTACATGAAGAATATTCAGTAATAAACAGTTTTCTGGATGCTTACTATGTACCAAGCTTTGTGTTGTCTTTTTTCCTAAGGTACAGCTATGATTTACTTTACATAAGGACTAGTGGATGATAGATCAAGAGTTAGAATGGCCCTTAGAGGTCATTGAGTCTAACCTTCAATTTATAGATGAAGAAATGAGATCAGAAGAGTTTATGTGGCAAAGACTTGCCCACTGAACTGTCGCCCAGCATCACACATTTAAAAATGATAGTAATAATAACAAGAATAATGATAGTTGACATTTATATTGTTCCTATTGTGGGCCAGGCACTGTGATAAGTGTTGTACAAATATAACAACAATAACAATAATTATAAACCATTTATTTGGTGCCTTCTATATGCCAGGTATTGTGCTAATCACTTTACAAATATAATCTCACTTGATTAATAAGTGACTGAGACATTATTTGAACATATATCTTTCTGACTTGGAAGTCCAGCACTCTATACACTCTCCCTCCCATACTATGTCTCTAGACATTCTTTAACTCATGGCATCTGGCAATTGTTTGAGAAAGATATGGGTGAAGGGCTAAGGAGAAAGTCAGGCATCTGCCAGCTGGTATACTACTTAGCCCCACTGTACCTCTATCTACTTCCTCCTAAGTCCATACAGCATGCCTTCAGATAAGAGCTCTGGAATAGGATCTTCACAGTAAGCAAAATCCATACCCAAATGTACATGAGCAACAGTTTTGCAAGTTGTAGTTTGGGAAGTTGCCTAGGACGCTAAAAGATTAAATGACTTGTCTCACCCAACCGGTACACAGCAGTGAAAAGATTTCACAGCAGGTCACCCTGACTCAGAAGCTAGTTCTTCATCAACATACCATGTTGCCTCTCTGCTTTCTGCTAACTTTGTGCTCCAAGTATATCCCATGGTCCTTGTCCTCATTAAGTTTAGCAGATGAAATAAAACTTCTTTGTACTCAGTTGCCGACCATCTCATTTTTTATCTGAAATGCCTATATTAAACATATGAACTGGTGGACTAATTTTACAGCCAATTCATTTCAATATAATAATCTGGGGAATATGCAGAAACTTCATTATAGACACTGGAAAAAGAAAAAAATTAATAGACAATAAATGTAACTGTTTTGACTTGAGAGTAATGACTTTGCAACAGAAGTTGCAAAGAGGCAAATTTAGGTCTGAAATAGATGATATTGATAGATCTGTGTACACATATGCAATGCATAAGTACATATGTGTACAATCATGTTTGTGTACACATGCATACACATACAGGCATGTAAACATATATGCACATACACAGGAAACAGTATAAAAAAGCAACAGTGGATGGTCAATCATAAATTCTAAATAAGAACCCTAGTCATTAGAATTCAGTTCCTTCTTTGTCCCCCCACTTTAAAAGCCTCTCAGGGGTTGGGAGGTAGTAAAATACACCCATACCCAAAACAAAAGACCTGTAATGTAACTGAAATCAAAAGAAAATACATAGTATAACATTATAAATACATAATTAAATATTAGCTATATGCATATATGGGTATATAAGCGTATGTGTATGTGTAGATCTGTATTGTGTGTGGATATATGTGTATACATATGTGTATGTGTGTTTTTATATATAGGCATATGCATACACATACACATACATATACATATTAGTATTATTGAAAACTAAAATAGGCTATCTCAAGAAATAGTGGATTCTCCAGCATTGAATGTTTTTAATAATTTATCTGGAAAATTATTTGACAAAAGGGAATGGGTCAACTTTACTCTCATTGAAATTGGCTTAGGGAGGGAATGACATACACACTAAATTGGGTATCTTGCCCTACAGGAGAGTAGGAGGGAAGGGAATGAGAGGGGGGATGATTGAGGGGAGGGCAGGTTGGGGTGGAGGGTATTTAGAAGCACACACTTTTGAAAAGTGACAGGGTCAAAGTAGAGAATAGAACAAGTGGGAGGCAGGATAGGATGGAGGGAAATACAGTCAGTCTTTTACAATATATCCACTATGGAAATATTTTGTGTAGCTACACATGTACAACCTATATTGAATGCTTATCTTCCCAGAAAGGGTAGGTGATAAGGGAGGAAGGGAAAGAATCTGGAATTCAAAGTTTTAAAATCAAACGTTTAAAAAATATATTATTATTATTATACATGCAACTGGGAAATAAAATATAAAGGCACTGGGATATGAAGAACCATCTTGCCCTACTGGAAAGTTAGAGGGGGAAAGGGGGAGGAAAAAAATAAAATAAAATAAAAAACAGAAAATTGTTTGTAAGGCATATTGTAGCAAAGATTTGTTTGTTTATCTGTTTCAGGTCTCATTTGGTCCAGATGGACACAGATCTTTTCTAACTCTGAAATTCTAAGATTCTATAATCAATCAATGCTCTGGGTCAAATATAGTAGACGGAATTACTATCAAATACTTAAAAGTAAAGCTACATCCATTCTTCCTCTTGATATCAACAAACAAAACAACAAACAATAAGCATGAAGTATCTTTAAAAAATTGCACTTACATAGAGATGTTACCACATAGTTGACATAAAAGAATCAGAGTATATGCATAATTTTGAAAGAAAAGACAATAAAAAAATCAAGTATTTGACCTTAGATATCTGCCCATCTTTTGAAACATTTCTTTGAAATTCATGTGTCTCCTAGGGTCATGCTTATGTTTTTTGCTAGGCTGACAAGAGCTCTCCTTGTTTGGAAAACGAAGCCTGAAATAATGGAAACTTTCTATTACATGATTTACATCTGGAAGGGAAAGGGACTTTAAAGATCATCAAATAACAAGCATTTGTTAGTGCTTACCATGTACTAGACTTTGAGAATAAAAAGACAACAATAAAACAGTCCCTGACCTCAAGGAGATTACATTTTATTGAAAAATATGGATATTTTTTATGGATGATAACAAGTGGACAGCACTTCAGACAATTAGTCACAAACATTCTTTTATATATTTTTATTTAACTGTTTTCAGGGTATGTACATTGTGGGTGGTTGAGTTGAGTGTATATATAATATAACATTATAAATACATAATTTAATGTTAGCTATATGTATACATGGGTATGTATATATGTGTATATAAGTATATATGTATGTGT
Source organism: Petaurus breviceps papuanus (assembly GCF_028583685.1). Classification (NCBI taxonomy): domain Eukaryota; kingdom Metazoa; phylum Chordata; class Mammalia; order Diprotodontia; family Petauridae; genus Petaurus; species Petaurus breviceps. Next base: position 24,496,694 of record NW_027187358.1, read on the forward strand.
ATATAAGTATATATGTATGTGTATATCTGTATATATGTGCATGTGTGTGTGTTGTTGGTAATTGAGTGTGCTGTTGAGTTGTGTCAGCTGTGTCAAAAATTATCAATAAGGTTGGATATGTATAACATGTATGTATGTGTATATGTGTGTAACTTATATTTATATGTGTTAGTATAAACTGAATACCTCAGCACTGAGAAAATGTCAAGTGTTAGCAGTATATAGTGAGGAAAGTTTTCCTGGGGAGGAGAATCTCAAGATGGGTCTTGAAGTAACACTTTTTTAACTCCACTTTTAAACAAACCAGCCTAAAAATATTTTCCCAAATGGGCATGAATTATCTCTAGTTTAAATTGTGCCCCAAACTTTTGATAGGATCACAGATTAGTCATTGGAATGAGCCTTAGTGCCATTACCTTACCTCCTTTTGGAGAAGAGGAAATTGTATGTAAAATGACGTGCCTGTTGTCACAAGAAGTAAGACAGAATTTGAACTTGGATCCTTTGACTATAGTTACATTTCTAGTGTTTTGTTTTGGGTAGCAGTCTATTTTACTACCAGACAATCCCTTAAAAGTAAAAGAAAGAACAAAAAAGGAAGGAAGCAAGGAAGGAAGGAAGGGAAGAAGGGAGCAAGGAAGGAAGGAAGGAAAAAAGATGAGAAGAGGAGGGAGGGAGAAAGAAAGAAAAACAGGAAATTATAATAATTAAAGTTACTATTTTGAATTTGCATTTGACAATTTACTTATCCACTGCTGCTCTTTTCCATTGTTTCATCTGTGTCTGTATGTTTAAGTGGAAAATATTAATATGCGTTATCTTTGTCATGGAAATATCCTTGGATTTAGATTCAGAGGCCCAGAGCTCTGCTACCTTTGTGTTTGTGACCCACAGCAAAATATAATCTCTTTGAATCTTAAGTTTCCTGACATAGTTAAATAAACTGGCTTCCTTGCTGTTCTTCACACAGGACGTTCCCTCTCTCTTAAAGGCACAGACCTTTCCATAGGCTGTTATTCATGCTTGGAATTCACTGCCTTCTCATCTAAGCCTCTTAGAATCCCTAGCTTTCCTCAAGCACCACCTCCTCCTATATGAAGCCTTTCCTAACTACCCCCAACCCAGGCAGCACAGTGAATAGACCTCTGAGTATGAAATCAGGAAGATCGGAGTTCAAATATGGTCTCAGACATTTACTAGCTGTGAGACCTTAGAAAAATCACTTCCATTCTGTTTACCTCAGCTTCCACAAACAGAAGGTAAACTCCTTGAGGGCAGTGACTATTTAATTTTTGTCTTTGTATTGATAGTGTCTATCATATGGTAAGCATCTAACAAATGCTTGTTTGATTGATTGATTGGTTCATGATATCTTAAGTCCCTTCAAATTAAGTTCAGTCCTTTCCAGTTCCAAATTCCATAACTGAAAGTTTTCATCAGTTTCAGATTTGGTTTTTCAAACAAGGAACACTGTTGTCAATTTCAGCAAATGCCTACAAATGTTCCTGTAATGCAATTGGTCAATAGTAAAAAAAAATTATTAGGCACCTTTTGTATGCCAGGCACTTTGCTAAGCACTGGGGATATAAAGAGGCAAAAATTACTTCTTGCCCTCAAAGAGCTCACAATCTAATTAGGGAAACAAGCAAACAAATAAGTATAAACAAGATAAATTCAGGCTAAATTGGAAATAACAGAAGGAAAGTACAAATATTGAGGAACTAGCAAATACTTCTGTAGAATATGGGATTTAGTTGAGACTTGGAAGCTGGAGAAGTCAGGAATTATAGATGAAGAGGGGGAGCATTTCATGTCTAGGGCACAGTCATAGAAAATGCCTGGAATAGAAAGATGGAATATCTTGTTCCTTGAAACAGCCAGGAATCTAGTGTCACGACAGCACATCCATTCCAAAGAATTGTTTCAGAGAATGAGTAAATATACAAGTTCAAATATGTTGTTCCCATTTATTTTTCTTGAAAATTAAACATATATTCTGACATACATATATACAAAATATACATATATCTTCTATTTGTGTTGTCAACCATGTGTTTCCTTTCTCCACCAGGGCTGTGGTTTTTGATGTTTTGTGGATACTAGTCTAAAACTCAAACTGCCAATTGATTCTCTACCATTCTCCCTAGAAGTCTGGCCTACATTTCTTGAATGATTTTGTTTGTGCCACTTCTCAGACCCAAGTCACTGATGTTAATTTGTTGCAACCTACTTACAGGCATCTTAAGTTTTTCCATTATTCTTTGGATCCCTTGAAATTCTGATTGTTCCAAGGTCAGATTGTTTTGTGATTCATAGCCATGTCACATCACTGAGTGAATACTGGTGTTAATGAGAATGGATTTTGTGGAAGGGAAATACATGAGATCCTTGCAAATGTTGCAGAATTTACCCAACTCAATCTAATTCATTCTCTAGAATTTCCCAACCTCAATCTAGTTCATTTTCTTTGTAGTAAAAGCTGGGCTATCTCATTGAATAAAGTGCATGCTCAAGATATATACTAATTTAATGGACAGTACATCTCTCTGTATCTCATGGTCTAGGTAATGTGGGGAAACATGAACATTGATAGACTTTTGGATAAAGGAAAATTAACACACCAAGTAGAGTGTTAAGGTGTCTGCAAAAATCAAATTCTCAAATATATAAATACATATAAGTAATATATTCCCTATGCCTAGACTGTATTTGTGAGTGCAAAAAATAGATATAGTTCATATTTATATGTCAAAGCAATTACCTTATTAGAGTCTTCATTTATGTTTTTCCTTGTTAGCATTTTTTCTAAACAATCAAAAGGCAAAATGATAGTAGAACAGGGTGACTAAAAAGAGTAAAGACAAAGAAAGACATCAATCGCCCACAAATACAAATATAAAGCAGATCCAAGATGCCCTTCATCAACATATGTTATTATAGATAATCATTCTGTCAGTCCTGTATTATGATAAACTTTTCATGGACCTAGTCTTTCTAGATTCTTCAAGACCTTAAAAGCTACTCTTCTTTCTAGCTTAGTGGGGAAACAGTGACCTCATGGGACTATTCAGATAAACCAAAGAAGCAATCTTTAGATTGTTTTATGAGTTTCTCTGATTGACTTTGTTGTTTTTTCCTAACAATAAAAAGTGGAAAGGAAACTGCCTGTACTGCGTTTTTTTTTTTTTCTCTCCTCTGAGAATTGATTAAAATTAAGGTCAAACATTTGCTGTTAGGCTAGGTAACATCATTGAAGTGAAAGGAATTGACTCCTTTGGCAGATAAAAACTGTGGTATCATATATTAGTAAATAAATAATATTACTAATTAATGAAAGTAATAACTAATATTTACATATTAGAACTTTAAGGTTTACAAAGTACTTTCTAAGTATTGTCTCATTACATCCTCACAACAGTCCTGGAAGTTAGGTGTTATTATTGTCTCCATTTTACAAATGAGGATCCTGAGGTAGATAAAGGCTCAGAGACTTTCAAGGGTTATCCTAGTAAGTGCCTGAGACCAGATTTTGAATTCAGGTCTTTCTCATTCCAGGTTCACTTCTCTATCCAGTATGCCACCTAATATCTCAAGAGAAGCAATCTGGAATAGTGGATAAGATGATTGTCCCTGAAACCAGGAAGGCACAACCTTGAATATACCTTTAGAAATTTCTAAGTTATTTGTCTCTGGGTCAAATAATTTAATCTCAATGAGCCATAGTTTTCTGTCCTGCAAAATGGGAACAATAAAAACATCCAACTCAGGGCTTTGGATGTAAGGATTAATGAACAGCACAAAACTTTTATAATGTGTTTTTTATGCATATCAGCTATTGTTATTCATAATCCATTTCTCCTTAAAACCTATTTTCAATTTTGTCTACTTAGAAAACCACACTGAAGAATCTCACTGAATGGCCTTATTCTGCATTCCCTGGAAGTACATATATGTATGTATATATCCCTAGCAGTGATGTGGTACTATAATCATTAGGGTGATTTTATAACTCAGAAGTGAGATTATTTTTGATCTTCAAAAAAATTTCTTAAAAGTCATTTTAGAAATACAGTGTTATAGAAGGACAATTATAGAAGACAAAATAAGGTGATTCATGGGGTTTGGAGGCTTGCTGTAAATGACAACTAATTTTGGTGATATATATTCCTAAAATATTGTACTAAACATATTCTATTTAAATATTTTTACCATTAGCTCTTTGATTAATACAGTAGCAAATTATATAATGAATAAAAACATATACACATATTTGGGGATATTCTAAAAATTGTTATTCATTGTAATCAAAAAGTTTAAAATTTTCTGGTCTATATTTACAAATCAGTTAATGTAAGTGTTGAATCTTGTTTTACTAAACTGAACCAGACAAAAACAAGGTTCGATGCTTACATTAACTAATTTGCAAATATAGACCAGGAATTCTCAAACTTTTTTATTACAATTAAAAACTATTTTTAGGATACCCCCAAATATGTGTATATATCTTTATTTATCATATAATTTGCTACTGTATTAATGTCACATGCATTATAAAACACATGCAAAATATTTAAAAGCATAAGATAAATATGAAATAAAAATATTTTTGAAATATTACAAGGAAGAAAGGAAAGAATTAATTTAGCACCTACTGTGTACCAGGAATTACACTAAGTGCTTTGTAAATATTATCTAATTTTATTTATTAACAGTATAAAACCTTTCTGCTCTAAATTCTTCTAGCATTAATATTTATAGTACCAGAAATGTGATTAAATATGCCTCATTATTTTTGAAATGGCAATGTGCATGTCATAGACATAGGGGATAGTATAAGATCATGAATGATAATTATTTTAGCAATTGCTTTATTTAGTTAATTTGATCAATGAATCTAGCAGTCAGGTGAATTTTTTAGATATCTTTAATTGAAATATGCTACATACAACATTCAAATAATAGGATATAACAGTCAATGAACAAGGGGAAGGAGATGAAGAAGGGCATAAACATTTATTAAGGAGCTACTGTGCCAGGCATTAAGTTAAGTACTGCACAAATATTATCTCATTTGGTCAGAATCTCATTTGAACTGAAGAGCTATTCAGTAGGAGTTCTATTTTTCTATAAGACAGATGAATTGAGACAGAAGATGATCTTTTCAAGAATGAAAGAAAAAGGGGCAGCTAGGTAGCACAGTGAATAAGAATAACAGGCCTGAAGTCAGGAGAACCTGAGTTCAAATCTGACCACAGACACTTAACACAAATCTAGCTGTGTGACCAAGGCAAGTCACTTAACCCTAATTGCCTTACCTTCCCCCCTCCAAAAAGCCAAAAAAAAAAATGAAAGATGAGCAACAAAAACATTTTTTTGGTATATATTTACTGTAACGAATGTAATTCCTCTTACTTTTACATGGTTCTGCTTAGCAGACGGCATCCTTCATATCTTTATTTCCTATTCAGGTTTGTATGTATTAATTGCTTTCATATGAATGTGAGGAGCAGGAAGAAGGCCGGTTTCACTGGAACACAGAATGCAGGAAGGGAAGTCATGTATACTAGGCCTGGAAAGATCATATGGAAACAGACTGTGAAGTGTATTAAGCATCATAGAGTTTATATTTGATTAGAAATTAAATAGGTAGCTACTGGCATTTGTTGAGTTTGGAGACAGGTCCGACCAGTACTTTAAGAAACCGACCTTGGCAGGTATATAACAGGTAGATTAGAATGGAGAGAGACTTGAGGAGAGACAAATTAGGAGCTTACAGGAATAATCCAGGTAAGAGATGATGAGATTCTAAAGTAAAGCAAGGTTGTGGCAATATGAGAAGAAAGAAAGGGAAATATGCAGATATGTTGTGGAAATGGAAATGACAACATTTAGAAATTGATTTAGTGTGTGAGGTGAGTGACAATAAGAAGAACAACCCTGAGGTTGCCCGCCCAGGTTACTAAAAGCATGGCAGTGGCCTTCACAGAAACAGAGGAGTTAAAAGGAGAGTTTTGTTTCAGGGGAAAGACAATGTAATTGAGATTTGAGAAGCAGATTGCAACACATTTACACCTGCTCATTCTGTTCAATTCACATCGACTCACTTAAAATGAAATGGAGAAAATGCTTCAATGGTGATCTGAGAAAGAAAGGAGAAGAGGAAATGGCCCTAAGTTACCTGTGTAGCTACATATGCTATGTAATAACTGCCCTGAGAGGTGATAAGGACATGAGATACAGTAGTGGCCATGTGAATGGATATGTTAAAAATTGCAACCCAGAAAAGGAGAGAAAACTTATCTTAGAAACAAGATATCTATTGCCTAAAAAAAAAGTCTAATATTTGGACTTTACAAATTAATACTTTTTGTGGCTTCATTATAACCCGTCCTACACCTCTGATGCCTTGGCATTTTGTTCTCATTATTCTTCTGAAAATTGTCACCCTTTTCCTCCAAACCCTTATGCAGAAACCCTGGTTTGCTGAGGAAGAGAGTGTTGCAAAGTTGCCAAAAGAGCAATTTCAATCTAATTAGGAGCTGTACTGCTTCAGTGAAGGCTACATAAACACTCTGTTAATATTCCCTACGACTGCTTTGTCAATAACTCCCACTGACTCTCCAAATTTATCAGAGAAATCAGCAAACTATTGCATTTGCGGACAGTGATAGATCTCTCTGACTTCATCGCCTTCCTTCTTCCCCTTCCACCCCAACAGAGGGCACAAATGCCAATAACTCTAACAGTCCCCTAAATGCTGAAGGATCATTATTAAAGTGTGGCTGGCATCCCTGGTCATTAATTATAATCTTGTGCACATATGCAGTGTGATTGCAGGAAATAATCAGCTTTGTCTGCCAAATTGGCAACATTTAGAAACTAATTTGTTATGACACGCCATCCAAGATATTTAAACAACAAATGCAGGGCTCTGCTGCACTGCGTACATTGTTAAAATATCAGATAACATCATTAAAAAACAGTTAACATATCCAGGGGGAGGTAATAGTTATCCTTGAACTCAAGTTCAAGTGGTATTTTCAAAAAAAAAAAAAAGATTCCGAGCCCCTTAACCAAAGTAGTTCATGTATTAGGGAAGCCTGCCCCAAAGGGCCTGCATTTCAGATAGCCTCTGACAGATTACCCTGAAGACTGGCTGTCAGTCTGGAGCTCTAAAGTGGGCATCTGAAGGATGGTTCAAAGTATGCCCAGGGCAAAGCTGCAATAGAAATGCTGTTTTCTTGTATGGGCTATGTTAGAATTCATTTACTTACTTGATGTCCCTAGAACTGATTTCCAGGCAGTTGACAGCTATCATTGATGTTCATCCTATTCACTGTTTGAGAAGGAAGGGTATATATATATATATATATATGTGTGTGTGTGTGTGTGTGTGTGTGTGTGTGTGTGTATGTATATATGTATATATGTGTATATGTGTATAATATATATGTGTATGTGTGTATGATCTAGAAAAATAGATATATATCATAGATAAAATGCCATCTAAGTCCAACCCAAAATATTAGCTATACCCCTAAAATGAAACCTCTTTGAAAGATATCAATATTACACACATACATAAGTATAAATTAAAAAATAATACGGGTCTGTGATTTCCCCTGAAAGAGATCACAATTTCTCTGATCTTAAACAATATTTGTTTGATTCAGTGACCAAAAAATATGTCACCCTGTGATCAAAATGACCTTTTCCAGACTTATTTGGGCTGGTCTTTTGATAACAGCTATTCTGTCTCTTGCCAGATGTCTACTTTAAACCTTTCCACCTTCAAAAGAGCTAATAGAATCATGCTCCACAGGCATAAGTTGCAAGAACCCAGGTTAATGACTACACCACAATGATGTACTGGGGTAACAATACTAGTGTACTAGTATTTAATGATCATAGCTAACATTTATATAGTACCTAAATGTTTGCAAAACATTTTACATATTATCTCATTTAATCCTCACAACAACCCTATGAGACAGATGCTGTTATTATTTTTTTTAAAGCAATTGGGTTTAAGTAACTTGCTCAAGGTTACACGGCCAGTTATTTCTGGGTGTGGTGCTGAGTATCTGAGCCCAGATTTGATCCAGGTCATCCCAACACTGGAGCCGGTGCTCTTACTCACTGAGCCACCTGTCCGCCCCTTGCTGTTATTATTATTATTATTATTATTATTTGGCCATTTTACAGCTGAGGAAATTGAGGTTGAGAAGAGGTTAAGAGACTTACCCAATGTTACAAAGAAAGTGAGTGTTTGAGGCAGGATTTAAACTCAATTTTCCTGATTCTAAGTCAGTGCTCTAGCCAGCAAGCCACCTAACTGTTTCTGTTATTAATCCTTTGTACTTGGAGATCACCAGTGACATCAGGATGTTAGAATCAAAGTACAGGGTGTCTGTAGCTAATCAGTTCTATACAAGTTCAGAGGGCTCTACCATTGGACAGGTATACATAGCCTGTTTGAACATTTGGGATGGAGATGCCTCTAAATTTGTGCATCTCACATTTCTTTTGAGCTACTGCAATTCTGCTTTGTTCATAGAGCACAACGTGAGCCTGCAACATTCAGCGATCTTGTGCCAGTGTCTTCCATGTCTGATAACGTATACCAAAGTTCTTCAGAGAGACCTTGAGAGTGTCCTTATACCACTTCTTCTGACCACAGCATGATCATTTCCCCTTGTGTGAGTTCCCCATAAAATAGTTTTTTAGGTAAACGTACCTTGGGTATTTGGGATATGCAGCCAGCCCATTGGAATTGAACCCCCTTCCACTTGAATTGTCTCAGTAAGGTTCTGAAGATCACCTGGCAAGATAAAGTACAGGACATGAGATCCCTCTGGAGCTGAACTGCCAAGCATTCCTTCATATTGTCTTTAAATAGTCCTTTAATATTTGCAAAGCCCTTTACATACATGATCTCATTTGAGGCTCTGGGTAACCTGGTGAGGTAGCTGCTACAGGTATTTTTATCTCCAATGTTTGTGACTCTGGGAGTCATTCATTAGGTTAGGCTTGTGGCTTGATGGGGCAGATTTAAAGACCGAAGTTTAAAGTCATTCTGCCCTTAGAAGTGTAGTTATTAAAGAAAGTAATGGTTCATGATTATGCCCCCAGGAAAAAGAAAATGTGCTAACAATGTGGGAAGGGTGGGTGGATTGAGTACTCACCCTGCTAATTTTCTCTCTGTGTTTTGACTCTCCCTGATTTAAGTATCAAGATCATATCTGTATCATAGAAAAAAAAAATTGGTAGGATCCTTTTCCTGTTTGCAAACAATTTGTGTAATATTAGAATTGAGTGCTCTTTGAATGTTTGATGTATTTATTTCATTTGCTAATCCGTCTCCTGTTTCTCTCTCCTAACCCCTTTTGGGAGTTTATTTATGAGTGCAATTTCTTTATCTGGGATGAGGTTATTTAAATACTTTATTTCTTGTTCTCTTAGTCTGAGTATTTTATATTTGTAAAAACATTCCTCCATTCCTATTATCAGTTTTATTGTTATATAATTAGGCAAAATGGTTTCCAAGGACATTTTATTTATTTCTTTTAAATTCTCCTTTTTAATTTTTTTTTATATTGGCAATTTGATTTTCCCCCTTCTTTTTAAAACTAGGCTAGCTGACGGTTTATTTTATTTGTTTTTAAGAGGAAAAAAAGCAAATTAACTCCTAGGATTATTTATCAACTAAATTTTTTGGTTTGTTAGTTGTGGGGGAGATTTGCTTTCAACACTGTTAATCTCTTCTTTGGTTCCCTCTCTTTTCTCACCACAGCTCTATACTAGGCTTTCTTTTCTTTTCTCTATATATGATCACCCTGAGTAACCTCTTCCGCTCTAGGCTTAATTATTATTACCTCTATGCAAATGATTCCCAAACCCCAGACTCTCTTCTGAGTTCTGGTCTCACATCTTCAACTGCCTCTTAGGCTTTGAAACCTGGATATCTTACAGGTATCTCAAGCTCAACATCCAAAACAGAACTCATTTTCCCTGAAATGTTCTCTTCTTCTGAACATCGTACCACCATGTTCTTTGTCTTCCACCTTCACAGTTCTATGACCTCCTCAGCTCTTAACTTTCAATCACTCCATATATACCTTCATTCCACTTTACAACTATGTCCCCTTCTTTCTACTCATACAACTGCCACTCTTGTTTAGGCATTTATGACTTCTCACCTTGATTAATATAATCACTTTCAAATGGTTCTGCATGCTTCAGTTTTCACTCCATCCTCCATACAACTGTCAAAGTGATTTTCCTTCAGTCATATCACTTCCCTCCTCAGTAATCATCAGTGTTTCCCTGTAATTTGAGACATACATACATACATACATATATACATGTGTATACGCATATCATTATAGACATGTACACAACACATTGCATATATGCACATATGTATACACATTAACCATATACACAAAGTCAAGGCTTCTCTTTGGCATACACATGCATACACACACATGCATGTATGCATAAGTAGAGTCTTCTGTTTAGCATTTAAAGGCTATTTACAACTTGGTCCTATCTTTGTTGCTCTTCTCACACATATTCCCCTCTATATACTCTATAGTTCAGTGATAATAGATTACCTTCTATTCCTTAAACACAATGCTTCATCTCCCAATCCCATAGGGAACCAGCTGTACTACATGACTAGCACACCCTCTCTGCTGACCCATGCCTGTCAACATCCCTGACTTCTTTAAAGGCTCAGCTCAAACACAACTTTCTGGAGCAGGCCTTCCAAATCCCCTAAGGCTCTTCAGCTTTTCCCTCTGACTACTTTTCTTCTATTAGTTTCTCTTATGTACCTATTTGCATACATGTCATCTTTGACATTAGTATGAAAGTTCCTTAAGGATCACTTTTGTCTTTTTGCCTTTCTTTTTAAATCATGCCCTTAGCATAGTTCCTAGAACATAACAATTATTTACTAAATGCTTTTTGATTGATCCTTTTATTTGTTGAATTTTTCCATTTTTCTTTTAGCTCCATTCTCAATTCATTAATTTGTTCTTTTTTTTATTTTGTACATGAAAAATGTTTAGAGATATAAATTTCTCCTACAGACTACTTTGGTTGCGTCCCTAAAATATTGGTATGTTGTCTTATTAGTGTCATTATCTTTAATTATATTTTCTATTGTTTCTGTGATTTGGTTTTGATATACCAATTCTTAGGATTAAATATGATTTCTATTAAAAATTTAATAGAATCAGAATTCTATTAAATAGCTTAGTTTCTACTTAAATTTGACTCCTGTCTTCAAAAACCCTTTATTGATTACACTATTTACTTCATTGTGGTGAGTAAAGGATGTGGTGAATGTTTATTATTTCTGCTGTTCTGCATTTTGTTCAGCAAGTGCTTATGTCCTCAGGGCACACAACCATTTTTGCAAAAGTATCATGTGCAGTTGAAAACTCCTTTATATTACCAACCATTAGTCATCAGCAATTGATTATTTTATCAAGCTTACTAAATTCTATTCAGTTCAAAGTCTTGCTTGTTTATCTTTTTCTTATATTTAAGTACTTTTTTTTAAAGGAGTATGCTAAGGTCCCCAGCTATTACACATTTGCTACCTATTTCTCTTTGTAATTCAATTAACCTTTCTTTTAAGTACTTAGATCCTGTGCCACTTGATGCTTATCTATTAAGTACTGATACTATTTCATCATCAATGGTGCCTTTGAGAATAATATAGTTTCCTGCTTATTTCTTTTAACTATACAAAGTCAACAACTCAAGAAGCATTTATTAAGGTTTTACTGTGTCCCAACTCTTTGTATTTACTGTCACCTTGTCTGAAATTGATTACTACCTATATTAGTTTTTTAAAAAATTTTCCTGAAGCATAAAAAATTCTGTCCCATCCCTTCATTTTAACACTATGTGAAACTTCATACTAAATGTGTTTCAATATATTTTTTTAATTCTCCCTTCTAGTACATTCTTCTAACCTGTTGTGTTTTATAAGTGAGTTCAACCTATTTAAGTTCATGGTTATGATTATTGCCTGTTCCTCTCAAGTGTGCCCTCTTATACTTCTTCCTCCTTGTCTCTTGCTTAATGTTTACAAATAATAAATTACTAAAGAGAAAGAAAATGATCAACACTGATGATGAATAATTAAAGAAACCTGCTTCCATTAAAGAGTCTCTCCTGTCTTCATCTTACCCAAACCCCAATCACTAGTTCTTATATTTTTTCTTTTGTTTTTATCCCTCTCTTTACTATATAATCTTTGAAAATTAAATGTTCCTACCTGTCTGACCATGCCTCAACAAGCTGCTTTGCTGGATCTTCAAACCAAACTGCTCCCAATAACTATGGATATCCTCCAAAAGTTTTATCTTGGGGCATCTTCTCTTCTTCCTCTATACTATCTCACTTGGTTGCCTTGTCATTTACAATGGATTTAATTATCATCCCAAGCAGATGATTCTTAGATTATGTCTTCTTCTAGACTCTCTCATGACCTGCAGTCACACATTTCCAAATATACAGTAACTATCTCAAACTAGATGTTCAATATACTCATAAACTTAACATGTTCCAAATTGAACTCATTCTCTTTTCCTCTAATTCTTCCTCTCTTCCAAACTTCCTGATTGCTATGAGAGCACCACCATCCTCCCACTCACTCAGGCTCTCAATCTAAGTGTCATCCTCAATTCCTTACTCTCAACCACCAAATTCTATTTGTCGCCAAGTCCTGTCATTTCTACTTTCATCTCTTATATGTACCCTTTTCTCTCCTCTGACACTGACACCACCCTAGTACAAGCCCTCATCACCTGGACTACTGTAATAGCCTTCTAGTTGGTGTCCCTGTATAAGATCTCTCCCCATTACATTACATTCCTATTGGTGACCACAATGATCTTCTAAAGTACAGGTCTGACCATATCATCCCCAAGTCAATAAACTCCAGTGGCTCCTTGTTTCTTCTAGAATCAAATAGAAAATCCTCTCTTTAACTTCTAAAGCCCTTCATATCCTGCCACTTCCTATATTCCCAATCTTCTCATACTTTCCTTCCTTCCGTTCATTTTATGATCTCGTGACACTGGGTTCTTTGCTGTTCATCACATAAGACATTCCATATCCCAGCTCTGAGCACTTTTGTTGACTAACTCCCGTCCCTGGAATGCTGTCCTTAATCTTCACCTCCTGGCTTCCCTGGCTTACTTCAAGTCTCAGTTAAATTCTTACCTTCCTCGAGAAGACCTTTTTAATCTCCCCTTAAAGTTATTGCCTTTATCTCTGAGATTATCTCCAGTTTATTCTGTATGTGTCTTGTATGTGCAAAATTGTTTTTATCTCCCCCATTAAGACGTGAGTTCCTTGAGAACAGGGATTGTTTTTGCCTTTCTTTGTATCTCCACTACTTATCACATAACAAACTCTTCATAATAAAAGTTTGTTGACTGACTGGCTGCCTGAAGTTTGTTGTCCTTGAAATGATTCCATCTCTGACTCCACCCTCCTTCTAAAATACCCCTCTCCCTATCCCTGCCTATTTATTTCTTGAGCTTAATGTATTCTATACCAAACTCTGTACATATATATCCCTGTTTTGTAAATTCAACCCACCTTTGTTGAGTTCAGATAAGAGCAAGGTTCATATAATACATGCCCATCTCATTCTTTCCTCTCTGTATTTTTTTTCACATATCCCAAATAGATGAGATGATAAGTATCACCCTGTTTCTACCTTATTTATTCCTTGGTGGTTTTATTTTCTTCTCCATTTTCTTTTGTCTCTTAAATCCATGAAAATAGAAGAATAAAATCCCCCCAGATCCTATGTTTTATTTAACTCTTCATTTGACACTTGAAGATCTTAGAGTTCTGAAGAGATACTTGTCTCTACTCCCTTTCTTTGAATGCAAGCACTTCATCATCATTTAGCCTCTACTAACATCTCCAAAGCATTTATCTTTTCTATATTTCTCTTAATTCATGTGTTTGTATTTCAAAACACCTACTCAGTTTTTTCAATAACATTCTTGAATTTACTTTATTCTATTAAAAGCCCCAATTTTTTTTTTCTCTGTAGGATTATACTTCTTCTTAAGTGGTAAGATATTAATTGTAGTAAGTCTTTATATCTTGACTTTTATAATATGATTACATCTAACTTGTCTCTTCTTCATAACAGTATCTCATAATTCTTGCTTAATCTTGAATGTGATTTCTTGGTACCTGAACTCTTTCTAAATGCTTGTAGTGTTTTTTTTTCTTTTTACTTGGAAATCTAGATTCTAGATATGACATTTCCAAAGGTTTACTCTTGAAGTTTCTTTTAAAAGAAAATTAGTGGATTATATCAGTTTCATTTTATCTTTTGGTTCTATGAGGCAGTTTTCATTTATCATTTCTTGAAAAATGGAATACAGCTGTTTCTTTTTGGTCCTTTTGGTTTGGTCATGGTTTTCAGTCAGTGCCATGATTCTTAAATTTTCTCTTAGTTTTCTACATCACTTTTTTTTAATTGCAGACACCTTACATTTTCTTCTATTTTTTCAATCCTTTCATTTTGTTCTAATATTTCTTATTGTCTCATGAAGTCATTGTTGCATTATAATTTCCAGAGTATCCATTCTAAACCATTTATTGTTTTTCTTGTTTATTACTCTAGAACTCTTATTTCTCTTATAATATCATTTTTTTTCTTTTTCTTGCTTTATTGATTTCAGGTACTCTTTTAGACCTTGTGGCCAGGGGATTCCACACCCCAACCCAACCCCCTCAAGCTCTTATTGTAAAATTGATCTCTTCTGCTGAGTGAAGCCCTTAATATTTCCATAGTACCTATAATATCCCAAATTGCTTTGTTTCTTTGGTATGTCTTTATCTTTAACCTCAATGCCTAATTTTGGATTTTGTACCCAGGTCAAGCAATATCTGCACCCCTATACGCCTTGATTGGATGGTCAGTCCCTGTTTAGTCCACACCTCAATTTCCAAGGTTGTTATCCCTGACTTTTAAATGCTCTGATGCATCTATGTTGAGAATGATATGGACCTATGGTGTTTAGAAAGAAGCTTTTTGGCTCTAGGACCCAAAACTGTAGTCCACGAACTACTGGTTTCTGAAGCCCTGCCTACTCATTCCAGGATTTCTACTCAAGAAGGTAGATAGTGCTATAGGTTTCAGATGACCCTCAAGTATCTCTGGTCAGAGCAATTGCAAGTTTACAGCTTGTTTGCCTAATACTTTCATTGGCTCTCCTGTTGGGGGAGGGAGGAGAATTCATTAGGTTCCTGCTTTTTGACATAGTTCTGGCCTGGATAAAAGCATTTTTTTTTTGCTTTTTGAAGGGGGGGAGCCAGGGCAATTGGGGATCAAGTGACTTGCCCAATGTCACACGGCTAGTATGTGTTAAGTGTCTGAGGTCATATTTGAACTCGGGTCCTCCTGACTCCAGGGCTGGTGCTCTATTCACTGTGCCACCTAGCCAACCCCTCTTAATCTTTCTTAAGTCTCATGATAGTTTTAGATATTTTTTTGAGTAGATGCAAGAAAGTCATAATCTTCTCTGACTTTTCCCACCACCACTTTTGCCAGTACTTGAAATCAGGCACTATTGACAATTTAAAAACCTATATCCAAGGGGAGAAAAGAGGGAGAAAACAGTCAATGAGGACTGAGTTTAAATTACATGTTTACTGCCTGCCCCTTATGGGGGAAGCAAAAAGCAGAGTGAAGAAAAATCATCATTACATATTATAGGTCACACTCAGGTTTTATACAGCCCAATTCTGAGTTAGGGGTAGTAGAACTGTGGCCTATGTTGGGATTGAATACTATAGGTTTCTATTAATTAAGCATTCCCTCATAAATATCCAATTATCATCATGTACCTGACAGTTCTATCTCCATTCTTCTGAGTTACAAAGAAGCAATCAAGCTATTGTGGGTGAGTGATCCCACCTGTTGTATTCTTTGAGCATTTTATGTTTTCCACTTCAGAGGTTTTATGTGCAGTCCACGCTCCCTCTTTTTTTTTCTCATGCTCACATGTTCACACAAACTCCTTAACACTCTTTTTCCTCTCCTTTCTCTTCTTCAATCATTGGAAGAAAAGTTCACTCTTTTTAATTCCCCTGGTGTGAAAAAATATATATCCTGATATTGACTGATCAATATAATACTAGTATTAGTACAATAAGTATATAAATGATGCTAATGCTACACCTACATAAAGAAAAGTTAGATATTATTTGAAGTGTAATTAAATGGCAATATAATGAAAATAATACTAAAATGGAAGTCATTAGACATGGTCAAGGATGATTCTATCACTAATTAAATATGTAATCTCAATAATCTCTCTTTCTTTATTTGTCAAATAAGGAGGTTGTAATAGATGACTTCAGAATTCTTTCCAACTCAAAGAGTCTATGTTTCTGTGATGATAAAGAATAAGAGTGGGTGCAGCCAAGATGGTGGCATAGAAGCAGGAAAACTTTGTGTACTCCCCCCATAACTACCTCAAATATCTATAAAATATGACTCTAAACAAACTTTAGAATTACAGAACCCACAAAGTGACAGAGAGAAACAAATCTCCCTCTAAAGGCAACCTTGCAGGCCAAAAGGAAGGGTCCATCACAGCACACTGGGAGCCCAGCCCTATGTGAGCCCACGGTTTTAGCCCCAGAACAACCCCAACCAGCAGTGGCCAGAGAAGACATCAGGACAGTGAATCACCAGTAGCTGTGATGGTTTCCAGACAAAGTAAAAGGTCAGAGGGGATCTCTGTTGGAACTGGGGGTGCAGTCTGGCCCCTGCCAGCTGTGGGGAGAACACCGTGGAGGCACAGCAGCCACCACATGGCTGCTTCAGAGCTTCTGGCCTGCAGATCGTAGGGGGACCAAACAACCATTCATAGGGTAATCTCTCTTGCTTTAACCTGCTTGGATCTGGATGGCTGTCTTGGGTGTGAAGGTCCTGGGGTATATGACCAGTGAGCCAGAGCTTGTGGGGCTGCAGAGAGGGCACCCATCTAATAGCTCTGGCAGCTATGAAAACCCCAGTGCTTTGGGGCAAAGCTTTCTGTAATGGTAATTAATGTGAATTTGAAGATCCCTTTGTGTTGGCAAAGGTAGCAGGTACTTAGCACTTAGTAATTAATCATACCTCTGTGAAAGAAACAGAAGGTATGAACCCCTGTTCCTGATGTGACAGGAAGGGGTTGTCTGAAACAGGAAGTAGCTAATGCTGTGTTTATGTAAGGAAAAGCCCCAGAGAAGAAGGGTCAGAATTTCTTAGTACCAGCATCAGGAGGCAGAGCAGCTACAGAAGAGAAATGAGAATCAAGAACTGAGTCAGAATTTCCTGAGAACTTGTGGTGATGGAGCTTCTTTTGAAGAGGAGCCCAGGAGACTGAAGAGGAGCCCAGGAATCCATAAGCCCAGGAGCCCTCCCTCGCCCTCCCTGGCCATATAAGGTGATTCTGATATTTTGAACAAGCTGAAGAAGACTGAGAAAGCATGACTGGGATGGTAAGACTTTGTCTATTTGTGGCTTGGTTGAGCCTTGAATTCCCAGGAACAGAAATTTTGAAGGATTTGAGATGGACTGGACACTGTGATCTTCAGTGTGGTGCAGGACTTACAGGAGAGCTGAACAATGAACTGGGAGCTGTCTGCCTTTGAATCCAGGTTACTGTTTGGTGGATTCAGGTAGGAGTTGCCTGCCTCTAGTCAAGATGAAAAGACCTCTCCATGGGTACTGAATAGTGATGAAATTGTAGTTTACTAGTGACCTAGAGGTGGAGGGTTTGTGTACTTTCTAATGATTGTACTTACTGATAAATGAAACTTAGTAATTGATTGCTGAATAAGTGACTGAGTTAAATTAGTGTGCCCCATGAGTGGAAGACTTTGACTATTGTACTTTGAGATGATTGTTCTTTGTTCAAAACTTTGTGGCCACTATGGTGGAAACTATGTGGCCATTTTAATGATAAGTTGTTATGAATATTATATTGTGATTTTCTATGATAAGTTGTAATATTGTGAATGTTCTGCCTTGATTTCCTGTGAATGATTTGCTTTGATTTGTTATGGAATAAACAAAGTGTTCACTACACTGTGTAATCAGAACCTTAAAAGCTTTTTTCATAGTAGCATTCCTCTGGAAAGCTTCTCCTGCATGATGTTATACTCTCCTCTCTGAAAGCAGAGTTCTACTATGGCAAAAGGCTCAAAAGTCAAGTAATTGATTGGCAATATGAACAAGCAAAGGAAGCAAAGCAAGCACAGCAATCAAACCTTAGATTCCTTTTGAGGGCACAAAAAAGGATCAAAGCATGGAATGGGAGGAAGACAACAAAGTCGGAACTCCTGCACCAAAAGCTTCCAAGAAAAATATGAATTGGTTACAGGCCATGGAGGAGTTCAAGAAAGATTTTGAAAATCAAGTAAGAGAAATGGAAGAAAATTTGGGAAGAGAAGTGAGAATGATGCAAGAAAACTCTGAAAAATGAGTCAACAACCTAACTGAAGAAAATAACACCTTAAAAAATAGATGAACTCAAATGGCAAAAGAGGCCCAAAAAGGCAATGAGGAGAAGAATGCCTTAAAAAGCTGAATTTGCAAGATGGAAAAAGAATTTCAAAAGCTCACTGAGGAGAGTCATTCCTTCAGAATTAGAGTAGAACAAATGGAAGCTAATGATTTCATGAGAAATCAAGATAGTATTAAACAGATCCAAACAAATGAAAAAATGGAAGGCAATGTGAAATATCTCATTGGAAAAACCACTGACCTGGAAAACAGAGCCAGGAGAGATAATTAAAAAATTATTGGACTACCTGAAAGCCATGATCAAAAAAAAAGAACCTAGAAATCATCCTTCATGAAATTCTCAAGAAAATTTGCCCTGATATTTTATAACCAGAAGGCAAAATAAAAATTGAAAGAATTCACTGATCACCTCTTGAAAAAGATCCCAAAAAGAAAACTCCAAGGAATATTATAGCCAGGTTCTGGAGTTCCCAGATCAAGGAGAAAATATTACAAGCAGCCAAGAAGAAACAATTTGAATATTGTAGAAAAATAATCAGGATAACCCAGGATCTGGCAGCTTCTACATTAAGGGATCAAAGGGCTTAGAATATGATATTCCGGAGGTCAAAGGAGCTAGGATTAAAACAAACATTCACCTACCCAGCAAAACTGAGTATAATGTTTCAGGGGAAAATATGGTCATTCAATGAATAGAGGACTTTCAAGCACTCTTGGTGAAAAATCAGAGTTGAATAGAAAATTTGACATTCAAATACAAGAAGCAAGAGAATCATGAGAAGGCAAACAAGGAAAAGAAATCATAAGGAATTATCAAAGTTGAACTATTTACATTCCTGTATGGAAAAACGATAATTGTAACTTATGAAACTTTTCTCATATATATGTCTATATAGGAGGGTATATGTGTGTATGAATATATATGTGTGTATATATGTGTACAGATATACATAGACAGAGGGCACAGGATCAGTTGAATAGGAAGGGTTGATATCTAAAAAAATAAAATTAAGAGGTGAGAGAGGAATATAATGAGAGGAGATAGGGAGAGACAGAATAGGGTAAATTATCTAAGATGAAAGAGGCAAGGGAAAACTGCTACAATGGAGGGGAAGAACAGGAAGGCAAAAGGGAATGGGTCAACCTTACTCTCATTGAATTTGGCTTAAGGAGGAAATAATTACACACTAAATTGGGTATCTTACCCTATAGGAAAGTAGGGGGGAAGGGGATAAGAAGGCGGATGATCGAAGGGAGGGCAGATTGAGGGGAGAAGGGTAGTTAGAAGCATACACTTTTGAAAAGGGACAGGGTCAAAGCAGAAAATAGAACAAATGGGGGGTGGGATAGGATGGAAGAAAATATTGTCAACCTTTCACAATATATCCATTAAGGAAATGTTTTGCATAACTACTTATGTACAACCTATATTGAACTGCTTATCTTCCCAGTAAGGGTGGGTAATGAGGGAAAAAAGGAAAGAATCTGGACTTCAAATTTTTAAAATAAAATGCTTAAAAATTTATCATTATTATTTACATGCAACTGGAAAATAAGATATACAGGCATTGGGGTATGGGGATCCATCTTGCCCTGCCAGAAAGTCAGAGGGGGTATGGGGTAGGATATAGGAGAGAGCAGATTAGGGGAGGGGGTATTCAGTGGAATTGCTGTTTTGGGGTGGTGGATAGGGGAAAGATGGGGAGAAAATTTGTAACTCAAAATCTTGTGGAAATGAATGTTATAAACTAAAATTAAACCTAAAATTAAAAATAAAAGAATGAGAGTCATAGTGTGGATTAGTACATAAAGAGCCAGCCTTGGCATCAAGAAAACCTAGGTTCAAATATTACCTCAGATATTAGCTCTGTGATTCTAGGCAAGTAATTTAATATACCAAAACCTCCATGTCTTCATATGTAAAATTAGGTGAAATAATAGTAAATAATAGCAACAATCATTTACAGGATTGTTGTGAGAATCAAATGATCTCAAGTCTGTAGAACCTTTTTTAAATTTAAAAGTACTATGTTGGCTTAAATTCTTTGCCTTTGAAATACTAGCATTAATGAAATGTAAGACTTGCTAGTCTTTTGAAATATTTCATCACTGACATTATTTTATTTTATTTTATTTTTTCATTTTTAATGGATAACTTTCTGAAGTCACTACTCTGATGGAAGCAGTGTTCATTGAATACTTGAATTCTTTTGGTTCATTTTAAACCAGACCCATGATGGAATTTCCTTTATCAATGTACCCACCTACCTACATAATTCCACCTCTTACTCTGCAATCTAAAACCTTGGAGTTGCCTAGGTCTACCTTATGTGTTTCAAAAATAGTCACCTGACAATATCTTACACTCTATATTATCTATATTATACCATTGTCAATGGTCTAAGGCTTAAAGTTTTATCTGTCACACAGGCACATATATTTTTGCAGAACAATATTGCCTTAATTAAGGGAATAAATTGCTTACTGGGATTTCAAACATAAGGACAGGAGGGAAAGGAATTACAAGTTTGGGGTCTTCCCAGAGCTTACAACTCCATCATGTAGGCAGATGTGCACTCTGCTGCCAGGTAATCCTGGGACCCTCCATTTAAAAATAAAAATAAACTACAATTGACATGATAAACCAGAAGCTCAGTTTGATATCTGCCCACTACCCCTGCCACTTTTTAACCTTTTGTCTAGTCTATTTTCTTAGTAAAAAAAAAAAAAAGCACATTTAACTTTTTAAATGAATGCAGTTGTGACTGACATACAGTATGATATTTGACATAGTCCAGTCTCTGCAGATTAGACAAAGGTCTTTTGATTTTGAGATTTAATTTCCTCCAGTAGAAGTCACAGAAGCAATCATTATGTATCCCATGAGTGAGGGTTAACTTTGTTGATCTTTCTATGAAAAGTGCATCCCCTTCAAAATCCCTCAACTTCTGGTCTGACAAAATCTATTCCTCCTCAAAAAAAAAAAACCCAGGCCCACTTCCCATTTGTTTGGACAACTGTAATAGTAGTGGAATTTAAAGATCCCCCTGTATTGGCTTGGTTTTCAGGTTGAGTGTTGAAACCCAGAGCTTGTGAATTCCACTTGTGTGATGGACTTGTTGACATTAAGAGAGAAGGTTGAACTGGGAGGAGCTGGTGCCATGGATTTATAGAGAGGCCCAAGCAGAGAGGAGGCTTAAGCAGAGAAAAGCAGAAGAAATTTTGGGAGCAGCATCATGGAGGTAGAGAGCGAGAGAGAAAGAGAGAGAGACAGAGAGAGAGAGAGAGAGAGAGACAGAGAGAGAGAGAGACAGAGAGAGAGACAGAGAGAGAGACAGAGAGAGAGAGAGACAGAGAGAGAGAGAGAGACAGAGAGAGAGAGAGAGAGGATTGCTGAGGGTCAGTTGGAGCTGCCCAGGACTTTTGAGAGCTATGTAATGTAATGCCAAGCAAAGGCAACTTCCCAAGGTTCAAAATACCAGCATAGGTGCTCTCCATTTTATTCAGTGACAAACCAAGAACAGAGAAGATCAAAACATGACATCATTCAAAATACAGCATTTTCTAAAGGTGATTAAATAATCTCCAAGTATTACCCCACCCCAGGACCTTCCACTCATTCAATCAATTACAAAGTCCCTGTTCTAAATACTACTCCACCCCTAGGCTGTACCTTCATTTAGTCCACCACAAAGCCCCTCTTCTCAAATGGAGATTAGTTTCCAATCTAAGTAAAGTACATTCATTTGTTCATCCATAGAACACAAAAAGGTCAAAAGTTCCCCACCCCTGGATCACAATTGAATCTACCCCAGAGTTACATCAAGTTTAAGCACAGCACTTATTACCCAAATGGAGGTCTTTTCTTCATCTTGACATGAGGCAAGTTCTCAGCAATCTTAGTTCTTGGGGAGACAAGGCTTAGCAAGGCCACAAGATACATTGCCAGTCTCTTCATTAATTCATCCTCTGTCTGTAGAACAGTCCTAGAACCCCTGAAAACATTAGCAAAACCCTCTCCCAGGATTTCTGTAAACATACAACAAGAAAATCCTTCTTCAGGGCTTCTGAACCAACAGAAAGGTTCCCAGACCCCTGCAACAACAGCACTGTCCTTCACCAGTGGACAGTATTCATTCTCTCTCCAGGACAGTCTCCAGACCCCTGCAACAACAGAACTGTCCTTCACCAGTGGACAGTATTCACTCTCTGTCTGCAGGACAGTCTCAGTAGCTCTGAACCAACAGAAAGGTTCCCAGACCCCTGCAACAACAGCACTGTCCTTCACCAGTGGATAGTATTCACTCTCTGTCTGCAGGACAGTCTCAGGGCTTCTTAACCAAAAGCCAGGTTCCAGGACTTCTTCAACAAAAGGACTGTCTTTCACCAGTGGAAAAATCTGGCAAAACAACATCAAAACAGACAGACAAAGTACCAGCAAAACAGCCATGTCTCCTCAGTCCTTGGCAGCTCAGGGGGCCGGTCTCAAAAGTCCAGGGCGATTCAAAGTGGCCCCCCAGCAATTCTCTCAGCCTCTCTCTGCCTCCACGAGGTGCTGCTTCCAAAAAGTTCTTCTGCCTCTCTCTTGTGTCTCTCCAAATCTACGTCACCATCTCCTCCCAGTTCAGGACTTTCTTTTCACATCAACAAGTCCATCCCACAGGTGGGATTAACAAGCTCTGGGTTTTAACACAATCAATTTGAAAACCAAGCCAATACAGGGGAATCTTTATATTCCATTACTATCACAAACTACCACCTGGAACTGCCAAGGACTGAGGAGACATGGCTATGATGCCCGTATTTTGTCTGTCTGTTTTGATATTGTTTTGCCAGATTTGTCTGCTGGTAAAGGACAGTGCTGTTGTTGCAGAGGTTCTGGAAACTTGCTGTTGGTTTAAAAGCCCTGAAGAAGGATTTTCTTGTTGTATGTTTTCATAAATCCTGGAAGAGGGTCTTGCTGATGTTTTCAGAGGTTCTGAGACTGTTCTGCAGACATAGAGTGAATTGAAGAGGACACTGGCAATGTACATTGTGGCTTCATTAAGCTTTGTCTCCACAAGGAACAGAGATTGCTGAGAACTTGCCTCATGTCAAGATGAAGAAAAGAACTCTCTTTGGGTATTAAATGCTGTGACGATATCTTAACCTTGTTGTAGGTCAGGGTAGATGGCCTTTGTGCTCTCCACTGCCCCTTTTGAGAAGGTTTTTGGTGTTAACTGATGGTAATTGTAATTCAATTGTGATCCTGGGGTGGGAAACTTTAGACTTTTTGTGCTCTGTGACTGACCAAAATGAATGTATTTTGTTTATGATTGGAAACTAATCTCCATTTGAGAAGAGAAACTTTGTGATTGACTAAATGAATGTACTTTCCAGGGGTGGAGTAGTACTTGGAAATTATTGAATTATACTTCCTGAATGCTGTATTTCGATTTTCTATTTTCTTTGAATGTTTTGCCTTAATTTGTCACTGAATAAAATGGAGAGTTACTATACTATTCTGAACCTTAGAAGTTGCCTTTGCTTGGCATTACAACAACTGGTTCATTTCTTTAAAATCTAACTACACTTCATTTTTAACATGTCATTTTCAAGACTCAAGAAAATTTAGTAATATATAATTTGTATTGTATAAACTAAACACCAAGAGCACATAGCATTTTACAATTTACAAGGAACTTTGTTCCAAATCCCTCCTTTTCAGTAGAGAGTTCAAGAGTTACCATCCCCAAGGGGGGAAGAATCAAGATGGCAGTGTAGAAACAGGACTTCCACAGGGCTCCAGCTTGCACATCCCCCAATTCATGTAAAAGGTGACTCTAAATAAACTTTGGAGCTACAAAACTCACAAAATGACACAGAGATGCTAACCTCCCGTTGAGGACAGCTCGGCAGGCCAGCAGTAAGTGGCCAGCACAGAGCTCTGGAAGCTGAGCCTAGCCCCGTGTGAGCCCAAGGTTTTAGCCCCAGGGTGGCCTGACCAGCCACTAGTTAGAAGGACTTCAGATCAATAGCAGCTGTGGTGGTTTCTAGAATTATCAACCCATAGATGACAAGGACAAAATGAGAGGTCAGTGCAGTGTGGATTTGGGGATCGAGAAGTTTGGGAATGCAGTCCGGCCTTTATCCCCTGGAGGACAGCTTCAGCTCCTGGCCCCCAGATTGTAGGGGGATCAAGTGATCAGTCTGAGGGGTAATAGCTCTTATTTTAAACTGCTTGGATCTGGATTGCAGTCTAGGGTGCAGGTACTGGGGTGTGTGACCAACTTGCCACAGCATGTGGAGGCTTCAGAGAGCGCACCCAATTAATACCTTCAGCAGTTGATAAAACCCCAGTGTTTGGCATAAAGCTCCCCTGTCTGGTAGTAGAATGCTAGTACAGCAACAAGTCCAAAAGTCAAGTAATTGAGTGGCAACATGAGCAGTCAAAGGAAGCAAACCAAGCAGAACAATCCAACTTTACACTCCTATTTTGGAGACAAAAATGTATGGAACAGGAGGAAAACAGTAAAGTCAGAACTCCTGCGCCAAAAGCTTCCAAGAAAAATATGAGCTGGTTATAGGCCATAGAGGACCTTAAGAAGGAGTTTGAAAAGCAAATAAGAGAAGTGGAGAAAAAAAATGGAAAGAGAAATGAGAATGATGCAAGAAAATTATGAAATGAGAGTCAAAAACCTTACTGAGGAAAATAACACCTTAAAAAATGGACTAACTCAGATGGCAAAAGAGGCTCAAAAAGGCAATGAGGAGAAGAACACCTTAAAAAACCTAATTTGCCAGATGGAAAAAGAATCTCAAAAGCTCACTGAGGAGAATCATTCCTTCAGAATTAGATTGGAGCAAATGGAAGCTAGTGACTTTATGAGAAATCAAGATACTATTAAACATATCCAAAAAAATAGAAGGCAATGTGAAATATCTAATTGGGAAAAGCACTGACCTGGAAAATAGATCCAGGAGAGATAATTTAAAAATTATTGGTCTACCTGAAAGCCATGATCAAAAAAGAACCTAGAAATCATCCTTCAAGAAATTCTCAAGGAAAATTGCCCTGATACTTTAGAACCAGAGGGCAAAATACAGCTTGAAAGAATTCACTGATCACCTCCTGAAAAAGATCCCAAAAAGAAAACTC
Organism: Petaurus breviceps papuanus; assembly: GCF_028583685.1. Classification (NCBI taxonomy): domain Eukaryota; kingdom Metazoa; phylum Chordata; class Mammalia; order Diprotodontia; family Petauridae; genus Petaurus; species Petaurus breviceps. The sequence goes on from NW_027187358.1 coordinate 24,522,403, forward strand.
CTAGGAATATTATAGCCAGGTTCCAGAGTTCCCAGATCAAGGAGAAAATATTACAAGCAGCCAGGAAGAAACAATTTCAATATTGTGGAAACACAACCAGGATAACACATGACCTGGCAGCTTCTACACTGAGGGATCGAAGTGCTTGGAATATAATATTCTAGAGGTCAAAGGAGTTGGGATTAAAGCCAAGAATCATCTACCCAGCAAAATTGAGTATCATGTTTCAGGGGAAAATATGGTAATTCAGTGGAATAAAGGACTTTCAAGCATTCTTGATGAAAAGCCAGAGTTGAATAGAAAATTTGACGTTCAGATACAAGCAGCAAGAGAAGCTTGAGAAGGTAAACAGGGAAAAGAAATCATAAGGAACTTATCAAAGTTGAACTATTTACATCCTGTATCAGCAATGCCATATTCACAATGCCTATAGAGATTACAAATATGCTGATATAATTATCCATTACAAAATACGTCATGTTTGCCATATGAGGAAATAAACAAGAAAATTTATTAAGATACCAAAAGACTGAGTCCCAAAACCAGAAAGTGAAAGCCATCAGAGTAGTTATGACATTGGCACAGGTAGATAAAGTAGAAAGCACCCACATTTTCAAGCCTTTAAAACAGAACAGGCTACCTCAGGCAAAGGTCCTCCTCTCCCCACGCACAGCAACCACCCAGCGTCCTGGAAGCGCGCTCCCAGCAGCTCCGGCCCCTGGAAGTCCTCAGCAGGAGTCCTTAGCAGAAAGTCCTTAGCAGTCCTAACTCAAAAAAGGCTTCGCGCTGCCACTGCCTCTGCTGCTGCCGCCGTCACCACCACCGCCAGCCAACCCAGGAACGCTAGATTGACTTCCGCTTCCTCTTGCTCCGCCCCTTCCTGCTACATCAGCAAGTCCAACCACTTTGAGAAGTGTTCTGTGATTTGATCTGAATTCTGGGAAGCCGT
>NW_027187358.1:24523361-24579318 GCF_028583685.1 Petaurus breviceps papuanus
CTTTAACAAAGCAGATCCAAGAACCTGTGGTAGCTGCAAACCCTGAGAACGCGCTTGGGGTGCTTGCTGCTACACCATCCCATCATACATTTGTAAAAATTGACCCTTGGAGAAGGTAGTGATTTGCCCAATGACACCTAGTTAATAAGACATAGTACTAGGATTTGAAACTGGATCTTTTGACTCAATTCAGTGTTATTTTTATCTAAAGTCCAAATCATTTTAAATAAACATATTTTACCTATAGTTGCATTGTTCAAACACACATTATTACAATATAAAATCACACCCCTATGATACACAAAAATAGATTGGAAAACACTATAAAGTAATTTCTGTACAATTACGTCTCTTAATCCCCACCTCATTATCACATCATGCAATCTGATCAAACTGTATCTAATACCAATTTTGAGTTGAAAAGGCCAAAATCTCAGTCCAGAGAAATGACGTCTAGCTGAGAAAATACTCAGCAATTACTGGTTTAGAATCCAAAGAGAGAACACCAGAAGAAGTCAGTGAAATTCCATAGGCAAACAAAGCTATATAATCAGAATATATTTAGTTGATGAAAAGCATCAGACTGTGAAGGGACAGTTGGGAAGAGAAAAACAGCAGGCCAAACTGACAAAGACAGAAAAAAGAAAGTTTAAAAGGGGGGCAAAGATAAAGGGGCAAAATCTGCTTAGCAGGTAGAATTACAGGAATTTCTAAAGCTTTGATGATTATCAGAAAGTTATCTATATTAATATTTTTAGAACATGTACATATAAGGACAGAATTTCTTAATTTTAAACTCTGTGAAGCCCTACTCTTTCAACCAGGTAAATATCTAGTCACTCATTAAGTGAATTAATTATTGAATTACTGAATCAGTGAAGTAATTATTAAGTGCCTACTCTGCACAAGGTAATATGCTAGCTACTGAAGGAAATATAAAGAATAAAGATGGTTCCAGACTTACTGGAGCATAAGGTCTAATATAAATAGTATTTTTAAAAATGTTTCATAAAATTCTCTGTTGCCTTTTGTTAATTAAAAAATAAGAGCTATCCACTGGAGAGGGATCCTCTCCCATTCTTCAATAGTTACTTAGAAATCTCCTCCAATCCAACCCAGGAAGCATTTATTAAGTTCCTATAATGTTTTAGGTCAAGAATTCACAATTTTTTTTTAGTCCTATATTCATGGGTTCTCAAAGTATATATTAATATTTTTTACTTAGGAAGTTCTGAATAGCAAGGTAAGTAAATTCTATTGTTTACCATACAAATGTATATAAAAAGTAAAGAATGATTTTCATAAGCAAAACTTTATTTGACATAACAAATAAGTATCAAATAACAAATTATGTATCATCTCGTTGTTAAATGTTTATCAGAATAATGAAATAAATTAGTGAGACGTGATTCTATTTCTTGTCACTTAGTTTTATTCACTGTATAGTTTTTGAAAGAAATAACTAAATGTGATATTCAACTTTTACTTTGATTTTTGCTCTGGGTTTAATTGAAAATATGACAAAGAATTCTCAAAGAAACACTTTATTCTAAACAGAATAAGAATTGGATATGTTTCTCTAAAGCTACAACCAATAATTTTTTTTAACTTTGATTGTAGAACATCCCCAAAAAAATAAATCTAAGTAAAGTATTCTTTGAACACCTTTGACAAATTTTTTGTGCTCCCCAGGGAAGGGGGGGTTGTCAAGCAGGGGTGAGGGGGGCGCAGCTTGGTGGGGAGGATACCTATAACCAAACTTAGGAGCTTTTGTTCTAGGCTCTGGCCATACAAAAACTATAAACATTCCCTCTCCTCAAGGTGCTTACATTCTAATGGGACCATAAGACTTGGAAACAAAAAAGTAAATACATGATTTTAGGGTATGGGAGAGAGCATTAACCTTTGGGGAAATTGGGAAAGCCTGACATACCTAGACAAACAAAACTTCATTAGAAAATGCAGGACATCCTCACATACCCTAGGCTCAGAGTTTATAGTCCTATTGTGTATTCTCTATTGTAGCATTATGCTTGGAAAAGTAGACTTGAGATCAGATCATAAAATGCTGAGCAGTAGGAGGACTTAAAAGACAAACCCAACCCAACCTCCCCACCCCCCATCTATAACAAAATTAAACTATGTAACTTATGGAATCTATGACAAAACTGGATTTTCATCTGTATCTTCTCCATTCATTGTCTGCATCATGGTCTTTAGGTGACCGCCTATGTCATTCATCTGTCACTTTAGCTTTTGTTCCGTTTTTACTATGTCCAATTTACAGATTAAATGGTTTCTCTGATACTCTGGCCACTATTAGAACCATCTTTTCTGCCACTTCTTCCCACATGTGGACTGTTTAGCAAGCTTTCATCCCTGCATTTGTTGAAACCCTCCTCATCCTGAATGCTGGAGACCAGCAGGAATGGATCATCCCAGTTGAAGCCAGGGGTAGAAATGATAAGTGATGCTGCCAAGTACAAAACACTTAAATTATGTGATTGCTTCTCCATTCTTAGCATAATAACTGTTTGCTTCCAGAGATTATACTTCATCACAATGTCTAGTCTAGTCAAAGCAGTTTATGCAACAATTTCCTACACTTTTCCCACATTTTGGGGAATGTACTGTTCCATATTATTGAAATTGCATTCAGGAAATCGCAGTTTTGTGCAAACCCATTTCACTAGTCAATTGCTATCATCAGCCATTGAAGTAACAATAATGTTAATCTATTTTTTCTCTTCCACATGGGACAGAATTTTCAAGCATGCAGCTTATTTCAGAAAACTCAGGATGCTTGAGGACATCTGTCTATTGTTTTCTATCCCTTAGGTCATTAGTGAGAAAGATTTTTTATTACCTATCCACTTCACAAATTTGAAGTAGGGAGGTAATTGAGTTATTTGTTGGAGTGTATTGAGTAAAAGAGATATATCAAAAGGTTAGACACATCCAAAGCTTAAAAAAAGTTCTCATGTGACTAATAAATGCAAATTGCCCTCCCCCAAAATAAAAACACTACATGCAATTCTAATAAGTACCTTCTTACCCCTAGTCAGCAAACATGTAGTCCTGCTTTCCATGTTCAGTCACAATGGGAACCTTTGACCTGTCAGCCTTGTTCTTTCCTGTTTGCCTGTATGTAAGAAATTCTGAATAAAGTGCAAAGACATTAATTATCCCCAAATAAGGACATTCCCTTGTGCTATTTGACTCAATTCATCATTTAGGGAAAGAAGTTTGAACTCTGCCACAGGAATCTATTTTGGGGACTTTTTTTAATTTTCTGCTTTTGCTTTTAGTTTTTCTTGCATATTTTTTAAAGCGATTAGGGTTAACTAACTTGCTCAAGGTTACACAGCCAGTTATTTTGGGTGGGTGCCAAGTATCTGAGGCTAGAACAGATCCCGGGTCTCCCGACGCAGGGCCGGCGCTCTTACTCACTGCACCACCTGGCCTCCCCGTCTTGCATATTTTTTAAGATTATGTACTGGGCTATTGACCAGTAGGTCAACATACACCTTTACTATGTACCAGTTACTGTACGAATCACTGGAGATACAATAAAAAGCCAAATACAGTCTATGCCTTCCAGGAGTTCACATTCCAACAGGTGGCAACAAATATGAATCTAATTAGGCACACACAAGATATATACAAAATAGATGGAAGCTAATTATGGGGAAGGCAGTAGTAGCTGGAAAAGAAAGCCTCATACAGAAGCAGAGATTTGAATTGAGTCTAAAAAGGAGTGAAACTAAGAGACTGAGATGGAGATGTAAAGCATACCAGGCATGGGAGACAGCCATTTGGAAATGCACAGATTTGGGAGATGGAATGTTGTATGCATGAAACAGCAAATAGCCTAGGTTACTTGAACTGTATAGTACATGGAGGGGACTGAAGAAGGCCCCTTTGGTGAGAAGACTGAAAAATTAAAAAGGGATCAGATTATAAAGAGCTTTAAATGTAAAATAAAAATGAATTTATATTTGATCTTGGGGTTTGTTGAATAGTGGTAGAGTGACATGGTCAAATGCATGTTACAGGAAAATTACTTTTTCGGGTAAAAATAATATAGATAGGAAAGGAGATAAAGTTGAACCTGGGGAACCAATTAGAAGGCTATTGCAATAATCCAAGTGGAAGGTAATGAGGGCTTGTACTTGGGTAGCACCCATGAGAGTGGAGAAGCAGATATTGTGAGAGATGTGAAAGTAGAGATGACAAGATCTGATGAAAGATTAGATATCCTCAGATGAATACTCTATGTACTTGACAAGAAACACACATTATCTTTATACCTTTTTGATTAGAGAGAAATTTTATCTTGGTTGGTATTATTGTAGTCAAAGAAATAATTCTATCTGAACCAAAGGTATATGAATAGAAAACAGATTTATGTCTCATTTCTACTACAGCTTATAAATTAAAACACCTAGCTTAAAAAAACAAACTCAAACCTATCCTTTGAAATGCTGGCATTTTATATAAATAGCTAGAGATTCAATTGTATATCACCTGCAAAGACAGTTTAATGTGATAATCTGAAGCACAAATGGCTCATTGTATTAACACATTCCAGTCAAGTTGGATTATTGAAGGTACCTAGGATCTTGGCACATTTAAATTCTATAATGACATAGCTCAATATTATATGGATTTGGCTTGACCTTGGGAGAATGGGAGAGAATATGAGTTATATGACCTAACTATATGTATTGTAACTCCATACAATAGGAGGCAAGGCTTGTATTGGTATCACTCCAATGTTGCAAATGGCTTTTTCTATATAGTCTTAAGCATTCCACAAATAATATTTCCCAGTACATTTGCTGCTTAGTAAGTATATTATTTCAAAAGTATGGTCAATTGAACTTTCTTTCCCCCACAAATGCTATAGAATGATTGAAAACAAACAAAAAAAAAACCTCATTATATAGTGCTTTAAAATTTTCAAAGAAAGTTTCTCTTAACAATCAGTTAATATCAATTCCAGAAGAGAAAAAATACCACTGGATTTGTAACTCTAAGTCCTAAATTCAAATTTTGGCTCTGCCACTGATTACCTATGTTACTTTGGCAAGATACTGACCTCTTTGGGCATGAGTTTGCTCAAATGTAAAATGAAAGTATCTTATCAAGTCCCTTTCCAATGTTGGTCACCCTCTCCATAGGATTACTCTTTTTTCCTTGGGTTTTTGTGACTGCTCTTTTCAGTGTTTGTCTCTATTTCTGATCACTCTTTCTCAGTCATCTTTACTGATTCATCATATGTGTCATACTAACTAAATGCAGCACCCACCAAGGTTCTGTTCTAGGGTCCCATTTATTTTCTTTCTACATTCTCTCACTTGGTGACCTCTTAAACTGCCATTGGTTCAATTCCCTTCTCTGTTGATGATTCCCAGATCTATATATCTAAGGCATAGCCTCCTCTTTCCTTACATTTTAGTACTGGATCACCAATTGCCTACAGGCTCACAACCTCAATATTATCCTTAGGTCTTTACTTTCACTCATTTCTCATCAGAAAATCTTGCCAATTCTTTCTTTTTGCTTTTTTTTTTTTTTTGCTTTTTGTTGGACAACTGGGGTTAAGTGACTTGCCCAAGATCACACAGCTAGTTTGTGTGTTAAGTGTTTGAGGTCAGATTTGAACTCAGGTCTTCCTTACTCCAGGGCCCGTGCTCTATTCACTGTGCCACCTAGCCGCCCTTGCCAATTCTATCTCCACAGCATTTCTTGCATGTTACTCCCTCCTCTGCAGTCATAGAGCCACCACAACCATTCCAGCTCTCATCTCCACTCACATAGAAAAATGAAATAAACTTGACCTCCTTATCTCAACCCCTTCCTACTCAGCTGCCAAGTTAGTTTTCTGAAAACACAGGTCTATCATGATACTCTTCTAATGAATAAACCAGAGTGGTCTCCTATTATTTCTAGTACCAAATGCAAACTCCTAGGTTTGGTATTGAAAGACGTTAAAGACAATCTGGCTTGAAGACTTTTAAATCTGATTCAAAGACATTCTGGTTCCAAAATAAAGCATATATTTGATTAAATCATTCCTTACTCCTGAAAATCTAGTGTTTCCCTATTAATTCTAGAATCAAATAAAATATCTCTGTCACTGAAATTTCATCATGATTAGTCCCTTTGCCCCAGAGCATTGACTTATCAGGGCATTCTTCCTTTCAGTGGCTACTACTGTCCTTATAACTACCCTCTCCAGGGTCCCATCACTGTGGCATCTTTCTCTTGGACTTTCCTGGCATAATTACAACATGAGTGAAGCTGACTTCTAAGCTACTGTTAACATACTCCTCACTTCCCCCCAAGTACTGTTTTTGCCAAATGAAAAAGTTTCTAGTTACTTCTTTACTTCCACCCCACCACTACCCGTATTGCTTCTTTTCCAGTGGACATTTAGAATACTTTAAGCACTGGTCACGGGAACTGTCACTACCGAGATGTTAATACCACCCTCGAAATTCCTGAACTCATTGGCTACAAAGAGCCAAAATTTCCTTCTGGGAAATCCCATAAAGGACTTTTCCCCAATAGTACACTCTATTCCTCCATAACCCAGAAGGTTCAGATCAGCTCTTGAGAGTAAGGCAACACAATTGGTTAAAAGCAAAAAATAAGGTGTTGTTTGTTGTGGATTTTGTCTCACATTGATTAATGAAACCAGAAACAAGTAGCCATTCAAGTCAAACAATTGATTTCACTGATTTTTGACTCAACTGACCAATCATTTTGACCTTATATAGAAAAAGCCTATAGCAATGGGCTATCTTTATTGTGTGGTAAAACTCCTGTTAGCATAATGAGTTGGTATTTAAGTGAAAGTCATTAGTCTTTCTGGAATACAGAATACATTTTCTAAGCCCTCAGTATTTATATTAATATTTATAACATTGATATTTTAAATATAACATTTAAAATCAACAAAAGGACAATGACCTTGATGCTGTATTGTATTCTACCGAGCAGTGTTAGTATAAGTGATCCTGGTCTCCAATTAGCATAATGTCACTGTGAAGTCTGTCTTATTTAGTAAGTTTCTCCTTTTAATATTCTCTGGGTCTACATTTTCTATAGGTCTACATTTACCAAGGGTGACGGTTTTCTTAACCACAGCACAGCAGTTTAGAGTATTAGACAAAAGCAAAAGCTCTTCTTTTCAATGTCATGATGGATGAAATAAATATCCTGTTCCTTATGTAGTACCAAAGTGTCTTGCATTTAAAATCTAACAGGAATAGTCTGTGAAATCATCTTTGTCTTTTTATATAATATTCATTCTTCTTGGCTACCACATAGCCATGTGTTTGTCAAGCAGCTTACCATGACTTTGATCACCCAGCAACTCTACTTTTAATAGAATCTTAAACTAGAAGAGACTTTAGAAATGACATAGTACAATACCTCATTCCACAGATAAGGAAACTGAGGCCCAAAGAGGTTAAGTGAATTGCCTAAGGGTGAATAGTAGCTGAAACAGAAGTCTACTAAGCCAGGCTGTCAGATATCAAATCCAGAGTTCTTTCCCACTAGGATGCAGTCTTCTTTTGGCCATGGATTGGGGGGCTAAAAGGAAGTTAGGGGTGATTCACAGAAATCAAGCAGTTCAATGTGCTAATTTGTTTTGCTTGAAAATACTTTTGGGGGGATGGAAAGGGATACTAATAGAGTTGGAGGAGGATGATAGAGATTTTTAAAAAGAAAGAGAGTTTTAACGAAACATTTCAAAAATAGAAGAGAGCAGAGAAATTTGGAAGAGGACAAATATAAGTAGGATAATTTGTTACTATCGTGTTTAACTTAATATACACTCTAAAATAGGCATGATTTCAGTTTCCCATACAATCTTTTTTTCTTATTTTTGGATATTAAAAAGTCCATGTTAGTTACTATTGGTTAAATTCATAATAAAAAAAGTAAAAAACCTCAAAGAGGAAAATCAATCACTGAACCTATTAAAAGTCAGGCAAATAGTCTAAAAGCAATACAAGTACAATTCCATTAACCTGGCATTTAAGACCCTCTACAATCTGGTTTCAACCCAGATTTTCACCTTTTTCTCATCCAACCTTTCTTCATATCTACTGCATTCCAGTCAAACTAGACTATTCTCTCATATCCAGTCCTGTTTGGCATTGCCTGTCTTCATACCTTTTTACAAAATGTCCCATAGGACTGAATTATCTCTCCCCACTTCTCTAGATAGTCATCTAATTTCTTCTTTCAAGGTTTAACTCAAATTTTACCTCCTTCCCTGATTCCCCTAGCTACAAAGAATCTCTCCCTTCTTGATTGTTTCCACACTCCCTTTGGACCTTTTCTTTGACCACATATTACACATTATATTATAGTTACCTATGTATTTGTGTATTTCTCATAAGCTCCTAGAGGGCAAGGTTTTTTTTTGTTTTGTTTTTATTAATCTTGGTATTGCCCTGCACCTGGATTGAATTGCTAAACTATCTGGACTTATATGGAATCTGATTTTGCTTTCTAGGTCTTTCTGGCTATCTTTTTACAGATTTTTGAAACTAAAAGCGTTTGCTTCAGAAACAGATATATTTAAATTTCACACTTCTTTGTTCCTTTTGCTTCAGGCTGGTAATATGAATAGGGCTAGAAGGTGAAGACAACTCAGAGAGGCTAAAGTTAACAAATATTTGTAGTCAACCTACATTTATCGGGTCAAAATATGCTAAGTTAATGCTTTTAAAATTACTTAGATGACTGTTCTATAAAATGCCAAAGGGTTTAGGAAATTGTGCAAATCATTTAAGACCAAGAATACAATTACTCAGTTCTGCAAAGAATCAAATTTAAGAGCACTTCAAGATTTTGAGAAGTTGTACTAGGAACTACATTCTTCAAGAGGCCTTACTTTTCTGCTGAAAAGAAAAAAGAGACTTTTAAAAGTGTAAATAGAGGAATTTGTTCCTGAAAAACTGAGGCATGACATCTAGAAAACTAGATTAAGTTTTACAAAATGTTAAACTTTTCCATTGGTCAGGTAGGTGGCACAGTGGATAAAGCACCAGTCCCAGAGTCATGAAGACCTAAATTCAAATCCAGCCTCAGACACATACTAGTTGCTTAACTCTGGGCAAGTCATTTAACCCTGTATGCCTCAGTTCCTCATCTATAAAATGAGATAGAGAAGGAAATGGCAAACCTCTCCAGTTTCTTTCACAAAAAAATCCCGAATAGGATCACTAAGAGTTCAACATGATTAATTGACTTCAATAAAGATTCCATGCTTTCATTATTTTATGTAAATTCTCATATTTTACCATATAGACTTACACCTCAACAAAGTTCTATAATGATTCCTTATCAAAGAATAGAAATAACTCTGGATTTCCAAAGGCTATCTCAATGGAATTTAATTTCAGATAGTTTCTGCCACACTTCAAACACTGAGTAGAATCCCAGCAAGAAACTATAGCTGCTTTTCAAGAACTAGCCTAGTGTGGAGGGATTCCTCACCAGTAAGTTTATAACTGGTAAAGATTATGTTGATACCAGCAATTTATGAAACAAAGCCCAAAAAAATGGTCCTTGGTACTGTGCTGTCCCTTCCTAATTTTGCTATGACAGTGGTATGGTACCAGGAGAAAGGGCAGAGTATGACAAAAATCCCACCATCTTTACATTCTCTGATTTAACTTTTTGTATCATCTTTCAACATTAATGGAGCTGTTGGAAATCTAAATGTGAGATTCTTGCCCAATGACCAATGAGTGGATGTGTTACATTTACTTCATAAGTAAAACCAAATGAACAAATGAGGTTTCAGCAAAATGACAAAATAGCTCTTAGGTTCTCCTGAGGAGGCTATTAAAGGAGTTGGTAGAGTTAGTTTTTTCCCTCATATTTCCAAAGGCAACAAAAAATCTTCATTTCAGTTAATAGTTGGCTATCTAATAGTGAAATGATTATTACAGGCATTTTTAAAAGCCAAAATGAAATTAATTATATCTTATATGCAGACATCTGTTATAGATAATGAGTAGACAGAAAAATTCTACAAAGAAATTAATAAATTAAATCCCAATGAAATAAAATACACTTTTAATACACAATATCTTCAATATAAAGGTGAGCAGGGGAGGAAGATATATATGCATATGTGTATGTGTATATAATATATATATTAAATATATATGAAAATATTATATAAGAGTTAGAAAACAGTCTAATCCAAATGCTTATAGATTACATCTCTTTTTCTTTCTCTCTCACACACACAGATGAGTTCATATATATATGTTTATGTTTACATATATAATATTGTGTCTCTGTGTATATAGATAAACATATATGATTAAGGAAGGAACTGGGAAATGATGGACATGATATGTATCAAATAACATTTAAAAATAAAATTTATTATAGATTGACAAATAGGAAATGCCTTCTTACTATTGTGAAAATCGTTCTAAATCTGTGTACAAAGTGACTACTGATTAATTAGGGAAAAGATAAATATTGATTCAATGGAAATAATATTTTCTCTGGAGTCAGAGTATCTGGGTTCAAATCCTACCTTTGAGACTTACCTTAGATCAATTATTTCACCTACCTGGATCTCAGCTTTCTTACCTTTAAAATGAGGTAATTGGACCAAAATAATTCTGAGATCCATTTTAGTTCTAGATCTATTATTCTGTTGCATTTTATGAACTAGGAATAGAATAAAAATTTTTAAATAGGGCATTCAATTTAAATCATCTTCAACCTAAGGTATTTAAATGAACTGTTGACAACAGAAAATGGAGAGAAAACCAGACACCTACAACAATTCTAACATTTCCTGAAGAAATTTAATGTATTTAAATCAATTGTGACAAAGAAAATAAAACTACAGCCAACAATACTTAATCTTCTTGCCAAGCTGAAAGAAATGGTAGGAAAGGTCCTCAAAAGTTTGAGATATAAAATTCTTTATATAATCTTAGAGAGGAAAATGGTGGAAGACTGTGAACAGAAACATTGAATAAAACAAGAAGCCCTGGAGGAAAAAAAAACAAGTTTTAAGAAAGTTTAGCAAAAGACTCAAATAAAGGAAAGGCAAGGTTTTTGAGGTAAAACTAAAAGGAATACAACAAACAAAAAAAATGGAAAATATCTATAGAGAAATTTTAAAAAAGTATATATGTATACATATTTATATATATTCAGCTATTACTCAGCGCTCAACTCGACTGTCACTTTCTAATTAAAACCTTTCTAAATTGTTTTCAGTTAGTGCTCCTGCCCCACTTAATCACAATGTAATAATTTACTATATGTATTTATAAGAGTGGAGGAGGTTCATTTGAATTAAGTCCCCCACCCCACTTACAGTAACTACTTTTGTCAAGTTAGAACTCCTCTATTGAATCAGTTATTCAATGGTATAAAACCAGTGTGTGGAAAGTCCTTAATCATTTTGGAAGAAGCAAAAGCCATTGCATCAAATGTAATGATGCTGCATAGGAATTGTATTGAAATTGTCTAAATAGCCTCCCGCATGGTGTTGTATAAACTAGTAAGATGATTCAGAATCTAGGCATACAAGTGACATGCCATCCTAGAGGACAGGGCAGTGGTGGCAAACTCTTAAGAGGTAACCACATGATGGAGGACAAGAGGATGAAAAGAGTTTCTGCCTCCTTCCACCATGACCAGAGGTCAATCTTGTGAATTTTTAAAGGACTTACCAAGAGTTTCTTAACAGTGTCCCTAGAAGTGCAGTGGCTAATAGGTGTCTAAATAAGAAGTTGTAAAGGCAAGCACAAGCAGCTTTCCAGAGAACTGCTGCTGTGAACAGCTTCAAAGTTCTGATTATATAGTATAGCAAACGCTATTTATTCAGCAGTAAATTAAAGCAAAACATTCACAAAAAAAAATAAAGTATAGCATTCACGATATTATGACATAACAACTTATCACTATAATGGTCACATAGTTTTCACCAAAGTGGCCACATAGTTTTAAACAAAGTACATTCATTTAGTAACTCAATCATTTAGTAAGTCCTTAATTCAATCATCCTTAAGGAGGCTTTTCTCCATAATGGACACAAAGTACAAAGGTCAAAGTTCTCCACCCCTAGGTTACAGTAAATCATAATCTTCTCAGTCAGTATCAGGTACCCAAGAAGAAATCTTTTCATCTTGACTCAAGGCTGGCTTTCAGCTTCCATAGTTCCTCTTTCATGGTCCCAGCTCCTGCCTAAATCTACACCACTGTCACCTGGGTTCAAAGGCAGGCATCTCCCAGTTCCTTGTCCAGCTCCTAGTCCAGTTCTTCATCCAGTTCCCGTTCCATATTGAAGCTCACAGTGTCAAGTCCTTCATAGTTTCTGTTTCTGGGAAGACAAAGCTTAATAGAACCACAATAATATTCATAAACATTACTGGCACCATCATCAATCCACTATCTGCCTGTGAAATCAACTCAGACCCACCAACAAGGTCTGAGAACTCAACACCAATTATCAATATTGAAATCAACACAGACCCACAAACAAGGTCCAAGAGGTCAATAAAATCATCAGTAAAGTCCCAGGACCTCCAAAACCCTCCCCAGGATTTCTGTAAACATATAACCAGAAAATCCTCTTTCAGGGCTTCCAGTAAGGCTTCCCAGGGCTTCTATACAAAGAATCACAAACATCAACGCAGACAGAACAAACATAGAGTGCCAAGATACCACAAGTTTTCTCCTTCTCTACAACAAGAGCTCCTTTCTCAGGTCTTCTTGGTTCTACTCAGTTCTTCTCAATTCTCTTCTCAGTTCTGCTCAGTTCTCAGTTCTTCTCTCTTCTCAGTTCTGCCACCACAAGTTCTGTTCGCAATTCTGTTCTCTTCAGTCTGGGCCTCTCCTTATGTATAGTCATTAACTCCTCCCCTTCCTGTTGCATCAGCAACAGGAGTTTACAAGTTCTAGGGTTCACAAATTGTGGGGTTCACAAGTTCTGCTTCTCAACAAAAGATTTAATACAAGGCTCAAAAGAAACTTGAACTGAAACAAGGTGTTAATTCAATAGCTGAAACAAGGTGTTAATTACTTCTTTGCTTTCCATTACAGAAGTTGAGGACAAACTAGACCTACTTAGGTATGGTAGCTTGAGGATTCTAAAAGAAACCCAGTACATAGCTACACCATGCCTAAGGGCAATTTCATGAGGACTCCATAAAAGGCAGAAAAAGATTTCCAATAACCAGGAGCTATTACCTCTTGGCAATATGTACTCTCTAAGCTTATGACTTTTCCCTATAATTTGTAGTTACTTGTACATGACTATGTTACAGATATTTGGGGGGATACTTATACAAACTGTTCTTTCTAAACCCCCTTATTAAATGCTTATTTCTAAAAGTGAATTAAACCTGGCAGGCTAATTAGTATCTACCAATAACTGGTGGGAAAATTCACTAATGGGGGACTGTATCCTAAAATAAACTAATCCTGAATCCCTTATCTCTATTCTTTGAACCCTGAGAATACAAGAAGCTGTCGCTTGGGGATCCACCCTGCCAATTCAAATGAGAATTGGGAGAGTGAGTTCTAGAGCATGTGCTACATATGTACTTACTATATCCCCCCATAGATTATAAGCTTCTTGAGGCCAATTATTAATTCTTTTTGATTTTTAATTCCTAGAGTCTAGCATATTTCCTGGTATATGATCAGACTTTAATAAATACTGACTGAATTAAAATTTTCCTTTTATAATCTATGCTTTTTTTTTTGGAAGGGGGAAGGTATGGCAATTGGAGTTAAGTGACTTGCCCAAGGTCACATGGCTAGTTTTTGTGTTAAGTGTCTGAGGCTGGACTTGAACTCAGGGCCTCCTGACTCCAGGGCCAGTGCTCTATTCACTGTGCCACCTAGCCTCCCCGCCCTCCTTTTATAATCTATGAAACCTGCCCTCTATAGATATGGTAGACCTTTGAGAAGTAGTGGTGGAAACGCAAGCTGTGTTTTTAACAGATGACAGCTCAAAGAGGAGTCTGAAACTGGGTATAACTAAAAGGGATGCAATAGGTTTAATACTGAGGTCTTGGCAACTGATTTAACTGAAGGAATAAAGGGGAAATGACTTAAAGTTTTCTGTCTCTGTGCCTCTCTGAGCCTTTATTCGTTTTATACTTCTCTAAGGGTCTCCTCTCCTCAGTTCCTACCAGAATGAAAGTTATTTAAGGGAAGATGTTTTTCTTATGTATTTTTGCATTACCTTTATTAAACAGCACAGTTCTTGGCACATAAGAGGTATTCAGTCAATGGTTTGGTAATGAATGAATGAATAATAAGCCCTAAAAGATTACCCTATATTCATATAACACTTTTTTTCTTAAATGGTTTAGGTTCACCTACTGACACATCTTCTCACCCCTTAAAGATGGCAAGAGTTGACCTTATTGTATGTTTCTATTTTAAGTAACTATTATAGAATGCAAAAGCTTTATCTCAAACCAATGAGGAACTTCCAAAATCAGAGATCATACTCTTAAACTCTAAGTGAATTTGAACATTCTGAGTCAGACCTGTTATGGTTGAAAGGAAAGATGTATTTCTTAGCCAAGGCCTGCCTTCTGTTGGCAGCATGATCCGTAAATCTGGCAAAAAAAAAATTCAAAGAAACTTGTTTTTGCAGAAGCTAAAATCTTCTACATACAAGGGTCTCTTTGGCCTGGGGGTAGGGGAATTCTAAATGTTCTAGCAATTGGTTGATGATATTTGAAAATTGCAAGAAAGACTGTATGCTCTATGTAATCAATGTTACCCACTTGGGGTTCCGTTAGGATGAAAAGTAGTCTAAAATCTAAAATAGTTTCCCTTTATTACAGATATAACAGCGAGACAATATTCACAAGACAGGCTCATCAGAACCCATTTTATAACTATTATGCTCTTTGGAAATAAGGCAATTGTCTCAGATATATATCTGTTAAGCATCTACCACTATTAATAGGAGCTGACAATGATTTTAAGAACTCCATCAGCACCATTTTCCTGGCAAAATATCAAATGGGAGAGACTGACTTTCTTGAAATACTAAGCGCTTAATGGGAAGAAAAAACCTGCATAAGCAGTAAGCCTTCTTTATATTCTTCTATAATGATCTCTGACTCATTACCTGAAAGATTCATGAAAAACCACGTATTAATACATTAGTATATTTACATATGCTTTTAACAAAATGCTTGATATATTTCAAAAGGTGGAACTAAAGAATTAGCATCCATGTCACTCTGATACTAAACAGAGTGTATGGAAATTTCAAACTTCCCAATCACTGGTCTATATCTTTCAGTTTTGAACATCATGAAAATACATCATTACTTTTTGACATCAATGAAGATTTCTACAAGATATGCATGCCAATTAGTCAGCACTTAAGATTTCAGTCGGTTTAAAAAGAATGAAGGAAAGGATATAAGTATTTATTAAATGTTACTATGTGCCAGATATTGTGCTAAGTGTTTTCCAGATATCGTCTCATTTGATCACAATAACCCTAGGAAGTAGGTGTTATTATTATCCCCATTTTGTAGTTGAGGGAACTGAATCTGGGCAAAGATAAGTGACATACCCAGGGTCACATAGCTAGTACATGTCTGACAACAGATTTGAGGTCATGCCTTCCTGACTCCAGTTCTAGTGCTCTATTAACTGTGCCACTAAAGCTGTCTCTAAGTTATTTATGGTTTCTTATAAATTACAAGAAAAAAAAATCTCCTTTCCTTTCCTATTTTCTCTTTTTAGTAATTCAATTACATAGTTTGCTCTGAAACTTTCAGATCAAACATGAAAAAGTGGTTTGGTTTAAAATAGCCAAGACATAATCGCTGAACTTCAAAAAGCAATGTGGAAAACTTTGTTCAACAAAACCTTCCCACATGGAAGATAGGGTGTCTGTGTACAGCACCCTGTAGTCCGGCTGCCATCTTTTCATTTCTAACACCAATTATAAGGTTTCTACAACTCCATTCTGAGATCTGAATAGAAGTGTGACAGCAAGGATGAAGTGGTGGAAACAGCCTTCAGCCCTTCAAGTAAGCCCTGGGTAAGATGTCATAATGAGCAGAAGGCAAATCCTCTAAGATGATGATTTACAGTTGGTAAGTAGCTTCAGAACAGATTTACTACTGCCTTGTTCTTACAAACGTATTCCTATCATCAAAAGAACTTCTTTTTTCCAGTAAAAGGCAATGTTAGGAGAAGGAAGTGAAGTCTGCATCAGGGAACTTTAATATGTTCCTGCCCCAATTCCTTGCAGGTAGTTATCAGTCAGTCAAAGAAAATCTGAAAGTCACTAAAATAGAGAAAATGGTCTAGGTCATGCCAGAAGAGAAATAGGAATATTTGACATGTTTATGCTACTTTAAAGTTTATAAAAGGCTTTGCGTACACGATCATTTAATTTAACCCTCAAAACAAAGCTCAGAGGTTTCCATTTCACAAATGAGGAAACTGAAAAGCTAAGCTACTTGCGAAGGGTGATGTAGGCAATAAGTATTTGAGATGGGATTCAAACCTGGCTCTTTCCCCAAAAGCTCACATACAAAACAATGAAAGAAAATGACAAATTGAATTCTTAGTGGAAAAGCCTACAAAAATGAGAATGAGTCATTGTTCTAGCTCAAGGCAGCTTGAAGATGTCTATAGACAACCAGGGTGGGGGACTCTGTGGTGGGAGAGTGGTTGCAGCAGAAGCAATACTGGCTGTGGGTCTTGAAGGCAGCAGCTGCAGCAGCAGGAGAACCAGGTATGCCCAATGCACAAAGACAGTAAGGCAACTGAACTCCTGGTCACAAAAAGATTCCAGTGGACTCCTTCCTGTGCTAGCACTGCATACAGGATCTGACCATCATTTTTCAGTTCCATAGTCTATTACCCATTTCTGGATGATAATTCCAGGGCAGAGAGGAGTAGTCACAATCACAGGGTAATGGCCGAAATACTGAACAGAAGGGTAGGGACTGGACTTCTTCCTGATCACACTACATTGGGAGTCCCCAAAATTTATAGTCCCTCAGTAAGCTACAGAAAGCTCCCTGAGTGGCAGAGGGGAATATATATGCTAACATAAAGTAAATAAACAGACTAGAAAAATGAGGGGGAAAAAAACCCTGACTATACAAATCTTTCATGGTGACATGTAAGCTTAAGACACAAACTCAGAAGACAACAACTTGAAAACATCTACAAACAACATTGTAGATTGGGCACAAGCCCAACAAGATTCTCAGAAGAGCTAAAGAAATAGCTTAAAAAGGACAAAAATTTAATTCTGAAAATCAAATAAGAACAGTTAGAGGAAAAAAACGGAAAAAGAAATGAGAGCAACACAAGGAACTTGTAAAAAAGAGAATTGTCAGTTTGGTAAAATAGGCACAAAACCTCATTGAAGAAAATAATTCCTTTAAAATTAGAATTGCTCAAGGGGAATCTAATAAATCCATAAGACATCAAGAAATAATAAAGTCAAAATAATGAAAAAGAAAAGAAAATGTGAAATATCAGAGAAACAACTAACCTGGAAAATAGACCAAGGAGATATAATTTAAGAATTATTGGACTACCTCAAAGCCATGATTTAAAAAAGAACCTAGATATTTTCAACCATTATTGAGTACATTCTAAGATGGACAAACACAATTAGGCTGCATGTGTATGTTTATTTCTCTCAAAGCAGATAGTCTACATAGAAATACGTGTGGGAACTCACTGTAGACAATGAACTCAAGGATGGACAAAGGGAATTTTATATTTTCAGAGTAATTTCCTTTCACTCCTCCCTCCCTCCTTGGCTCAGGATTCGTATGTCACTCAAAATTATAGTCTCCATATGTGTTAACCATGATATGAGGAAGGATTTTCTTAAGTGGATAGATTGTAAATACAATAAGATAGGAGAATGTCAAAGTATCATTGTAATTATAGATCCAGGATGTCTGTTTTTCTTTTATCATTAACATGACATAACATGATGTAACATGACATAACATGACATGATATGATGTGACATAACATAACACAACATAAACATGTGTCTATAGAATACTAAGATAAGAAAAGTTCCATTATTCAAGCTAATACAAAATAGGGAGGGATATGGAACACAGTGACTTTCAGCCTGACTTTTTTATATTGCTTATGGTTACTCAAATCTGAACTTTGAGTACCTGGCCAAAATTTTTTTATATAACAAATCATTAGCTGTTATTGTTTTGAAAAGCCCATTAAATTGTTTTCTTTTGTCTCCACAACTCCATAGCCTTGAACCAATTTTACTGTTTTACCAATTCACCTCACCCACCAATCCAGTTAATCAATTTGCTTAATCCTCTAATTGCTCCTTTGACCCTTTCTTACTTACTTTATCTTATCTTACCAGAGGCCTCCTCCTTATCCTTCTAAAATCTACTCTTTAGGTTCTTCTTTAATCCTCCTTTATCCCTTTTTATCCTTCTTAATTGTCCTTAATCCTACTTCTTTTGCCCCCACAGAACTAGAGTCTGAATCAGTAATTAGAACTGGTTATTGTGCTCCTATTTTCCTCAATATGTTCCATACTTTGTGAAGTTTCTTTCCACTTCTGGCTTCCACCGAGATTCAATTTCTAACCTGCCTGAATAGTACTAAGCCTTCCAAATCACCCACAGGATTTCCTTTTCCTTTCTGCTCAGTTCAAGCCTTTCTTACTATCCAGGCTCCTCCCACAACCTTCTTCCATGGAAGCCAGAAGTGCAAATATCACCCTTCTACATGGTTAATTCAGTAGAGATCAGCTGACTTTACAGGGATCCGCCAGATGGAACCAGATTCTAATGTGTGGATGGCCAGAGGTAAGCAGAGCAGACTAGAGACAGGAGAGTCAGGGAGCAAACAGAAGTTTCATTTCAGAGTGAGGGAACTGGCATGTGAGCCACAGACCTGCCCCCAGTGGGGATGGGAGGGACCCCCTTTACTGTGGAGAGATCTCAATACTTATATATACACCAATGTGCACAGTGAGTTGGAGCTCTGACAATGAGGGGCAACAGCAATATCGTGGCAAGCTTGATTCATAGCAGGGCTTAACCAATTCTGGGATTTTGCTGTGGCAGAGATTATTCAAAAGACGACTGTTTATGCCAAGCTCAGGGCATGGCTTACTTGCTGGGCATTAGCTCTGGAAAACAGGGTGTCTTCCAATATCTTGACACAGGTTACATGTAATTTTGTTAGCCCCAGCCACAAATAATGACTGAATGTGCTGTGCAAACAAACATTTCAGAAAACGGAATGATTTTTAATACCAAGAAAAATGGCTAATTCTAAGTCCATAGATAATGTTGTATACAATAAATGTGAACCTAGACTTAGAACAGCATACTTACTGTTAGGCTGGGGAAAATAATAAAAGTTATAATACCACAGTCTACAGAAGTAATCATTCCTCTAGTAGCCTCATATAACCCACCTTAACCTTAAAAAATAGATGATTACCTAGGTCATAGGAGATGAAAGGGCTCTAAAAAGACCTTCCTGCTTTGTTTTGTTTTTCTAAAAATCCTCTTCTTAATTCCTGAAATTCAATCAGAGGAGACTGATTGTTCTAGGGTTAGCTTTGTGCTTTTCTGGGAGCCCTCTTTTAAAATGCAAACATTCTTTAGAGAGGTAATATTAAGTCCTTCACACCTTAGTATGGATTAGTTTGTCAGATTATTTCCTACCAATGATTTGGAAGCAAGAAAACATTGGACACATTTGAGAAAGGAGAGTAGTAAAAGTAAGGGAAAGACCCTTAAGAATCAAGGTCCTGCTAAGGATAAATAATACCTATTTATTGTTGCCAAAGATTTAGCCTGCCTTTGCATCCTTGCAAAAAAAGATTACTTGTGCCCTCTTTTTACCTAGTAGATATAAAAGGAATGTACTATATTGTAGCTGTCTGTGAAGATCTACCACTGGAAACATGGAGCTTGACAAAATATGCTCACATCCTGCCTCAAAAGACCTATGTGTGCATTAATTTACCTATAATAAATCTCTTTCTGTTGACAATGATGACATTTCTGATATCTTAAGTATTAGTTGTCAATTTCAAGCTGTCTCTGTCACAGAAACCTTTGCACATCCCTACTTTGATGTGGTTAATAGCATGGTTCAGTAGAAATCAGACTGAATTTGGGCCCAGGGGACCTGAATCAGATTCCATCTCTACTATTATCTGTTCCCTATGTAGCAATAGGCAAGTCCTTAACCTCTGTGGGCCTCAGCTTTGTCATCTATAAAATGAGGAGTTTGGATTAAGTGAACTCTCAAGTCTATTCTGGCTCCAATTTTTCGATTGTCATCATATTCTGTCTCTAGAATTCGGAGAAAGGACCTCCCCCAGAGCCACAACCATGTTTAATTTAACACTTTCTAGAACTTTGGTCATAAGATTTTTGAGCTCATGTGTTATAGGTAGTAAGAAACCAAAGAGACTAGTTATGTTTCAGCTTTAAATTAATATTTTCTAGTTCACTTTCATATTTTCTTGGTTTTAGTAAGAATTTGTAACTATCCAGTTTCAAGAATATGGTAGCAAAATTGCATATTAGATCTACTTTTTTTGCCTATCCAAATTTTCTGTCATCATAGTAGAGAATTTTAATGCCTCATGCTAACACAAGACAAAGTATGTGTGTGTAGAGGGAAGTGGAAGAGATGGAAATAAGAGTAGACTAAAAAAATCAGAAATCAGCAGGAAATAATAAAAATCATGTTTCCACTAATTACTTTTGACAACAGACCATAGTTAAATGGCTAATTGTTATTTTATTTCACCTAGCATCCATCCAAATTTTAGGTAATTGAGAAAAATGCTCAAACTGTAAAGACAGGGAGAGAGTATTCTCTCTTGAAATATAATTTACATTCAAATGTTAAGTAAACACTGACTATATTCCAAGCACAATTTCAGGTGTTAATGGAAGGAAGTCATGAAGAAGAGGTGTTACAACTGAAAGATCACTGGACTTGGAGTCAGAAAACTTGAGTTCAAACACTATCTCTGCCCTTTATTAGTTTTGTGACCTTTGGTATATAACTTGACCTCTCCAAAACACTGGACAGCTGGGTGCTTCAGTGCTTAACCTGCTGTCAGGAAGACCTAAGTTCAAATCTGATCTTAGAAACCTACTAATAAAGTGACTCTGGACAAGTCACTTAACCCTTCTTTGCCTCAATTTCAACTATAATAATAGTAAAGATTTCCAAGAACATTGTGAGGATCAAATGAGGCAATATCTGTAAAGCACTTAACACAGTGCCTGGCATATAGCAAATACTTATTTTCTATCTTTTTTCCCTCCCTTTTAAGGTTCTTATTTCTTTGTTTTCTTTTGGTTTTTTTTTTTAGATTTTGATTTTTGGAGGGGGGAAAGTAGGGCAATTGGGGTTAAGTGACTTGCCCAAGGTCACACAGTTTTGTGTTAAGTATCTGAGGCCGAATTTGAACTCAGGTCCTCCTGACTCCAGGGCCTGTGATCTATGCCATTATGGAGTTTATAAACATGCGTAGTATATATGCTATTCAATTCTAGGTTAACATGAATTTCTGGATTCAGTAAAAGGTATTGGCATGATAAGTGAGCCTCATTTGTGATTTTTACCCATAAAGGTCAGTTTGCAACCTCTAAACTCACTTTGAACCATGCTAACAGACCCAAAATTGAACCTGGACTTCAATAGTAAAATATTGAATTTCAGCCACAAAAATAAACAAATAGGGGAGGACAGAGCCCAGGTCTCTGTCATAGTCAGATCAAAGCTTAGAAAGATTCACTTATGCAGTATCTGGATCTCTGCTCATATCTATTTTTTTTAACCATCTTGGTCATATGAAGAAGTCCCTGTTTTCTCAATTCATCTCATTTTATTCTTTGAAGTTAGCACAAGCCTTTTGTTCCCTTTCTTGCACTGAGAATTGCCATGACCAACTTCAGCTCAGCTTTCCCTTCATTCTTTCTTTAGTAAGTCCCAATCATCCTAATGACATGATTATTCTACAACACAGGAACACAATTTCATTGTGTAACATCCTATTACAATAATTAATTCACATTAAGCCTAAGGGAAATTTGTCCTAAAAGTCTTAATTCGAATTCAACTATTAAAGCTTAAAATTGAAATAGGTACGTGATTTAGACATAAAGGGTGATACCATAAGCAAATTAGGACAGAAAGGAATAGTTTACCTGTCAAATCTATTGAGAAGAGAATAATTTATGACAAAAGAAGAGATAGAGAACATTATAAATGCAATTTTGGTTATATTAAATTTGAAAGGATTTGCACAAACAAAACCAATGAAACCAAAATTAGAAGAAAAGCATAAAGCTGGGAAATAATTTTACTCAGTGTTTCTGATAAAGGTATCATTTCTGAAATATGTAAAGAACTGAATCAATTTTATAAGAGTACAAGTCATTCCCCAACTGATACGTGGTCAAAAGATGTGAATAGGCAGTTTTCAGATGAAGAAATTAAAGCTATCTATAATCAAATGAAAAAAATGCTCTAAATTACTATTAATTAAAGAAATGCAAATTAAAACAACTCTGAGGTACCACCACACACCTATCATATTGGCTAGTAGACAGAAAAAGAAAATGTTGAATGTTGGAGGGGATGTGGGAAAATTGGGACACTAATGCCATGTTGGAGTTGTGAACTGATCCAACCATTCTGGAGAGCAATTTGGAACTATACCCAAAGGGTTATAAAACTGTGCATACCCTTTGATCCCAAAGAGGCCATAAAAAAGGGAAAAGGAGTCACATGAACAAAAAAAACAATTTATAGAATTTCTTTTTGTGGTGGTAAGGAATTGGAAATTAAGGAGATGCCATCAATTGGGGAATGGATGATCAAGTTGTGGTATATGTATATAATGGAATACTACTGTGCAATAAAAAATGATGAGCAGGCAGATTTTAGAAAAACCTGTACATGAACTGATGTTGAGTGAAATCAACAGAACAGGAGAACATTGTACACAGTAACAGCAAAATTGTGCAATGATCAACTATGAAAGACTTATCTCTTCTCCAGAATAAAATGATCCAAGACAATTGCAAAAGACTCATGATGGAAAATGCTATTTATATTCAGAGAAAAGAACTATGGAGTCTGAATGCAGATTGAAGCATCTTATTTTCACTTTTGTTTGCTTTTTGTTTTTTCTTTCTCATGGTTTTTCCCTTTTATTCTGATTCTCCTTTCACAACATGACTAATGTGGAAATATGTTCAATATGATTGTATATATATAACCTATATCAGATTGCTTGCTGCCTTGGGGAGGTGGGGAAAGAAGGAAGGGAGGGAGAAAAAATTGGAACTCAAAATCTTACAAAAGTGAATGTTGAAAACTATTTTTACTTGTCATTGGAAAAAATATAAAATACTATTAAGTGTAAAAAAAGCTTAAAACTTTTGGTTAAAACTATAAAATGATCTCTTTGACCTATGTGGTTCCTGCCTCTCCTTCCTTGGGGAGTTCATATTAAATGAAAAGTCAGAAGTGCAATGACAATTTCTATAAGCCCTCAGTTAAAGAATTATTGACATTTCATTTCATTTTATATTTGTTTCTAGCTAACCTTCACCCTCTTAGTGGTTGAGGCAAAATAATCAAGTTATTGGAAACTTTTCTGTAGAGAAGCAAGCAAATTAGTGACAGTGGCTGTTAATAGACAGGCACCAGGAGGGCAAGTTGGGAAAAGGGCAGATCTTTTTCTTGGAACTTTCCTCAGTCCTTGAGGAAGTGGGTACAACCTGTGGGGTCTCCTTTAATTGGTAATCCCACTAATTCTTTCTGACTTGGCTGTTGATGTCCCTGCCCCTTCCTTTCTACTCCAAGATTTTAGGCTCTCTCCAGTTCTGTGATAACCCTTCACTTTATACAAGTTCCTTAAGAAGTGAAAAAGTCCCCCACCCATTTGAAATGGAGTCCCAGAACTGAAATATCTTTGATTCTAGGAATACCTAATTCTGATTAATTTATTCAATCAAGAAATGTGTTTACCTAGTAGAACCAATTGCTTTTAATTATGTTAGTGGGAAAATGGGCCCCATATCTACAAAAAAGAATTGAATTCCTGGGAATTTCACGCTAGGGGAGAGAGAGACAGAGAGAAAAAAAGAAACAGACAGACACTGAGAGAGTGAGATAGACAGAAAGACACACAGAGAGACGGCGACAGAGGGAAAAAGACAGGCAGAGATGGAGAGGAGAGGAGGGAAAGGGAAAAACAGCATTTGTTAAGCACACAAACTAGGCTAAGTACTGAGGATACAAAAACAGACAAGCAAGACAGTCTTTCCTCTCAAAGAACTTACACTCTAATATGGCTAAAACAAAACATAAAGGGTAGCTAAAAAGGAGAGTGAAGGAGGCAGGGAGAAGGGACTGACACTGTGGTGATACAAACTGGAGAGTGAGTGAGCCTGAAGTAAGCAGACAGCTGGAGTTCCTCACGATATGGAGGTTCCAGACAGACTCACTAACCATTGAGTAAGCCTCAGAGTAGAGTCATGCTTTTGGCATTTGTAATGGTAATGTAATTTGAATTTGAAGATCCCTTTGTGTTGGCAAAGGTAGCAGGTACTTTGCACTTAGTAACTGATCAAGTCTCTGTTGGGGAAACTGAAGGTATGAACTCCTGTCTCTGGTTGCTGATGTAACAGGAAGGGGTTGGCCAAAACAGGAAGTGGCTAATGCTGTGTATATAAGAAAAGCCCCAGAGAGGCACAGTCAAAATTTCTTGGACCAGCATCTGGTGGCTGAGCAGCTACAGAAGAGAGAATGGAGAACTGAGCCAGAATTTCCTGAGAGCTTGTCATGGTGTGGCTTCTTCTGAACAGGAGCCCACAGCCCTGAGCCCGCAGCCCTGAGCCCACAGCCAGGAGCCCTGAGTCCGCAGCCAGGAGCCCAGGAGACTGAGGAAGCATGACTGGGATGCTGAGACTTTGTTTGTTTGTGGCTTGGTTGAGCCTTGAATTCCCTGGAGCAGAAATTGTGAAGGATCTGTCATGGACCAGACCCTGTGAACTTCAGTGTGGAGCAGGACCTGCTCAGAGAGCTGGACAAAGAACTGGGAGCTGTCTGCCATTGAACCCAGGTGACAGTCTGGTGAATCCAGGTAGAATCTGGGACCATAGAAGGGGATCCAGGGAATCTGAGAACCAGCCCCAAGTCAAGATAAAAAGAACTCTCCCTGGGTGCTGAGTAAAGATGAAATTTGTAGTTTACTAATGACCTAGGGGTGGAGGGTTTTGTGTATGATACTTAGTAATTGATTGATGAATAAATGACTGATTGAGTTAATCAAGACTTTGCCCCAAGAGTGGAAGACTAACTATTGTACTTTGAGACTATATTGTGATACTGATTGAGTTAACTTAAGACTTTGCCCCTTGAGTGGAAGACTTTGACTATTGTACTTTAAGATGATTGTTCTTTGTTCTAAATATTGTGGTCACTTTGGTGAAAACTGTGTGGACATTTTAATGATAAGCTGTTATGAATATAAGTTGTAATATTGTGAATGCTATACCTTGATTCTCTGTGAATGTTTTTGCTTTGATTTGTTATGGAATAAATAGAGTGTTCACTATATTGTGTAATCAGAATCTTAAAAGCTATTCACAGTAGCATTCTTCTGGAAAGCTGCTTGTGCATGGCATTACAGTATTTTCACTAGTTATCCCATGCAGGTGAAAATGCCTGCAATTCTTTCCCTCCTCATTTCCATTTCTGGCTTCCCTGTTGTTGTTTAGTTGTTTTTCAGTCATGTCTGATTCTTTCTGACCCCTTTTGGGGTTCTCTCAACAAAGATACTTGAATGGTTTTCAATTTCTTTCTCATCTCATTTTACAGATGAGGAAACTAAGGCATAGTTTAGTGACTTGCCTAGGGTCACACAGTTAAGTAGCTGTCTGAGGCCAGATTTGAATTCAGAAAGAGCAGTCTTCCTAACTCTGGGCACGATGCTCTATCTACTAAGCCATCTAGTTGCCCCTGGCTTCCTAGCTTCTGCTTCAAATCTAAACTAAGAGCCCAACTTTTATGAATCCCCACCCCCATCATCCTTCATGCTATTACTTTCACTCTGAGATTACCCCTAGCTTACCTTGTATATATCTTGTTCATAAATAGTTGTTTGCATATTACATATTATCTCCCCCATAGACTGAGTTCCTGGAGATCAGGGACTATCTTTTGACCTTCTTTGTACCCCTAGTGCTTAGCATAGGGCCTAAAATCATCAAGTACATGAATGAATGAATGAATGATATCTATAAAAATTTAGTATGTGAAACCTCAAGTAGATCTTAATCTGACAGAGACAAGTAACAATTCAGCTGAATGACAAGTGGCAAGACTCCAATGGCAGGATGGAGGATAATGTCCAGGAGTCCAGAAGGTATGGGAAGGGGGAGATGGCAGACCATAAGCATTCATTCCTTTATGCACCAGTGTACCAGCAAGCACCCTAGCATACCCAGGATGGCTGCTAGCACAGGTTCTTAGATCTGCTTTTCTAAAGGAAAGTAACGCAAAATGGGTTAACAATCTTACTTTAATGAAGTATATATCATTTACCTAGTTCAGGGGAAAAAGTCTGAACTTCAGAGAATACAAACAGAAGTTACAAGCAAACAAAAAAAAATACAGAGAGAAATATATCAGCAGACAGGTCTTCCAGCTGTCTGACCAAAAATTACATCCTTACCTAGTCAGTTACCAGAGAGGGAAGCACCAACATCTGGGTTTTCAAAGCTGGGGGGCCCAACAGCTGCCCAGAGTCTCAACTGGTCAAATCACACAACTCTTCCCAAAGTGAGCCCCAAAGCAAAACCTCACATTAGGGTAGATATATAGCCTTCTCCTGGCTCAGAGAATGTCACAACCTTCTTGACCCACTGCCCAATCACAAAGTAACAAGATGTGGGTGTTCCTGAAAAACAAGCCTCCCACCACAGGCTCCATGTGACCACATTCAGCCTATTAGGGGGCACAGTATATTTTCAAATCAGGGAAGGTTCTCAGATTCACTTAAGCCTATCTAGGGGCCTAGGGGCAGGGAAGATCTTCAGATTCCCGATACAACCAGGAAATGCATGTGTATCTTTCAGAATCTGAGGAAGGTGAAACTATAACAGGAATCAAATAGGGAAGGAAATGGCTCATATACCTGGTACAAGCAGGTTAGTTAACCTCTTTAAGCTTCTGTTTTCTTATCTATAAAATGAGGGTTTGGGGCAAGATGACTTTTAAGATAACCTTTGGAAACATTCTTAACTTTTCTCTGATCCTGTGTTTTGTCTCACTCCTTAATGATGAAGAGTTCAAAATTGACTTTTTAAAGAAAAGAGAAATAACAATGCTTTTATGACCTATTAAAGGAATTGCCACTATAATTTCTTCTTGGTTTTTGTGCTAATGTAGCAAGAGTTCTACACTAAGAGTTAGGGTGTTAGTCTTGCCCCTGCCACTAACTGTGGTATGTTGAATAAATTATTTCATTTCTCTAGGAATCAGATTAATTATCAGTAAAATAAGGGGATTAGATCAGATAATTTCTGAGGTCCCTTCCAATTCTACCATTCTGAGTCAATCTACCAAAAAGTAATGTGACTTGAGAGTCAATGAATACAGGTGTATTCATTGTTAAAAAGAGGATTCTGATTGTTGACCTAATCTCACAGTAAAATTAAGTTAGACTCTACTTAAGTGAGGCTGCCAGGTCAGAATTTCTTTTCAGTTAATGACTGCCAAGAAGTCATGATCAGTTATCAAATGTTAAAATGTGACATTGAGAAAGGTATGAAGTAATGATTTTTTTTCAGCTGAACTGATTCTAGCCTTTCTGCTATTTTCCTCATGGTTAATGACCAAAACATCATAGGTTAATTTAGTATAATTTTTTCCATCTTGGTCCATCTAGCAAACAATGATGGTCATTGCTTAGATCAAAACAAGCATATTTATGGTACACAATCTCTTACTTTTGGATTCTAAGCTTCACACTAAGCCAGATACTGCTCAGTGACCTATTTGCCAAGAGTAAATAGAGCATTCTGATAGCTGGAATAATTTAGAAGACATCACTAGCCAGCAAATTCATTTATCTATCTATCTATCTATCTATCTATCTATCTATCTATCTATCTATCTATCTATCTATCATCTATCTATCTATCTATCATCTGTCTATCTATCTATCTATCTATCATCTATCTATCTATCTGTCTATCTATCTATCTATCTATCCAGTTGTCTATCTATCCCTTCCTTCCTTCTTTCCTTTCTTCCTTCCTTCTTTCTTTCTTAGCTAGACCTGGTTTGCTGTGGGTCAGGGGCAGATCTAATTGTCAAACTCGTCCAGATGATAATAAGTAATATTCAACAAATATTTATCAGGCCTTTTCTATGTAAAAGGAACTGTGCTACATGATAAGCAAGATTCAAATAAAAATAAAGTATTATCCCTTCCCTCAAGAATTTTGCCTTTTAGTAGAAAGAAAAGAACTTTCCTTCCCCCAAATTTCTATTTCTTAAAAGAGGATCGAGATGTAATGATAATGATGATCATAATAGGATGTCACCTGTGGCTGGGATTTTATATTAAAAAGCCTACTATCTTTCATATATGTGTGTATGTATGAAATATACATATATATGTATGTATACATGTATCTTATAAATGTTATATAATGTTATATAAATGTTTTAGCACCATATAAATGTTAGTTATTATCATAAACTAACATGACAATTACTACAAATACTAATCTCAAAATATCCTTGAAAATTCATCAAATTGACTATACTGGAAAAGCATGAACTATTGGGCATAATCTCCTGGATATAAATAACATTGATCCATAATAATATGGGAATTATTTTTAACAGATATAACCATACCAAATTCTCAAATTCAGAGTTATACAGAATAAAATGTTTTCAAAATATAGACCTATCAGCAGAAATTAATTCATGTTGGAACGTAACAAAGAGTACATATGGATGTATGTGTATATATGCACATATGTATGTTTGTATATATGTATAAATACATATGTGTATATGTGTACACATACACATTTCAACCTGTCTACTAATGGAGATGACCCTAAGATGCTTTCACTGATCCTATATAAAGTCAACCCACATCCCAAAACTTTCAGCCAATCACAAATATCAATCACTTTGTCAACTTGCATGATAGTCGATATATTGCAAATTACATATAAAATATATTATAACTGCAAGATAGCAAGTTCTCCATAAGTCTCTATCAGAAATATATACAATTAAAAGATGAAAACAAGAAGAATAACAATAAAAATAATGAACTTTACATAGCTATTTGAGTTTACAGAGCACTTTATATACATACACTCATTTGACACTCAGAACAGCTTTTTGAGGTCAATGCCAAAGGTATTTTGTCCCTTTTTGAGAGATAAAGATACAAAAGTTCAGAAAATTGTAGAAAGCATTAGAAAAAAGGTAGGATTTGAACCCAGTTCTTCTAGACCACAAGAATAATACTCTATCTACTGGACTATACCATATAGCAATACTGCACAGATATATCCTGTCAAGGAAATTGATGTGGCTCTATAAAGATACATTATCATCCCCAAAATAAAAAAAGGAGATGACTGTGGATCTATTATTTGGTAAGAGGTGCTAATTCTTATCAGCCAGTTCTTCCCTAACCTTGAAATATTTAGAGGATATGAATGAGGAAAGATCTCAGGGAGTCTTTACATCCTGTTTTTGAAAGAGCAAAATGCTCAGTATTGTCAGCTGGAATACTTTAGGCTGTAGAAATGAAATTTGCCTGTTATGTGGCCTTGCTTTTTGCTTGTACCCTTTTTAATGTTCCCAGTTATTCCCTTTTTATTTATCAGTTGAAATGCCAAACATTCCATATTTAAAACCCTACTTATACTACACTGGACCAGGAAAGAAAGCTCTCTTAACTAGCAGTGGAACAAGCTGCCAATTCCATTTCCTCAGATCACAGTAGAACTAAAAATGTAGGGTTCAAGTTGGTATACAGTCTTTTTACCATTCAGTAATTTAGCAATTATGGTTTAAAAAAATTTCAACTCCTTCCAAAATTGTATTTGGAAAATTATGGCAAACATGGGGAAATAACAAAGGTTTACAGTAGAAACTGAAATACTGAACAGTTATCTAAATACTGTAACTGTGGTTAAAATACAACTTCCCAAACTGATTGTCTTGAGTATCTGGTTACTAACATTGCTCTTCTTAAATATTGGCATGGTTCTTGCTGATGTGGGGGATCCCTATTAATACAGTCATCAAGCCATCAATTACTTTTCATTCTCTCCTATTGGAACTGAGGTTATCCTCCTCTGGACTTCTCCATCAAAAATTTCTTCATCAATCCGGGCTCAGACACTTAGCACCCACCCAGAAACATCTGGCCATGTAACCTTGAGCAAGTTACTTAATCCCAATTGCTTAGGGGCAGCCAGGTGGTGCAGTGACTAAGAGCACTGGCCCCAGAGTCAGGATGACCTGGGATTGAATCCACGCTCTGATACTTAGCACCACACCCAGAAATAATTGGCTGTGTAACCTTGAGCAAGTTACTTAACCCCAATTGCTTTAAAAAAATTTTTTTTTCTTCATCCTGGAATATCACTTCATCCCTGGAACTCACATTTTACCTCTGACCCCGGGGTTCCTCACTCTGACAGGTAGGTGGAGGTCTTTTCTAAGAACTGTAATTTAAGGAAGGCACCCAGGCCAGTCATCTCTTCATTTCCAACCCGGCTTCAAATTCTCTGGACCTTTCCAACATGCCTTCATGATAAGTGTCTTCTTCCCTACTTTCTATCTTCCTTTCATGTTTTGTCTTTACTCATTAGAATGCAAGTTACTTGAGAGCAGGGCAGAGACCCTCTTCTTGTTTGTATAATTATATTTTAAGCACTTAGCAAAATGCCTGGTACATAGAAAGCACTTATTAAATGCCTGATGACTGACTAACTTACAAACTGACTGAATAGAGCCTTGGATGTGGAGTCAAAAAGAACTAAATTTGAATCTTGCCTCAGATACTTACTCGTTGTGTGGTCATAGGCAAGTCATTCTATCTATATATGCCTCCATTTCCTCATCTGTAAAATGAAGATAATAATAGGAACTCTCTCCTAGGGTTGTTGTAAGGGCAAAATGAAATAATGTTTGTAAAATACTTTACAAACCTCACTATATAAATGCTACCTATTATTATTATCCATAATCTTTCAGAAATCCTCCACAGAGGATCAATTCAATTGATGGGAGGTCTTTCTATAGTTCTATTAACATTTTTAGTGTACCAGCACAATAGTCAGGCTGTCTCTCTGCTACTCCACAGTCTTGATACATGACTATACCACCTCTTTTTATCATCATACATTTCACAGTAGATAATATATTTTATGCTATTTCATGAATACAAGTAATCATTGGTAATATGCTCTTACCTGCTCATGCTCACCATTCATCTCTTCATTGTCTACAATTCTGATTCATTGGAGGGTATGGTTTTCCACTATTTAGAGCCATATAGAATCACTGAAAAAATATAGATGGTCAAAAGATGGGTATTTGTATCAGGCAACATCTCTAGATTGTTGAAAGTGCTATACAATTTTCCAAACTGAATTCAGCATTCTGTTCAATTACATTTTCAGATTTATTGCCCATCTACAATGTCTGTTCCAAGGTATGTGTATTAATAGATTGACTCAATGGCCTGCCCATATAGGTACACTAGGGATCTGTGTTTGGTATTACATTGTTTAAAATTTTTATTGGAAATTCAGAAAATAACATAGCTGAGATGCCTTTCAGATTTGCATATGACACAATACTATGAAGAATAGTTAACAGGTTACTTGACTAATGAAATATCCAAAAAAGTTCTTGGCAGGCTAAAATATTAGGATCAATCTGATAAAATGAAATGTGTTAAGAATAAACATAAATAAAGCCTTCCATGAATGCAAAAAACTTAACTGATGAGAGAGTCATTTTATTAATACCAATTCATATGAAAAAGATATAGGGATTTTAGGGACTTCAAATTTATTTTGAGTAAACTGTCCAGTGTACTTAGAAAAAGCAAACAATTAATACATTAAGAAATGAATAGCACCTAGACAAAAAAGTATTGAGAATTCCAGTGTAGTCTGCTCTGGTCAGAACAAATATGAAGAATTATGTCAGTTCTGGATCCATTCTAGATACCCTGCTTTAGGTAAGACATTTATTTATAATCTAGAAAGTGATAAGAATGGTGCAATACCTCAAAATCATGCCATAGTGACTAAAAAAATTGTATTACATACATACAAAGTACAGCACATTGTGCTAGGCCCTGATACAAAGTAACACAAAATAGTTCCTATTCTCAAAACCTTACATTATACTGGAGTGTGACAATCTGTGCATAGATAATTTGAGGAAGACACTAACAAGAGGGTCATCAGGAAAGATTTTGTATAGGAGGTGGCACTTGATGTGAGCTGTGAAGGATCCTAAGAGATATCATGTGATAGTAATGGAATATAAAGATTCCCCTGTATTGGCTTGGTTTTCAAATTGATTGTGTTAAAACCCAGAGCTTGTTAATCCCACCTGTGGGATGGACTTGTTGATGTGAAAAGAAAGTCCTGAACTGGGAGGAGCTGGTGACATAGATTTGGAGAGACAAGAGAGAGGCAGAAGAACTTTTTTTGGAAGCAGCACCCTCGTGGAGGCACAGAGAGAGACTGAGAGGATTGCGGAGGGCCACTTTGAATCGCCCTGGACTTCTGAGACCTGTCCCCGGAGCTGCCAAGGACTGAGGAGACATGACTGTTCTGCTGGTACTTTGTCTGTCTGTTTTGATGCTATTTTGCCAGATTTATCCACTGGTGAAAGATAGTCCTTTTGTTGAACCTGTCCTGAGACTGTCCTGCAGACAGAGAGTAAATACTGTCCACTGGTGAAGGACAGTGCTGTTGTTGCAGGGGTCTGGGAACCTTTCTGTTGGTTCAGAGCTACTGAGACTGTCCTGCAGACAGAGAGTGAATACTGTCCATGGTGAAGGACAGTGCTGTTGTTGCAGGGGTCTGGAGACTGTCCTGCAGACAGAGTGAATACTGTCCACTGGTGAAGGACAGTGCTGTTGTTGCAGGAGTCTGGGAACCTTTCTGTTGGTTCAGAAGCCCTGAAGAAGGATTTTCTTGTTGTATGTTTACAGAAATCCTGGGAGAGGGTTTTGCTAATGTTTTCAGGGGTTCTAGGACTGTTCTACAGACAGAGGATGAATTAATGAAGGGACTGGCAATGTATCTTGTGGCCTTGCTAAGCCTTGTCTCCCCAGGAACTAAGATTGCTGAGAACTTGCCTCATGTCAAGATGAAGAAAACACCTCCATTTCGGTATTAAGTGCTGTACTTAAACTTGATGTAACTCTGGGGTAGATTCAATTGTGATCCAGGGGTGGGGAACTTTTGACCTTTTTGTGTTCTATGGATGAACAAATGAATGTACTTTACTTAGATTGGAAACTAATCTCCATTTGAGAAGAGGGGCTTTGTGGTGGACTAAATGAAGGTACAGCCTAGGAGTGGAGTAGTATTTAGAATGGGGACTTTGTAATTGATTGAATGAATGGAAGGTCCTGGGGTGGGGTAGTACTTGGAGATTATTTAATCACACTTAGTAAATGCTGTATTTTGAATGATGTCATGTTTTGACCTTCTCTGTTCTTGGTTTGTCACTGAATAAAATGGAGAGCACCTATGCTGGTATTCTGAACCTTGGGAAGTTGCCTTTCCTTGGCATGACATTACATATAGGTAAGAGGATGGGTCTTGGGGCTCAGTCTTGGGATCATGCAAAGACATATAAATAGAAAATACCATATTCAGAAAATAGGCATTGGAACTATCTGGCTAAAATGTAGAGTACATGAAAAGGAGTGATTAGAAAAAAAGGAGTTTGGAGTTAGTTTCATTCATCCATCTTCATTTTATGGAGGGCTTTAAATATCAGTACTATCTTATCCTTGAGACAATTGAAAGACTGATGGGTTTTGAGCAGGGAAGTGACATGGTAAGATATGTGCCTTAGAAAACTTGTTTTGGCAGTTGTACCAAGAATTCATTGGAGAGGAAAGAGATAAAAAGTAGGGGAAACTATTTGGAATCTAGTGAAATAGACTTGACAACAATGGTCGACCTAAACTATCAACAATATTAGATATGCTTACAGTTCCACTCTGATAATGTAAAAGTGAAGAGGAATTAAGAAACCTTGATGAAAATGAAAGGGGAATATGTAAAAACTGGATAAAACTTATTATTAAAAAAAAACCTAAGATCTTGGCAACAAGTACCATAACTCTCTGGTAAATAGAGGGAGAAGAAATGGAAACAGTGTCAGATTTTATATTCTTGGGCTCAAGGATCATTGCAAATGGCAACTATATCCATGAAATTAAAAACTGCTTGCTACTTTGAAGGAAAGCTATGGCAAATTTGGACAGCAGACTAAAAAGCAGAGACATCACCTTGCTGACAAAGATCCATATAGTTATAGCTATGTTTTTTTCCATAGTAATGTATGGCTGTGAGAGTTAGACTATAAGGAAAGCTGAGTGTCACAGAATCAATGTTTTCAAATTGTGGTGTTAGAGATTTTTGAGAATCCCTTGAGCAACAAGGAGATCAAAACAGTCAATACTTAAATAAACTAATTCAGGCTATTCACTGATATTGAAGCTGAAGATTAAATACTTTGGCCACATAATGAGAAGATGGGGCTCATTGGAATAGACCCTGATATTGGGAAAGATTGAAAGCAAAAGGAAAATAAAAATCAAATTACAATTGTGAAATTCTAATATTAGAACTGTCATTATTTACCATATAGTTAGAGCTAGAAAAGATCACTGATATCACCTAATCAAGTCACAGCAGAGGATGAGATAGATAGTATTATGAAAACAATGAACATGAAGTTGTACAGGCTTTGAGAGACAATGGGGGACAGAGTGACCTGGTGTGCTATGGTTCATGGGGTCACAAAGAGTTGGATATGACTGAATGACTAAATAGGAGTGTTAAGTCTGAAGGAAGAGGAAACATTCGATGAATGACATATGAAGTTAGAATCAACAAGACTTGGCAATTGATTACATATGGTAGATGAGAGAGAAGAAAGAGTCAAGGCTGACTTCAAGCTTTAAACCTAAGTGATTATAGAGAAGGCATTGTCCTTGACAGAAATAGAGAATTTGGACAGATTAGCTTGTTTAAAGTCAGGAACCAGACGAGAAATCAAGTTCTGTTTTAGAAGAATTATATTTTAAGGTAAGGATAAGTTGGAAGAAGTAGGTATCCTCAGTCTGAAGAAGATTTAGTGATTACCTGACAGCTATCTGCAAGTATTTGAGAGTTTTCAAAAAGAAATATTAGACTTTTTTCCTTAGTTCTAGAGCATTCAACTAAACGCAATGTGTAGAAGTTGTAGAAAAGCTGAAGATTCAGGTTCAATATTTAAACTTCCCAACAATTAGATCTATCTAAAAATGTCATCAGCTTCCCTGAGAAACAGTGGGTACCCACTAACTAAAGGTCTTTGAAAAAAGGACCAAAGAGGCATTTTGGGAGATGTTTTAAAGGTAATTTCTGTTTAATAATAAGTTTGTACTTGATGCCCTCATAATTCCAACTGTGAAATTCTAGTATCAGAACTGTCATTATTCACCATATAGTTACAACTGAGAAAGATCACTGAAATCACCTAATCAAATCACATCATTTTTCAGATGAGAGAACTAAGGTTCAGTGAAATTAAATAATTTGCCTTATGTCATACAGGTTGTGTTAGAGTCAGATCTCTTACTTTCAGAGCCAATATATTTTCTTCTATACCACAGTGCTCACATACTGTCATTTGAAGAGGTATATATTTGTTTCTTTCCTATATGGAACTTTAGACCAATCTCTTCCGAGTGGTCATGGATCTCACTGAAGAAGTCCTATAGTACTCTTAGTCTTCTTTCTGCTATACAAGATCATCATCATCATGAAGAATATCTGGGAAGCACACTATCTATAGGGAATCTCATATATTTCATGTCTATGTAAGTCATCTTCCAAGATAGTAACAAACAATTCTGGTAAAAATATCTATCACTATTTTATACTTCAGTTGATAAGGGTGCTCTCAAGTACTCAAATGGATATGTGATCTCATCAATTTGGGACTTCCGTCCAATGATGCATTTCAGAACCATCCATGCCTGACCATCCTTGTGTGATGTCCATGCAACTCATTAAGCCTTCCCCTTATTCATGTCCTCCCAAAAGTTTGCCACAAAAGATCCACTCAATGGGCTGGTAGCCTTTGTCACTTTCTCCTGGCATCACAAAAGTATTAACAGAGCACTCAGGAAATCCATTTTTAGCTATGTGACTAGCTAGCTCATCTTCTCTTTCTGTCATACAAGTCCTTGGTAGTATCCTTTATTCCAATTCTTCAGAGTTCCTTGTTGTGAGTAAGGATTTTGTCATTTACTGAAATTTTATAGAGCATCTAGCTAGAAATAGCATTTGGAACAGTAACTACCATAATTTGTCCTTAATAAATGTATGTTGATTGATGTGTGTTCCAGTTTACTCACACCCACTATTCACCTGTTCATTGCCCTCTGTGTGATGCACATCTTTAGTTCTTTGGAGGTAGCAATGTTCTAAGTCTTATAGTGTCCAGCCACACCACTAAACTAATTATATTTTTTTTAAATGAGTTTCTGATCTTTTGGGAAGCATGGTCAATTAAAGTGCTTTACGGTTTTTTGAAAGCAATGCAGCTCAATTTCCTTCTCTGGGCCCTGCTCATTGTCCATCTATGCCATTTGCCCCAGATAAATACACAGCTGGGCATGCTTTATAGGATGTCCTTTCAGATACTTGTAGACATTTGGACACTATTCTTCTTTTATTTTATATTTCTTGTATGGATGGACAAGCCAAATTCCTTTGAATATTTACAGATTTTTTTTTTCCAAGAGGCTCTGTACTATCTTAGAGTTTGATGAAATCAAAAATATAAACCAATAACAATACCCAACCTCACTATGTCAAGGGTCCTTTCTTGACCTGGACTCTATGTTGGATATTCCTTGTCAGTGAGGTAAATACTTTTAATGAAGACACATTTTCATGTTTTATGATATACCTGATATTTCTAATTATAAGAATAGTGAGTGGGGTTATTTCAACTCTTACATCTTTTAAGGAATTCTGAATGATCTTGATATATGGAGGAAAGATCTTGCTTGCTAGAAAAATTGACATTTTGGGGCTGGGTAGATGGCACAGTGAATAGAGCACCAGACCTGGAGTCAGGAGGACATGAGTTCAAATCCAGCCTCAGACATTTAACAGTTACTAGCCATGTGACCTTAGGAAAGTCACTTAACCCCAATTGCCTTGCCTTTCCCCTCCAAAAAAAGCAAAAACAAATCGACATTTTTGTTCTACCAAATACATTGCTTCTTTTGAAATCAGCAATCAATCAGCTAGCATTTATTTAATAACTACTATATGCTAAAAATTGTGCTAAGAGAAAAAGATGCAACTAAAAAATAAAATACAGTCCTTGCTTTCAAGGAGATAATGGGGGAGGTGGGAATAGGCAAACAAATATGTACTAATGAGATGTATACACTATAAATTAGGTTTAATCTCAGAGAGAAGGCATGAAGATTAAGAGAAACTGAGAAAGACTTCCTGCAGAAGATAGGAGTTAAGTTAAAACCTGAAAGAATCTATGGAAGGTGGGAGGCTGAGATGAGAAAGGAATAGTGTTCTGAGTCTGGGAGACACTCAAGGAAAATTCTTGGAGTTGAGAGATAGAATCTTTTCAAGAAATAGCAAGGAGTCCTATGTCACTGACTGATAAAGTATGTAGAGGGGAATACAGTGTAAAAAGATTTGAAAGTTAGGAAGTAGCCAGGTTATGAAAGGCTTTAAAAGTCACAGAGGATTTTGTATTTGTTCCTGGAGGCAATAAGGAACCACTGCAGCCTATTGAATAGGGATGGTGACATGTTCACACCTGCACTTTAGGAATATCAAGTTGACAAATGAGTGCAAGACAGATGGGAGTGGGGAGAAACTTAAGGCAGAGAGATCAAGCATTGGCTATTACAATGGTGTAGGCATGCACCTGGGTGATGGCAGAGTCAGAGGAGGAAGGTAAGGGTATGGATAAGAGATGTTAAGAAGGTAGAAACAAGAAATAACAGGACTTAAAAATGATTGGATATTGGGGATGGCAGGAAGTAAGAAAGTAAGAAGTCAAAAATAATACCTAGGTTGAAAGCACAGTTGGCTGGAAGGATGGTGGTATCATCAACAGTAATGGGAAATTATGTAAAGCGAGACTTGGGGAAAGAAAGAGTTCAGTTTTAGATTTACTGAATTTTAGATGGAAATGGGACATCGAGTTTGAGATTTCCAACTTAAGAAAAACTCCCATGTCACTAAGTCTTTTTCGGTCTGTTAAAAAGTAGTTAGTTGCATTCTTTATGATGCTATTTGGTACTTGCCATTTCTTAAATTATTTTTCTGAGGAAAGTGTTGGTGACATAGAGACATGACTCCTCTGTATAATCTATTATGTGACAACAGTATAATTGAACTAAGTTATCTCTGACTAAATCTATGAACATATATTAAAGAATTTTACCTTTCTGGAAACATTTTGTTGCACTTTGGCACTGAGTTTTACTCCAAGTCAATTAAAAATAATCAATAAACATTCATTTCCTTTTAAATATAGTTATTTTCATTTTGGGGGATGTTATTTGGTGATTGCTATTTTTGGTAGACAGACTCACTTATGGAAAGGAATATTCATGACATTCATATTTAAGACAAAGATGTTATTGGCTTCATTCATGTCTTAATCATAAATAATATGTTACATTACCCTTTTCATTCCACTTCCCTGTTTCAGTCAGCATTTTAAAATAGTCAAATAACAATCTATATGTTGTCATGATTTGGAGAATCTTGTTGATTTTGAAGAATTTCTCTATATCATAAAAATTATTGGTGCAAAAGCTACAATTGACTTCATGGTAGAATCTTTATTTATATTCATCTTGAGCACTTCAAAGTGAAATGATCAAATGTTTCCCATGAAATTACATCTCTTCCACATTTTTTGCCACTACAATATGAATCTATAATCTATCCTTCCATCTAAATGCAAAACCCATATTGTCTTCTAGTTTCATTTAATATGTGAAAATAAGTATTGATATGGTTCTGTTCTTCAGTAGATGTCAACTCATCATTATCTTCCATTTAGAGTACCAATAGTTATACTAAAGCTGACAGATGTTCTGAAAACTGAGTAATTCATACCACTGTTTCATTTCTCTAATACACTTACCATAAGTTGCTTTTTAGTCATGTCTGAAAATGTTTTAATCTCCTGTTTACTATAAAGATAAAAATTAGATACTTCCATAATTTTCAATCTCCCAAAGGTTCAAGTAAAGTCATCTATACACAGTACTCACTTAAAAATATTTGTTGAATTGTTTAATTGAATTATACATCTCATTAAAAACTACTATGACATCATTTATCTTATCAGACACTAAACAGCTATTAGAGCAAACTAAATCTCCATGTAAATGAAATCTAAAGCTATTTTTGCTATATACCACATGGCTGGCTCATGTTAATCCTTATGATCCAATAAAACTATTTTTTTTTTAGGCTTTGAATATTTTTTTTATTTTATTTTTTTTAATGCTTTATTAACTTTGGATTTACATCATCCATTTCCGCCAGATTTTGAGTGACAAATTTTCTCCCCATTTCTCCCCCACCCACCGCCCCCAAATAGCAGTCCCACAGGATATCCCCTCCTCCAATCTGCTCTCTCCCACATTTTCCCCCATACCCCATTCCACTTTTTCAGTGGATCTCTATGCCTCAGTGCCTGCACATCTGTAATGGGAATGCAAATTTGGAAGATCTTCCCTGCCCCTAGGCTAAAGTGCACCTGAAACATGGGGGTGGGAGGCTTGTTTTTCAGTAAATACTTTTTGATTGGCCAGTGAGTCAATAAGGTTGTTACATTCTCTGAGCCAGGAGAAGGCTATATAAGCCCTGATGTGTAGCTTTGTTTTGGGGGCTCACTTTGAGAAGTGTTCTGTGATTTGATCTGTATTCTGGGAAGCCATTGTCCAGGGCCCGCCCCCCCCTCCCCTTTTCGGCTTTGAAAAACCCAGATGCTGATTTGGTATGGATGTAATGGTTGGACAGTTTGGAAATCTGTCTACTTGATCTGTTTCTGTCTTGATAATTCTGCCTGTATACTTTGAAGTTCGGGGTGCTGACCTTTTTCCCCTGAACAAGGTAAACGATATATGTCTGACTGATTAAAGTAAGTTTGTTAACCCATTTTGAGTTGCTTTCCTTTAACAAAGCAGATCCAAGAACCTGTGTGAGCAGCAAACCCTGAGGACGTGCTTGGGGTGCTTGCTGCTACAACATCCCATTTCCCAATTACATGTAAGATGGTATTAATAATAGTATATATATATATATATATATATATATATATATACACACACACTCGTATACATATATATATATATATATATACATATTTGAATATTTGATTTCAAAACTTTCAATTTCAGACTCATTCCCCTCCTTCCCCGTCACCCACCCCTACTGGGAAGATACGCAGTTCAGTATACGTTGCACACGTGTTGCTAATGTAAAACAATAACATAGTAGATACATTGTAAAAGACTGACTACACTTCCCTCCTTCCCATCCTACCTCCCACCCACTCTACTCTCCACTTTGATCCCGTCTATTTTCAAAACCTCCCTCCCCCCCAGCCTACCCCCCCTTCTATCATCCCCCCCCCCATTCCCTCCCCCAAACCCCCCCCCACACCGCCCAGTTCTCCTGGAGGATGAGATACCCTATTTAGTGTGTATTTCACTCCCTCCTCAAGCCAAATTCAATAGGAATAAGGTTGACCCATTCCCTTTTGCCTTCCTATTCTTCCCCTCCATTGTAACCATTTTCCCTTGCCTCTTCTGTATGAGATAGTTTACCCCAATCTGTCTCTCCCCATCTCCTCTCATTATATTCCTCTCACCTCTTAATTTCACCTTTTAAAGTATCATTCCTTCCTGTTAAATTGGACCTGTGCCGTCTATCTATGTATACCTGTAAACATATATACACACATTCACATATGTATTCATATGCCCATATACCCTCATATATAAACAAATATACATATTTCTAATCCCTTCAACTACTGAGAAAAGTTTCATATGTTAAAATTATTGTTTTTTCCATGTAGGAATGTTAATAGTTCAACTTTGATAAGTTCCTTATGATTCCTTTTCACTGTTTACCTTCTCATGCTTCTCTTGCTTCTTGTATCTGAATGTCAAATTTTCTATTCAACTCTGGTTTTTTCAGCAAGAATGCTTAAAAGTCCTCCATTCCACTGAATGATCATATTTTCCCCTGAAACATGATACTCAGTTTTGCTGGGTAGGTGATTCTTGGTTTTAAACCCAGATCCTTTGCCCTCCAGAATATCATATTCCAAGCCCTTCGATCCCTCAGTGTAGAAGCTGCCAGATCCTGGGTTATCCTGATTGTGTTTCCACAATATTCAAATTGTTTCTTCCTGGCTGCTTGTTATATTCTCTCCTTAATCTGGGAATTCCGCAACCTGGCTATAATATTCCTAGGAGTTTTCTTTTTGGGATCTTTTTCAGGAGGTGATCGGTGGATTCTTTCAACCTCTATTTTGCCCTCTAGTACTAAAATATCAGGGCAG
This sequence comes from Petaurus breviceps papuanus, assembly GCF_028583685.1. Taxonomy (NCBI): domain Eukaryota; kingdom Metazoa; phylum Chordata; class Mammalia; order Diprotodontia; family Petauridae; genus Petaurus; species Petaurus breviceps. The sequence goes on from NW_027187358.1 coordinate 24,565,362, forward strand.
TTTTCTTTGAGAATTTCCTGGAGGATGATTTCTAGGTTCTTACTTTGGTCATGGCTTTCAGGCAGTCCAATATTTTTTAAATTATCTCTCCTGCATCTATTTTCCAGGTCAGTGGTTTTTCCCATGAGATATTTCACATTGCCTTCTATTCTTTCATTTGTTTGGATCTGTTTAACAGCATCTTGATTTCTCATAAAGTCATTAGCTTCCATTTGCTCCAATCTAATTCTGAAGTAATGATTCTCCTCATTGAGTTTTTAAGATTTTTTTTTCCATCAGCCAATTCGGCTTTTTAAGGCATTCTTCTCCTCATTGCCTTTTTGGGCCTCCTTTGCCATTTGAGTCAGTCTGTTTTTTAAGGTATTATTTTCCTCAGTCAGGCTGTTGACTCTGATTTCATAATTTTCTTGCATTGTTCTCATTTCTCTTCCCAATTTTTCCTCCACTTCTCTTATTTGATTTTCAAAATCTTTCTTAAGGTCCTCTATGGCCTGTAACCAGCTCGTATTTTCCTTTGAAGCTTTTGGTGCAGGAGTTCTGACTTCACTGCTTTCCTCCTGTTCCATGCTTTGCTCCTTTTTGTCCCCAAAATAGGAATGTATTGTTGGAATCTTCTGTCTGCTTTGTTTCCTTTGCCTGCTCATTTTGCCCCTCAATTACTTGACTTATAGGCGTTTTGCCACAGACAGGGGAGCTTTCATCCCAAATGCTGGGCTTTACTCAGCTGAGGGAGGTATTAGATTGGTGCCCTCTCTGAGGCCTCCACACACTCTGGCAAGCTGGACACACACCCCAGAACCTCCACCCTAGACTGCAATCCAGATCCAAGCAGGTTAAAGCAAGTGCGATTACCCCTCAGACTGGTGCTTGGTTCCCCTACACTCTGCAAGCCAAGAGCTGAAGCCACCACATGGCGCTGGCTGGCTGTGCCAGCGTCTCAGGGGCTTTTCGCCCTGGGGGTAAAAGCCACGCACTCCCACTTACTGATCCCAAAGTCCAGACTGTACTGACCTCTCACTTTGTCCTTTGTGTCTATGTGTTGATAAATCTGGAAATGGCCACAGCTGCTGCTGATCTGGAGTCCCTCTGGCTGGTGGCTGGTCAGGCCTGCCCTGGGGCTAAAGCCTTGGCGCAGGGCTGGGCTCGGCTCCCAGAGCGCTGCGCTGGCCGATTCCTGCCGGCCTGCCGGGCTGTCCTCAGCGGGAGGTTAGGTTCTCTGTGTCATTTTGTGGGTTCTGCAGCTCCAAAGTTTGTTTAGAGTCCACTTTTTACATGGATTGAGGAGGGTGGAAGCCGGAGCTGCGGGAAGGTGGTGCTTCTACTCCACCATCTTGACTCCCAGTAGGCTTTGAATTGGTCCAATAAAACTTTTGTATCTCTCCTCCCACCTCACTCCACTCCTACACTGAAATATACCCTGTTATTTAGGAAGACTCTGCATTTATTGTTACTAAATTTCATCCTAATATAAACCATCAATTTAGCATAGCAGCATTTTGAGGATATTAATTCTATCATTCAATATATTTGATCAATGATATCCCTCCTTACTTTGTGTGATCTGTGAATTGTTTAATGCCTTCTATGTCTTTATGGAAGTTATTGACAACAATACTGAATGGAACAATAGCAAGGGAGCAATGTATTATGTAACACTAGATGGAGATAGATATTTACATACATACAAAAACAATAATATACGGATGGATGATAGATCATACAATTTATTAAGTGCTTATAATATATCAAGCATGTACTAAGTGCTGCGGACTCAGGGCATTTATATTCTAACAGAGGAAGAGAACACATTGGAAAGCAAGAAATAGGAATGAATGTGGGAACATGGCTTCTGAGGAGGGGGTGAAGAAGTCTGGAAAGTGAGAAGTGGAGCCAGACTAAAGTAAGTATGTTCTAGGTACTTCATGAATTAATTGTCAAGGCCAAGGACTCACCCGTTAGAAAACAGAAAAAATATCCAAATCTCAAGAGTAGAAAAGCTATTAGTCAGCATGTTTTAGGTAGGTCATCCAGTTCAAAATTCACCTAATTGTTCTGCAAACCAGCCCACATTTCGCTATCATTTCTCTATTCTGTCTATAAAAATATCATGAGGGACATTGATAATTGCCTTGCTAAAATATATTTTATCTTTAATGCATTTTGCTAATGTGCCAATTTCATAATCCTCTTAAATATGAAACTACCTTGGTATGGTTTCATTCCTAGTGAACCAGTGGCAGCTCATAGTAATTATTCTCTCTTTTTCCCCCTCTGTGCTTGCAACCTGTTTATGAGTGACATATTATCTTTACTGGTAAAGTTTATGTAATATTATATAAAATAAGCAATTGAGAGTAGCTAAATTCCACTTAGTTATGCATTTAAAAATTGGGACATTTTCTGGTTTTGATCTTACAGTATCTCTACTATCATCCATAATTCTAAATGTATCATTGTTAATATTATTGTTATTATTTCACCTAGCCCAAGAGATTTTAACTCATTTTAAGTAGGTAGATATTTTCTTACAGTCTCTTAATCAATCTTCAGTTTCCCTTAACAGTGTTTACCTTACCCTTTCCAATATGAAAATCATTCTTCTTGATAAAGAAGAAAAAATTAAAGGTACAATATTTCTGTTTTCTCTGCACATTATCATTGCATGATTTGCCCAAAGCAATAGGTCTATCCTTTCATTATACTTGCTCTTATTCTGAAAATAACTTTAAAAGTTTTTTTCTTCATCCTTAGCATTTTTATAAACTTCACCTCCTTCAGCACTTTAGCTTTTTGGATGCTGTTCTTATAATTCAAGTCCAAAGTTTTATTGGTATTTTTAAATATGTGCCTCTTGTTCTACCTTTTATGAGAGAATCCCCTTTATGAATATATTGTTTACTAAATATATTTCCCCTTTTTTCTCTTTACTGGAATAATTTCAGATGATATTGTCATCATTTTGTTTTTTGAGGTTAACATCATTTTTCAAACACCTTTACATTTAGAAGCCTTAGGATATGACTTAAATCTATATCATTTCTGTGAACTTTTCTATGAGGTTTTCAAAATTGTCAGGAAAATGATGTTCATGATTCCATGGCCTGAGACTTTAAAAAGAAAAGATTTTTCTAAAAGAATGTGAGATTTAAAAAACAAAATTTTGCCAATATAATTTTTAATGATCCTAGTATGTAAGAAAAGAAAGAAAATTTCTGTAGCAACCAATGTGCCTGTACAAGGAGTTCTCTGAGTTCAATTTGATCATAAACAAAAGACAAAAAAAAGTTATAAAATCAAAGACAAATGCAAAAGGAAGGAATATATTAGTTCTGGTAAGAGCCAAGAAATTGTATATAACATAAAGCTAGTCAGAGAGCTCCTACAAAATCTAAAATTGTATGGTCACTTTCTCCTGTTCCATTTTACTCAGAATTAAGTCCACAGTCCTCTTCCTTTAAATTCTGGTAGATAAAATTATTAGCCAAACAAGTCACTAATTGACCAGATGTTATGCATTTTTGTGGAATGACAAGGCACTTGTTCAGACAGTTGAAATTTATGGGTGTATATATACACGTATACATATATATGTATGTATATACATAAATGTGTATGCCCACATATATATGTATTTGCCTTTTTCAGTTTCTTCTTTATTTTAAAAATGTATTGATACATTTTGTTTAAATACAATAGATATTTTCAAAAAAACACTTTTACAAAGACTATTACCCCTGAAATAACTTGTTATCTACCATTAACACAAGGGATGTGTCCTTTAAGTCTGACAATATGGTATTGACACTGACAATTTGACCAAAGTGACCCGGATTGCATGTTGATTGTACTTACATTGTTCCAGAATTTTTGTTTATTATTCTTTTAGCTTTTCCATCTTCACTCCATAACATTCCATATATCTTCTCACATATCTCTTACTTCTTTATATTAATCATACCTTATGTATAATAGTATGCCATTATGTTCATATACCACAATTTGTTCGATTCCCCTATTACTGTACCATACATTTATATTGTTTCAAGTTCTTGTTCCCATAAGTAATGTTCCTAGGAACATTTTTGTACATATGGATCCTTTGTTGCAGTTTATATTCTCCTTGGGGTTTAGAACTAGTAGTAATATAGTCTCTCATAAAAGTTTCAGAAACTTTTTTTTTTACATAATTGCCAATCATTTTTTTTTTCAGAAGAGCAGAGCTAGTTCACAACTACTCCAGCAGTGAACTCCCGTGCCTGTCTTCCCACAGTCCCTCTAACAACATGTTTTCCCAAATTTCAGAACCTTTGCTAACTTGATAGCAATGAAATGATAGCTCAGGTTTGGACTAATTTGCATTTATATAAATAGTGATGTTGAATCTTTTTCAGGTTATAACTGACAGTCTGCATTTTTTCTTTTAAATGTTCTATTTTTTTTTACTACTTCCTTATTATTAAATATAATTAATCTCATATGTTTGTGTATGTTTCTAATAGATTTTAGAGGTCAGAATTCTATTTTTTTTTTAGAGGTCAGAATTCTATAAGAGAAATTTTATGCAAAGATTTTTCCCTTATACATCTTTTTTCTTTTCTTATTTGTACTGATTTTATGTGTACATAATCTTTTAAATTTTTAAATATTTGATATTACTTTATCTTTTATAATCTTTCCATTTACTTATTTAGTTAAAGATTTTCCATATCAACATATATATGTGTGTGTATATGTATGCTTTATATGTGATATATGTATATACATGCATATTATACACACACAATACAATATACATGTACACATATCTTCCCTTCCTCCAGATACTTTAATATGTTTATAAAAGTATCTGAAGGAAGGAAAGGGCGGGGAGGGGGGAATCATCTCCAAGAACCTAGGTACCTTAGTGGATAGAAGGTTGGATTTAGAATCAAGAAGACCTGATTTCAAATACTACTTCACTTACTAGCTGTGTTATAAAGAGCAAATCATTAAAATTCTAAGCCTCAGTGTCCTCATCTATAAAATGAAGGGGTTGGAATTGATTACTTCTAAGAGTCACTTCTATTTCTAAATCTATGATCCTATAAGCCAGAAAATCAAATGAGAAAACATTAGGAACTTACAAACCCTATGACTACTTTTCTATCAAATATTTTTTGAGAATAATGAACATGCATTGAGAGAATTCTTGGTAAGGCAATAGAAGGGAACAGATGGGCTTTTCCAAATGATATTCCATAGTAGGTCACATTTTACCATTATATATTTGACTGAGAAATGTGGAGAATAAAATGTCCCACTGTAATTTTATTTGTTGAATCTTAAAATCTTAAAAAGATTTTATCTGGCAGACCAAAATGCTTCATTAGACTCTCTTCCACAAAAGTACCTCACATGAATATACTCAAATTATGCATGATTCTTGGGAAGATTTAACAAACTCTTCAAGTACTCTCTGATATTCCATATTAAATAAGACAATATAGCTCTTGTCAAGGTTACTCATTACCTTCATTCAGGAAATCCAGGAAAAAACATTGAAATCAAAAAGTATTTGATAGAAATAAGACCCTACAGATGCTCCTGCTTGTGGCTAATGGTTTGTCACTTGCATCAAGCCCAGTCTCCTAAATGAGACCTATAATAACTCAAAAGAGTTTGGTCTAAATATCTACAAAAAAAATAAGTGGATAAAGACTATTATTCTAATTATTATTTACCGTTGGATGGATACCCCATAGAACTTACTCATTATCACATATAATATGGCTGGACACTAATCATGGACAATGATGTGACCCAGAAATGAATCAGAATAGGAAAGTAATCTCAACTGACTTTGGGGAAGAGGAGAAAGAATAATTTATTAAGCACCTACTATGTGCTAGGCTCTGAGTTAAATATTTTCTAAATATTATCTCATTTGATCATAACTTTATGAAGTAGGCACAATTATTATCCAAGTTTACAGTAGAGGAAACTGAGGCAAGCAGAAGTTAAGTGACTTGCCCAAGGACATACAGCAAGTGTCTGGGACTGGATTTGAACTCCAATTTTCCTGACTCCAACCCCAGAGCTCTATGAATTATACCACCTAGCTGGAGAAGAAAAACAATATTATTTAATGATGCCAACCCTCACTAAGAAAAGGGACTCATTTTTATATCAATATTATTCTGCAATATTATATGCTGACAGTAGTGAAATGGGGTTTAAGGTCCAAAAGTTTAGGAAGAGACTCATGGTGTATATAATGAAGCTGCCACACAGTGCAAAAAATTTCACAGAAGTGGTAGGACAAAAATAAAAATTAAGAAAAAATTGTATGTTCACACAGTGAGAGCAAGAAGCAAACTGATAGATAACTCATATACTCCATTAGTCTCATTGTGGTGTCCAAAAGACCATCCTTGTTGTATGGATCCATTGTAGCAAACTTAGGAGAAGATTTAAAAAAAAAACTAAAGTATTAAAAAGAATGGATGTGCTATGATCTGCATCATTCGACGGAATAACTTTGTTGATAAGTTAGAAACTCTCATTTGCATATTACCTTAAGACTTGCAAAATATTTTGCATGCATTATTTCATTTCATCCTCACAACAATACAATGAGACAGACATTATTATCTCCATTACACAAATATCTCCGTTATACAAATGAGAAAAATTTCCATTAGTTGAACCAGATTTCAGAGAAGTTATGTGATGTGCAGGTTCACTTATAGAGAGTAACTTCTGGGATGGGGAGCTCAAACCCCAGTCTTTCTGATTCCAAATTCAGGGGAAGTTGACCCAAGAAGGAAAGGAAGATAGAAAGAATGGAATTCTTTTTTTTTTTTTTTTTTTTTTTGCTTTTTAGAGGAGAGAATGCAGGGCAATTGGGGTTAAGTGATTTGCCCAAGGTCACATGGCTAGTAAGTGTTAAGTGTCTGAAGCCAGGTTTGAACTCAGGTTCTAGCTGCCCCAAGAATGGAATTCTTAAGATATAAACATTTTGAAAATCCCAAGGAACAATTAAAAAGGAAGTTGAATAAAGATTAATATATATCACATGGAACATAGAGACAAAATTAGATTTTAAGCAGATTTATACAAAAGACACATGAAAGAACAGGTATCTTGATGGATATAAATGCCAAAAAGGATAGTGCCAGGAGCACTAAAACTCAGAAAGATGGGGATGACAAAGAATGCTAAGACAACCAAGAGGGTAGGAGAGGGGATAAGCTTTATTAAGGAAGAGAACAGAAGGTGCATTAGGACTGCTGTATAGGATAGATGGAATGATAATACTGTAAAGAGAAGGCAGAGCAGTTCAACTCTGATTTTGCTTCTCTGCTAAGGAGAATGACCTATGAACTGCAAAGGACAGAATAAAAATGACTAATAGAGAGCTGGAATTCAAGATAAGTAGTGGTAGAATAAGAGATCATATAGCTGTCCTTGATGAGTTCAAGTTACCTGGCCTAGATGAACTACATCCTCTCCTACTGAGAGAGCTGGCAAATGTTAATGGCTGAGCCACTCTCAGTGATCTTCAAAAGATTATTGTTAAAATGTCCACATTGGAGAAAGGCAAATGTAGATTTTTATAATGGGCTAGGAATCGGTGTCTGCAAACTCAGTTCAGTCAGCCTGGTTTTAATGTCTCTAAACTCTAGAGAGTTTAAAAACTCTGTTGTTTAAAAAAATGGTTAGTAAACACCTTTAAAAGGAAACAGTGATCACATAAATTGAAAAAAAAAGCCACGAATGGTTACATGAAAGATAGGTCATGCCAGATTAACTTCATTCCCTTTTGAACTATTACTAGGCCAATAGATAAAGGAAATGCAATATATTATATAGGTATTAGCAAAGCATTTGATAGTCTCCTGGGCCAACCTTGTAGAAAAAATATAGGGACATAAACTAGATGTATTTAGCATAGTTAGGTATATTCAGAAACTGGTTAGAAGGTTAGCACCAGAAAATAGCCATTAATGGTGCAGTATCAACTGGAAAGAACATCTGGTGGAGTTTCCTATGGTTCTGTCTCTGACACCATTTTCAATTTGTTTTTAATCAATTTAGCTTTTGTCTGGTGCTGCCTTCATTAAGCATACAAGGAGAAACTATGCCACTGTACTAATTATCTTCTAAGATACTTGAAATAACTGAGTGCAACATCTGATTAGCTCTGAGGTGGCACTGTACTTGAATTACTGAGGGCCCATAAGCCACTCTCCAATTTATATGTGAAGGAATAGCACTTTTCTAAAGGGCTGAAGAATCCCTGCTGGCTCTTATAGACTATTACAATGTACAAATGCCTAGCAATATACCCAAACACAATGCCAGTACTCTCCCCAAAATGGCACATTTCCACTTCAGGTAGTTGAGCTTAATTAATACTTTATGAGCTAAATCCCTTGATCCCCCGTAACTAAATCAATATCCTTTTTGAAAAGGGATAACAGAGTTGGCAGGTGCACAAATAGGAAATGGGTAAGAGACAGAGAGGAGTAGATGATATAGTCCTGCCAAATCTGAATAGCAATAATATAGCCAATAACCCAATAATAGAAGGGGACTTTAATGTTCCTCTCTTAAAGTTAGACAAATCTAAAAAGAAAGATACGTAAAAAGGAAAATTTGAGTTTAACTATTAGAGATTTTAAAAATAAAAGATATAAGGTGTTTTCTGACTGGGAACATTAAATAATGTGCTTATTTCTCAACACTACATGGCCTTTGCAAAAAGAAAGACTGTGCTAAACTATGGAGAAATTTTTTAAAATGTTAAAGGAAAACAACCCCAAAATACTAAACAGATCATTTGCAGACCATCACACAATGAAAATAGAAATTAAGACAGGAATAGCAAGGAAAAGATATCGACATGAGTGGGTCAAAGAACAAATCATAAGACAACTATATGAAATAGAATGATAGTAAGACACTATACTAAAATGTCTGAGATACAGTCAAAATAGTCCTCAGAAGAAAAAACTGTATGTTAGAAAATACGTACTAATATAGATAAGAAGGAATTAATGAACTAAATATACAATTTAAAGATAGAAAATAAAATGCAAATCAAAAACAAGCACAGAAAAGGAAATACTGAAATTTAGAGGAGAAATAAAAGAAAATTATAGAAATAAAAAGAATTATCAAAGCCTATTAAACACAATTATATATTGGTATAACTAAGAATTTAACGAAAATGGAGGATAATGATGGATAATATAAATAAATATATATATATATATTGATATTATATGATAATATAATACCAAAATTAACAAATGTGAACTGGAGATCTTAAAAATCCCATCTAGAAAATACAATTGAAGTAGCTGTGAAGGAAATATCAAATATGAAATAAATCTTGTACCCAGAATTCATCAATTCTCTCTCTGGAAGTAGATAACATTTTTTATCATGAGACCTTCTGAATTGTCACGGATCAATGATTTAATTAAAGTGTTTAAGTCTTTCACCATTGATCACTACAGAAGTGGTTTGAGGTGAGAACTAACACAACTGAGCAACACTTCATAATCACAGGGGCCATGTAGTGAAGAACTATGGAGGAATCCAATCTAACTGCCTCTTATTATAGTCTTATATTATATATAGTTATATATATTATATATATATATACTTATTATAGTCATATATTATCTAAGTCATTTAGACAATACATGTGTGCAGGGTGAGAGTTGGCCAGTGTGTGAGCATTGTTCCTTTCTATGGGCTCAGAGGAGTGTACTTCTTGCTTCTATTAACTTGTAAATAAACCTGTCTATATTCTGAGCTTTGTTAAGTCTGCGTGCTTATATGGAAAAATGTTGACTATCCTTGTTAGGGAAATGTCAGGGGGTGTCAGGTACAGAAGCCCTCAAATTACCTAGGTAGAGGTAGTGCGCCCACAAAGTGAAAGATGTCCCAAATTCTACCATAGCCTTTTGTGCCAAAAAGGAACATTTGACATTATTTGCCTGAGCATTTTCTAAATGCTCCTTTTAAAGAAGACATAACAACTAGGATGCCTACCTTGTTCACATACACACAGTAGCACATTGTCTTGACCCTAAGCCAACTGAGGTCACTGAAGTTACACTGGGAATCCAAATTCGTCTCTCTGAATTGCCCTTCTGCTACACTAGATGAACCATGTTACTCTCTTGAAGCAATAGCACTATTGAAAGATTGAAATACCTATAGACCTATACTTTGAGGAAATCCAATAAGGAAACAAAAAACCTTATGGACACACATAGAAAGATGATCTAGATAGAAATCATTGTAGATTGAGATGTAGATATAAATAATATAAATATAGATACATATATACCTATAGATACTATGAATATAGATATCAGCCCTTTTTATTGAATTTATTATTTATTTTATTTTATTATCTCCAAAGGGAGATGCCCATCAGTTGGAGAATGCTGAACAAATCATAGTATATGAATGGGATACTTTAAGAAATGATGAAAGAGTTACAGAAAAAAGACTTGTATGATATGGTAAAGAATGAAATGATAGAATTAAGACAAAAATTTATACAATAACAACAACAAAATTGAGAGAAACAACTTTGAAAATCTTAAGGACTCTGACCAATGTAATGAACAACTATGATGTTCTTAAAAGAAGCATACTACCAGCACACATTAGAAATTTGTAAATGCTACAAAATTGGGCTTGATTTATGATTTTATTGATTGAAAGTGATGAATAAAATGTTAATTCACATTCAACTTAAAAGTGTGTCTTGCACACACTTTTTTTTCTAGAGAACTGGCTGTTAAACATTTACCAGTACACCTTTGCATGTTACCCTTTTCCTAACAGTGGGAAAATGGAATAAAGTTAGATTATGAAACATTTGTTTTGAGACATGGTAAACTTGTAGATTTGTTTTGCTTAACTATACTTATTTGCCAGAATAATTGCTTTTTTTCTTTCTTTATGGGAATAATTTGGTTGCTAAAATATTAAAAGTAGTTCATCAAATCTTTTTTTAAATTATGGAAAAAGGAAAATGGACAACAGTTTTGAAAGAAACACAAGCAGACCAACTTTAAAAGCATCACAATGACTTTACCATATACTTTTTCAAAGAAAGAATTTGTGCCTAATAGAGATCTGCGGTAATACATATAATTCCTTTTTTCCTTTTCTACTTTGTATATAGAAATTCTTTTTTTCACATTCATTAAATTCAGAATAAAAAAATCACACTTAAAAAAGAAAGAAGATTGGATCTGGAGTCAGAGGACCTGGTTTCAAATCCTGCTTCTGACACTACCTGGATGACCTTAATTAAGAAAGTCATTTAACCACCAGATGCAGTAATTTCCTCATTTCAAAAAACAAGAGGTTGGACTCGTCCTTCCCAGTTTTAGATCTATGATCCTTTACAAGGAGATTTAGAATGATAAAGGCAGAATATTTTGGGTAGGCAGCAGTGACCAGAAACACAATATAAATTATAGCTATTAATTAGAGTATCATCAGAACAGCCATCAGAGGACTTGGGTCTTAAGATTCTCTATTGCTATCTCTTGACACCAGTAATAACTTTTATGGCTACTGGCCCTTCATCACTAACTCAATTTTAAATAAAGAAGCTATAGAAAGCCACTTACGGCTCACCCTCCTCCCTTTTGAGACTGAGAAACTGAAAAGGAGGCATCAATCACACGAAGGGTTAAATGATCCACTCAAGGGGGAAAAGGTGACCATATAAATGAGTATCAGATATTGCTGTTATTTACTTTAAACGCGGTTGCAGTCAAACAGTTAACCATAAAACGAAGTAGCCTTTTAAAATCTTTGTTTTTTAAATGTTTCTATGTTCCAGTGGTTACCCCTTTGGATTGAATGGCTGATGTCCTCTCTCTACCCCCAAATAACTGGAAGTAGAATTGTTTTCATAATCAGGGTCCATTTATATCACAAGCAACAGATTGATTCTTGAGTGTTTGATTGTTATCATGCAAAATGAGAAACACAGATAATGAAGTACAATATAGCACATTTAAGCTGGCAAAGGACAGTCTGTTTGCTCAGGAGTGGCACTCCACAAATATTAGCTCTGGAAAAAAAAAGACAAAACTCATTAACCATGATTTTGCTCTCCTTAGAGGCATTTTCCCCCTTTATTAATTTTGTGGAACTTCTACTGCAAACGGGTTTACTCTTTTTGAATTATGTTTGCTCTTTCCAGATGGAAGAAAGAATTCATCAAAGAAGAATAACTGTCCACATGTATATCTTTTGCTAGATGGGTTAGTTTTCAAAAATGTAGCTCTGCAAACTGGATATTAAATGCTATAATCCCTTGATGAGTCACAGGGGGAAAAATCAGCAAAGTCAAATGTAAGTCTCCCAACAGTATCATCTAATAAAATCCTTTTTTTCAGAGACCAGGGATGCTGACTATGAATTTCCAGGATCTATGATACCATATTCATTCAGATGTTTACATTTATTTGAAGGATTGAACCTAAACAGAAGTGACTATGCTTGGTTTGTTTTCCCCTAAAATAAAGAGAAAACTATGTACTAAAGTGTCAGTCAACCAAGCATTTGGTAAGGCTTACTAAGTGCCAGGAATTGAGTTCAACACCTAAGATACAAAGAAAGGAAAAAATAAACAAACAATAACTACAATAAAGAGCTGCATGAACACACACACACACACACACACACACACACACACACACACCATATGCATCTAATGAAAATAGGAAGTAATGTCCGAGGGAAGGCATTATCATTAAGGGGGGACTAAGAAAAATTTCTTTTTAAAAATTTCACTTTTATTTGCACTCTAATAAATTTACTCCCATGCCATAAGCTTCTGTTTCTTCAGTTTCTCCTGGGATATCTTTTTCTTTTGAGCAACCTCCTTTTCTGGTTTAGGAACAATTTGTTCCTTTTCAGTAAATATCATCTCAATACGGCAAGAGCTCACGTATGGGTTGATTGGACCATGAGCCCTGTAAGTATGCCGTTGCATTTTTGGGAGCCTTGCTAACCTGGATATGCTCAATGACAGGAGAATCTGCACCCAAACCCTTCAGTTCTGCGTTACTCTCTGCATTTTTAAGCATATGCAACAAGAATTCAGCTTTCTTTTTGGGCCCTTGACCCTGTGTCCAACCCCATTGTTTAGCCTGGGCATACCTGCCAGCTCCACCATTATATGGACAGAAGGGAACACATTGTTCCTTAAATGTGACATCTTTCAAATACTTGGTAGCTTTTTGGATGTACATGCCCTTGATAGCTTGGGCTGTTTCATGGGTGTTCTTGAAGTGGACCTGGAGATTTGAACCCCTTGACTTGCATGATTTTGTGGGCTTCTCTGGATCAAGAGAGTACCTCACCATTTTAAATGACTGTCTAGGATGGCTCAAGGGAAGAACAGAAAAAGTTCTTGAAAAAAAAAATTAAGTTAAGACTTGAAGCCAGGGGGTTGAGATGAGGTAGAGCATTTGAGAATATAGTGAAAATACATGAAGTTCAAAGTCAGAGTGATGTGCAAAGAACAGAAAATAAGTGAGTGTCACCACATCAGAAAGTAAGTGGAGTTAAGAATAAGAAGACTAAAGAAGTAGCAAGGGGATAGGCTATCAAGGGCTTTAAAATTCAAACAGAGAGTTTTATATCTAATCCTTGAGGCAATAGAGAACTATTAGAGTTTATTGGGGGGCAGGGATTTCATGGTCAGACCTACCCACTGGGAATTTGACATCTTAATGGAGAATGGATGGAATAGGAAGAAATGTGAGATAGGGAGATGAATCAGAAGGTTATTGCAAGAATCCAAGCAAATATAATTGAAAATAGAGATAGGAAGGAAGGGAGGAAGGGAGGGAGGAAGGAGGGAGGGAGGGAGGAAAGAAGGAAGGAAGGAAGGAAGGAAGGAAGGAAGGAAGGAAGGAAGGAA
>NW_027187358.1:24579328-24596240 GCF_028583685.1 Petaurus breviceps papuanus
GAAGGAAGGAAGGAAGGAAGGAAGGAAGGAAGGAAGGAAGGAAGGAAAAAGAAATGGAGGGAGGGAGAGAAGAAAGAATGAAGATTTGAGCAAGGACAAAGATTGATTTTGATTTACCTCTTAAAGTCTGGATGAAGAAACCATAAACAGTTCTATTCTATGTACTTTTCAGTATGATTCATTTGCATCGCATCCTGATGAGGGACTTACTTTATTGAGGTCTCTGCCCCACAGAACTGACTTTTCAGATTTAAGGTAGATGATCCCTCTTGGAACTGAGTAAGAAAGGCACAGTTTCAGAAAGCAAGAGGCTGTGGTTTTTGTCCCAATACCTCATGGACAGCATCAGCTGACCGCTGGGAAGCCTATGGGGCCACAGACCATTACTCAGCCCTACAAATGGAAGTGAAGAAGAATTCTTCCGTGGGTTTTGTAGGAGATTGCTTTATGCCCTGAAGCATGCAGATTGCTTTTTGTTTTAAACTAGTACTTTTTGACATCACTAGGTTCACTGAAAATGTTATTCTTGTTCATATAAATGTATGATCTCCCCCCACCCCTTACTTTTTTTTTCTTTTTGGAATCCCAGCGACATTATTTGCCTCCGTGATTTCTACTAGCAATGAAACCCACAGGTTGATTATAGGCTATGTTTAAAAGAGAGAGAACAATTTCCTTTTATCTATTTTACATTTTTGTGCTTTTCAGTTTCATCTGGTGCTCCCCTTTGTTCTAGGTGAGGAGCAAGGTGAATAGAACAGTTTTAGTTTTCATATGCAAGAACTAAATTTCCATAGGTTGCAAGGTCATCTAATACCTAAATTGGTATCTTTGTCCAAATTATATTAAGCTATGCAAATCTGTCCAGAATATACCAAGGAAATGCACAACAAAAGCAGATGCCAAGATACTGAGGGTTCTTCTGCTCTTTATTCTTAAAAGTCTGCCATGCTTTGTTGAAGGCTGGATTTTTTTATGGTGAGTTCATGATTTTCAATGATTTACATTAACCTAAAATCTGATTCTATGGTCAGCCTTCATTTTTCATGGCTTTAGTAATTTTTCTGAGGAACTCAGGTGAGGATGTAGGCTTTTCCTAGAACATTGTGAAGATGTTAGCAGATCACTCTCACTCAGGTGTATGATGAGCAGTTTGGGCTAGATGGCTCTAAGATATCTTCTGGTCCTGAATCTATGATCCTAAGGGACCTCTAGGCAAGGTCACATAACCTCCATTAAGGAAATATGGACATTATCTAGGATATTACATCACTGGTCATTTTTCAAGCTTTTGTATTCTCAGTGTTCTCTTTCCTGCTTTGCTACTCAGAAAGCTAAAAAAAAAAATCTAGGATAGAAAATCATGGGAAAATTGCTTCAATGTTATCAAAAGTATGCCAGCTTTGCCCTTTCTGAACTTAGAAAATAGTCTGCCTAATTCCTTTCATACTAGACTAGAAAATGGATTTTTAAGTTTTTGTGTGTTGTGGAGAGTCTGGCAAAATCTTTGGATACTTCTCAGAATAATGTTAATTATTAAAAGCAATGTTAAATTCAACTAACAGCTAGTGAAAAACAAAGATGTGATTTCTCTCATCCAGTTTCCCTCTTATTAATCCATCTAATCCATAACGGGTGCCTGGACCCATGGTTAAAAGCCCTTGGGCTAGAGTAACCTATAACAATGGGTGACAACCACTATTTCTCCAATTTTTTAAAGCCTATTCAGTAAATATGTAGTTGAATGCAACAAACATTTCCTAATGGCCTGCCTTCTGTATAAAAGACATTGGGCTAGGCTCAGAGGCCACAAACACAACATGTACACAAATAAGTATGATACAAATTAAGATGTAATAGAGACAAAGGAGAACAAGGCAAAAAGTAATGAACTTTCCAAAATGAAGAGTGCCTCTCCTTCAAGATCAAACAACATCTAAATACACTTTCACTGGTCAAAAAACAACCAAAAACACAAACCAAACACTGCATGCAAAACTAACCTCTATGCTCTTCCCCTCCTTTTCCTGTTGTCTATGTGCACAAGCCATCTGGCTGTGTCTCCATCTTATCCTAGGACCTTAATCTCCTCCCCTTCCATTTTATATTCTAGTTATTCTTGAGGAATACATAGGAGCTTTAATTCTCTCTTCCTTTGTGTTTAGTTTATAGTGGTGTCCAAGAGGTTGGGGGTCACCTTTAGGAATATAGGAAGGGCAGCCTACTTGGAGTTTGCTTTATGCCCTTTCTTCTCCTAGCCAAAGTGGGGGAAATCCTTTCTTTTTCAAGTTTTCTCATATTAGCCTCTCAGACAACTTGAACCATTTTCTTTGCCCTTTCATTGAAGTCAATGGGGCTTTGCAAATTGTCATTGTACTACTGAGTCAGTAATAGCTATTATAGATTTAAAAAGCATTATTAAAAGTAGCTAATCTGAATGCACATCAACTACTTTTCTCACTTGAATAAGAGTCATATAATTTTTAAAAAATACTGTATTAAAAGTGCCCAGTTTAAACTACAGAATATAATTTCCTCTTGGAAAATGGTGTATTCTACAAGGAATGTTTTGTGGATTTCTTTATTATAGTGTTGTCAAAGACCAACTAGCAGCTAGCATGTAGTGCAAATATTACTGGATTTGGAATCAAAGAATCTGGGCTCAAATCCCAGTTCTGCTACTTTACTATTTGGACAAATCACTTAACCCCTCCAGGCCTCATCTGTAAAATGGGGGGTTAGACTATATGAATGCTAAGTACCCTTTCAGCTCTAAGTCCTATGAACCATTAATGAATACTTTCTTCTTTTTCAATCCTTTCATCAGGTTTTTTTGTTTTATGTTTAAAGACTGGTCTCCCTATCTTACTCAAGCGAGAGGAGCAATAATCTCTCATCATTGGCCAGTCCCACTACAGATAAGCAGAAAAGATTCTCCCTTCTCCATTTTTCCATAGAGGGTTTGACCCTCTTAAGGCAGCCTAAGTGGCCTTCTGTTCCAAAGGTCTCATCACATTTGCCTTGAATTAGAGTAGACAGAGACTCAAATGGCTTTAGTTCTGCAGTTCAGAACCCCTGAACTCAAAGAATTTCCCAGACTTAGCCTCTCACAGTATTGCAGGTATGTGTCACTGCACCCAGTTGGAGCAAATGCTTGAATTCAAGATATCTAATGTTAGAAAGGTAACATGGTATAGCAGATAGAGCACTGACTTTGGAGTCAAGAAGACTTGGTTCCAAGTTCTGCTAGTGACACATTCTAACTATGTGCCTACGGGCAAATAATTTAACTGCTTACTTTCCTAGGAAAATCTCTAAAATTAAAACATGCAAGTAAGTCATCTGCCTGTATTGGTAGAAGCAGTTTTTTTTCCACAATACATATTCTCCTCATAGATGAAATCACAAGTTTGGTCAAAGGAAAAAAACAAAACAATGCCAGGGTTACCATATTTCCATCATTCATAATCCATTTTCCATGTAATCTAGCTAAACAGGGAAAAAAACAATGCCCTTCTCCAATTCACAAGGATATGACTAAGATGTAATACTTAGTGTTAGAAATTCTTCATCAAATGCCTATTATACAGATAATTGAAAAGGGCAGGAATAGTTATCATATACATTTTTCCATTATATTTTTTTCTGGGAGTTGCTAAAATAAGCTTTAAAGCAGAGCTCAAAATGAATTAATCATTGAGAATTAGTATGTTTAATATAGAAGATACTTTAGATAGCATTTAGCATAAAACTTTCATTAAATAGTTGAAGAAATTGAACACTGAGAGTTTAAGTGACTTACTCAAAGACTCTTTCCCTTCTTTCCCTGTTGTCTATGGCCCTTCTATGTCTATGATTTCTAGTTGTGTCTTTCTCTTTTTCTAGAGCCTCACCTCCTCCCATGTTGTTTTATATCCCAGTTATTTATCTTATTTTTTTTATTTTTGGAGGGGGGAAGGCAGGGCAATTGGGATTAAGTGACTTGCCCAAGGTCACACGGCTAGTAAGTGTTAAGTGTCTGAGGTCACATTTGAAATCAGGTCCTCCTGACTCCAGGGTCAGTGCTCTATTTTCCCAGTTATTGTTGAGGAATAAATAGGAGCTTGGATTCTTTCTCCTTTGGTTTGCAGTGGTGGAATAGCTAGAAACAAGTTCTTCTGACCAACAATGCAGAATTTTGCTAGATTAGAAAAATTCTTTAGTCAGGAATAATGACTAGCTTTAACTTTAATAAATTAACTTTAGTCAGGAGGAATAATGAATTATAACACGAGTAAAAATGCATCTGTGATATCAAATCACAATCCAAAAAATTTTCTTCCTCTAGGTACCAAATTTACCTCTTAGAGATCAGTTTCAGCCTCTCTAGACAAGGAATAGGTACCAGAAAAATTTTTGTGTGAGCTCTTGAATGATAAGTAATCTACTAATAACAAGAGTCAATTAATTTTAAAAAATTATTATCAAGCACTTACAGTATACCAGGCATTATGTTAAATGCTGGGGATACAAAGAAAAAACTCATATAGTCTACCCTCAAGAAGGTCATATTTTAATGGGAGAGAAAACATGTATAATTATACCTAAGATACCTAAAGAAGGAATAATCTTGGAACCGTTCACTCTAATCTAAAACTCCAGATATGTATTTTAGTTTTAGTTGTTTTGTTTCCTCCTTCAATATTGTCTCTTCTAGATTTTTCAGATAATTCAATTCCACAAGCATTTTGCTTTTTTTTGGAGGGGGGGAGGTAGGGCAATTGGGGTTAAGTGACTTGCCCAAGGTCACATGGCTAGATGTGTGTGGGGGGGGTGTTAAGTGTCTGAGGTTGTATTTGAACTCAGGTTCTCCTGACTCCAGGGCTGGTGCTCTACTCACTGTGCCACCTAGCCACCCCAAGCATTTTTCAAGTATCTACTTTGTTTTAAGCAAAGTGCTAGACATGAGACACAAAGAAAAGAAAGTCTAAGAAGGAGCTTACATTATATTGAAAAATTTTAGCCTTCTATTTCTGTAAGAGAATTTCTAATCAAATAGATATTGAGGTTTCTAGCAGACTTGATTTTCAAATATCAGTTTTCTATAGACACCCTTTTAAATATAGAACGAAGTCTACATAGGATAAGGGACACATTGTTATTTGTGCTGGGCCTTAAAGGATAGGTAGGATTTTGATAAGGAAAACTGTTGATCAGGGTATCCAGATAGAAAAAAATGAGCAATATCTGGGAAGAATAAAAGAAGGAAGGGGAATCAGGAAACAGGGAAAACATATTTGAGAAATGGTAAGGAGTCAGTTGTATTGATAAATCAGGCATTTGTGCAGGGAAATAATGGAAGATAAGGATGGGAAAAAGGTTTGAAATAATTCTGCACATAGTCTTGAAATACAATCTAAGTAGCTGAGATATGGTGAGCAATGAGGAGCAACTGAACATCTTTGCCCAATGAAGTAATGTGATATGTAAAACATTGGACCATGACAATATGAAGAACACTGTGCTCAGCCATTTTCTCTGTCACGTTGAATCTTAATGTCGCCACTTACTCATGGTACAATCATGGGAAAATCACTTTACCTCTCTGGGCCTCAGTTTTCTCAACTATTCAGTTTCTGAATTAGATTATTGTCAAATTTCTTTTCAGCTCTGATACTCCATTATTAAGATCTTTAAGATTATTAATCTGGTGACAGCATATGGCAGTGATGTCAATTTTACAATAGAAACAAATACCTGTAGGCCACTTATTGACTTAGAAAACCACAAATTAACATTCCCTGGTTGTATTTTTTTATCTGTTTTGTTAAATATTTACATTTTTTTTTGCCAATTACATTTTAAGTTGTTTCTTACCAAATTCAGTAGTTTTGCGGGTCTGGAGCTTTCTACCTCTGGCATACAGAGGAAAGGAAAGAGCAAAAGTAGAAAGGAGATCAATAAGACATATGGGAAGAGTCCAGGTGAGGGGTCATTTATTCCTTACTCATGGAACAGGCATTTATTAGTGGGTCTACTATCTGCTTGTTCTGTGATAGAAAGCCTGAATTAGTGTGGTGGTAATGATGGAAGACATATTAATTATATATGGGGATTAAGGAAGAGGGAAGAGTTAAAGATAACCTGAGGCTTCTAGTCTGGATAATTGGAAGAATGGTAACCCCAATCAATAACATGTATGGGAGGAGAAGACAGATCTTTCAGGGAGAAAGAAAAGTATAGCTTCAATCATGTTGAGATTGAAGTGTTGACAGGACACCCAGATGGAAAAATTCACCCAGTAATAAATGAATTTATTAGAAAAAATTTTCTGCTTGACTACAAGGGCACACAAGAAATTACAGATCATCAGACTGAGGGATAGGGAAATATGGAAAAAATAATAATTATATTTGCATATCACTTTGATGCTTATAAAGCATTTTTAGTACATTATTTCATTTGATCGTTACAAAGATTTTGTGAGACAAAAAAGTACAAATTTGAACCTCATTGTGCCTAATAGAAAAAAATAAAGGTATTAATATTTGAAAATTCAATGTACTGTGTTTAGCATCATTATTGCTGCATTCTCTTTTTATAAATTAGAAAACTGAGATGCAATAACTTGTCCAAAAAGAGGAAAAGCTAGAGAAAGGTTGGGGCCAAGAGGACTTCACCTACTTCATCAAGCTGCCCCAGCCATGCCTTTTCTTCCATTTCTTAATTCAGACAGTTTTTTCCCTTCCTGGAAGTTATATGACTCACCTACCTGTATCTACATTTAGCCTCTGTCCCTTGAACCAGTGAAGCAAATGATAATGAAAGTTTCTCCATGACAACAAGAACAGATAAAGCTGGAACTATTTCCTATCACTTGCTTTAATTGTTCCCAAACTAACTCCTAAAATATATATAAAAGTAAATGAAAACCTGTTTCCCTCTGGTTTTGCTCTATTAATTAGTTGGTAAATGAGATTTGTTTACTCTTGTGGAGAAACAGGGGAGTTTATGAAAAAAGCATTTCATTTGCATATTTTGATCTGATGGGTGTGGATATCTAATTATAAAGTAGTCTGCAACTTCCTTTTGAGGTTCTGGGTTAATTAATATGAAATATTTTTATGCAATAGGAAGGCTGTTCCTTAGGCAAACCAAATTCCACTTTTAAAAATTCACTTTAAAAATTACCTGTAAGGTCTGTTGATCATGGCAGTAAAGTTTCCCACAAAGTACTCTAAACATATGCACCCACTTATGAAAAACACAGCCTGAGGCTTTGCCTCAGGCTCCATTACTCCCCTGTCTCTCCTTACTGTCCAGGAATGCCCTTGGTATCAGGCCTCATAGCAGAAAATGAATTGTGCTGCTACACCAAAAGAATGAGATTTGTCCTATTTTAATATATTTTATGAAGTATTATTTATGCCAGATTGAAACTTAATGCTTTCTCCACCTTAAAACTTCTCTTCACTTAATTTGAATGTGATCTAATTAGAAATAATAAGTACTTGGCCTGTGCTCTATATGACCAAAATAATATAGATTTAAAGAAGGGATGGACTTTTCAGATCATCTGATCTAATTCTCATATTTCATACATGAGGTCAATGAGATCTAGAGAAGTTAGTACCTCTTCAATTCCTTTCATTGTAGATGCCCTCTCTTTATTCTCCCAATGACAACTTCTAAGTGATTCTTCAGTCACTGAATTAAGGTCAAAGAAAAACAAAATGCTAAAAACAAGGGTGGGGGAGCTGTTTTGGCTCTGCTTGATTTGGGATTGTAGAATCTCCCACCTAGGAAGGAAGCACAAAGAAACTACACTAGAGAGAAGAAAGAACAATAGATTTAAAATCTGGAGATCTGTGTTTGAATAGAAGTGTTGATATTTGGTATCATTGCAATATTGGCTGTTGCTATCATTCTTTGGACCTCAGTAGTTTCATTTGTGAAATGAGGTGATCTCTAAAGTCTAGGGCCCTCTTATTGCAGGCCTAGGATGTGCAGACATGATCATAAAAGTGGGCTTATGAAGCAGAAGAGCCCACCACCTATAAGACTTTTTTTTATTTTGGAAAAATTGAATTTCTTTTTATTATACCTTTTTAAAAAATCTTTACTTATGCAGCAAGTATCTAATCTTGAATATGAGTCTTGGTTTCTAGAACAGATTATTCATGTTATCTTTTTTTTCTTCATTTTTCAAATGCTTTATTAACTTCTGATTTACATCATTCATTTCTGCCACATTTTGAGTTACATATTTTCTCCCCGTTTTTCCTCTACCTACAGCCCCAAAAGAGCAGTCCCACAGGATATCCCTTCCTCCAATCTGCTTTCTCCCATATTTTCTCCCATACCCCTTTCAACTTTTCCAGTAGGGCATGGTGGTTCTCTATGCCCCAGTGCCTGTATATCTTATTTCCCAATTACATGTAAAATATATACATATATATATATATATACACACACACACACATACACAAACACACACACATATATTTAAACATTTGTTTTTAAAACTTTGAATTAAAGATTCATTCCCTTCCTCCCTTGTCACCCACCCTTACTGGGAAGACAGTTCAGTATAGGTTGTACATGTGTAGCTAATGCAAAACAATAACATAGTAGATATGTTGTAAAAGACTGACTATATTTCCCTCCCTCCTATACCACCTCCCACTTGTTTATTCTCTACTTTGATACCATCCCTTTTCAAAAGTGGATGCTTCCAACGTCCCTCCCCCCCCAGCCTACCCTCCCTTCCATTATTCCCTGCTCTGATCCCCTTCCCCCTTCTCTCCTGTAGCGAGAGATACCCTATTTCACATTTTAAGTATCATCCCTTCCTGTTAAATAGGTCCTGTTTCCTCTACTATGTATACCTGTAAGCATATATAAACACATTCACATATGTATTCATATGATCCTATACATATATATATATATATATATATATATATATATATATATATATTCCCTTCAACTATTTTCATACCGACAAAGATTTCATCAGTTACAATTATTGTTTTTTCCATGTAGGAATGTTAATAGTTCAACTTTGATAAGTTCCTTATGATTTCTTTTCCCTGTTTACCTTCTCATGCTTCTCTTGCTTCTTGTATCTGAATGTCAAATTTTCTACTCAACTCTGGTTTTTTCAGCAAGAATGCTTGAAAGTACTATATTCCACCAAATGACCATATTTCCCCTGAAACATGATACTCAGTTTTGCTGGGTAGGTGATTCGTGGTTTTAATCCCAGATCCTTTGACCTCCGGAATATCATATTCCAAGCCCTTCGATCCCTCAATATAGAAGCTGCCAGATCCTGGGTTATCCTGATTGTGTTTCCACAATATTCAAATTGTTTCCTCCTGGCTGCTTGTAATATTCTCTCCTTAATCTGGGAATTCCGGGACCTGGCTATAACATTCCTAGGAGTTTTCTTCTTGGGATCTTTTTCAGGAGGTGATTGGTGGATTCTTTCAACCTCTATTTTGCCCTCTGGTTCTAAAACATCAGGGCAGTTTTCTTTGAGAACTTCCTGGAGGATGATTTCTAGGTTCTTGCTTTGATCATGGCTTTCTGGTAGTCTAATAATTTTTAAATTATCTCTCCTGCATCTGTTTTCCAGGTCAGTGGTTTTTCCCATGAGATATTTCACATTGCCTTCTCTTCTTTCATTTGTTTGGATCTGTTTAACAACATCTTGATTTCTCATAAAGTCATTAGCTTTCATTTGCTCCAATTTAATTCTGAAGCAATGATTCTCCTCATTGAGCTTTTGAGATTCTTTTTCCATTTGGCAAATTTGGCTTTTTAAGCCATTGTTCTCCTCATTGCCTTTTTGAGCCTCTTTTGCCTTTTGAGTTAGTCTATTTTTTAAGGTGTTATTTTCCTTAGTCTGGCTGTTGACTCAGATTTCGTAATTTTCTTGCATCGTTCTCATTTCTCTTCCCAATTTTTCCTCCACTTCTCTTATCTGCTCCTTAAGGTCCTCTATGGCCTGTAACCAGCTCGTATTTTCCTTTGAAGCTTTTGGTGCAGGAGTTCTGACTTCACTGTCTTCCTCCTGTTCTATGCTTTGCTCCTTTTTGTCACCAAAATAGGAGTCTAATGTTGGAATCTTCTGTCTGCTTTGTTTCCTTTGCCTGGTCATGTTGCCCCTAAGTCACTTGACCCCTGGGCTTTGTGCCACAGTAGGATTCTGCAACCAGATAGAGGAGCTTTCATCCCAAATGCTGGGAGTTTCTCAGCTGCCAGAGCTATTAGATGGGTGCCCTCTCTGAGGCCTCCACACACTCTGGCAAGCTGGACACATGCCCCAGGACCTCCACCCTAGACTGCAATCCAGATACAAGAAGGTTAAAGCAAGAGCGATTACCCCTCAGACTGTCTCTTGGTCCCCCTACACTCTGCAGGCCAGGAGCTGAAGCTGCCAGGTGGCACTGGCTGGCTGTGCCAGCGTCTCAGCAGAGAAGCCAACGCACTCCCACTTACTGGTCCCAAAGTCCAGACTGCACAGACCTCTCACTTTGTCCTTTGCATCTATGTGTTGATAATTCTGGAAATTGCCACAGCTGCTGCTGATCTGGAGTCCCTCTGGCTGGGGGTTGGTCAGACCCACCCTGGGGCTAAAACCTCTGGCTCATGTGGGCCTGGACTTGGCTCCTAGAGCACTGTGCTGGCCAATTCTTGCCAGCCTGCTGGGCTGTCCTCAGTGGGAAATTAGCTTCTCTGTGTCATTTTGTGGGTTCTGTAGCTCCAAAGTTTGTTCAGAGTCCCCTTTTTACATCAATTGGGGAAGGTGGAAGCCGGAGCCGCTCGGAGGTCATGCTTCTACTCCGCCATATTAACTCTTGCCCCACCTGTAAGGCCTTTAATCCCATCCCATACCAAGTTCTTTTCCAGTTCTAACTTTCTACAATTCTGTAGCTAAAACATGCCACAGAGTCCTCTTCTTATGCTCAGTTGTTTTATCAAGGAAAGTCAACCTTTGAAAGTTTGATTCTTTCCCACCTATGAAACACTGAAGAATAAAGCCCACAGCATCTCTTCTCTCCATGCTTTCCTTCCTAATCTGAAACGGTTTTCTTTGAAAATAGTATTAATACCTAATAGCCTTCCATAGTACTTAGAGCAATAGTTTCCTCCTTAACTATATTCTGTCTTATTCTAATTGTTTTATATGCATAAATCTTAAGTCATCCCCTCAACTAGACTTTCATTTCTTTAAGAACAGTGGCCATGTCATTTACTTCATTTTTATCCTCTTTGTCTCATGGAGGCAAGTATGGACAGACAGTAGGTCTATGATTTGAGGACCAGCCAAGCCGGTTAACAAGAGAGAGTTTCATCACCAGATGGGCTGCAGGGTGATGAAATTTCACTCCAAGCAATCCCTAAAACTGTCTACTAAGACATACAATTGGTGGAGAAAGTACCTACACCAATAAAACAAATTTAGAATTCATAACCCATAAAACATAGCCCAAGATTATGCCTACATGTAATCTGGCTTCCATGTAAACATGGCACATTCAGGATTGAGTTGAAGCCAAGTTATCCATTGAATCCAATTTATTGAATCCAACCATTTATAGAGAAGAATGTATGTTGATCTCATCATAGCATTCAACCAGCTAGGAAAAACAAAATGTGTCAATCCCAGTAACAATTTATGGTCAAGAGAATGCCATGCAGGCTAAAAAAATTAATTTGCTGTTTATTACCATTCTTGTTATGTCTGGTATCTTTAAAAGTCGGGCTTATTAGCATGCAAGTCTACAATTATGCTCTGAGCTCTGAGCCTTGTAATGTCCTGTCGTTTTACCTCTAGGGATTTATGTTTGAATTCAGCTCAGTTCATAAGTGATCTGCCTGCAGGACAGAATGACAGAACCATTAGTGCTCTCACCAGCAGATGATGGTAATGATATTATTATTTTCCCAATCAGTTTGGTGATGGTTGTTTGAACCTCATTGTGCCTAATAGAAAAAAATAAAGGTATTAATATTTGAAAACTCAATGTATTGTGTTTAGCATCATTATTGCTGCATTTTATGGCAAGTACTTTGACATTTAAGTGAGTTTCCATTTACAATATTGCCACTATAATCTCCTCATTTTATAATTGCTTCTGGATACTTATAAGGTTTAATTTCTGATATTACTTCTCAATAAAAAGAACTCATGTATTAGATTTATGGAAAACCATCCCAGGGATTTTACAGTGTTAGTTTAATGTTGGAAGGGCTCAATACAGCACCAGGTCCTATTGACAACTGACAGCCTGTTTGAGTTATATAGATTTCTTGGGCAAAACAGCCACAGGGGCTAATTACATTTGGGGGTAGGGGGAAGAAAAGAAAGATATTTCTTGTCTGGAAGGCATAGAATATATAATTAAGTTTTATAAACTGAATAGCATCTCAGGGTTTTTTCTAAGTTACCCACCATTGGATTCTTTGACCCCAGGATGGACAAAGGAGGTCTTCACTGAGCATGCTCACCTATTCCTCCAAAGCCCTGACAGATAGCTCCACTCAAGTGTGGGGCTTTCACTAGTTGGCTTGATGTCAGCCAACCAGGGAATAAGTTTTAAAGGTCTGCAAACCAAAGGCACTGCTGCCTAGCCTGGCTGACAGTTTTGTTTCTGGTTGATGGATTGGCCAGGGGAAAAATGAGGCAGAGATCAAATGTGGTCTAAATATTTCACTTTAGATCTTGGTACCTGGGGAATGGGGAAAATCTCTTCCCCTTTTGCTTAACTCTGGAATTAGAATTCAGTACAGAGATTTTTTTTCTTTATATGTATGCTTACCAATTGGCATCATAATAACACTTGATCAGCATTCTCAGGACGAGTTGCATCCATGTTACACCTAAAACCATTCTGAAACCTTCTTTTTTTTATCCACAAGTCCAAAGTATAAATGGGTAGTCTTGAATTTCTGAGGCTCAACAGGTTTTAAACATCTCATAGATCCAACCCACCATGTCATAGCTATTGTCCCACATACCACCATTGTGTAAGTGCATATTTATATAGTTATTAATTCTATACCACAAGCTTCTTGAAGAGAATTAGAAAATAGCCTTGGAAAATACTAGTTGAAACCAGACTATTATAATATTAATAAAGGTTTCAGTGAAGCAACAATCTGTAATTTCCATTTATAAATGCTGAGGAAGTTGCTGTTTTAGATCCTAGGCTTTTCGGACCAATTAGCTCTCTTGTTCAGCTCTGTTCATTCATGTAGCAGCTTTGCCATGCTTTACCAAGATGGAACAACTTCCTTGAAGCCAATTGTCCAATCAATACAGCATAAGCATCATTTGTATCATTTTGTGGGAGAGACACTGGAAAACTACAAGCTTACTTTAATTGGGTCCTTCTTACCAATATACTGGCTCAATGCAAAACTAAAAGGTAAAAAAGAATGGTAAAATTGAAAGGAAAGTCCTACTAATTGAACTTGTATCCACGAAAATGTGACCTAGGCCTTGGAAGAATTCTCCTCAGTAGCCGAAATGGATAAGAAAGCTTCTCTGGGGACCTCTACTATGAGAACCATATGATTCCACTATGAAATGAATGTTCCATGATGAGAGAAAGATTTATTTCAGAAATATAAAATGCCATATAAAAAAATCTTCCTAGTAAGTCATAGAATATTAGAATTGGAAGAGTACTTGGAAGTAATCTAAGTCAAAATCCTCATTTTACTGATGAGGTCATTACATCCCAGAGAGGAAAAATGACCCACACAAGGTTATACAACAAGTCAGTCACTAAATAAGGGTTAGAGCCCAAGTCTTCTGACTGACTCCTGCTCCAGAACTCTTTCGACTATGCTGCAATGCCTGATATAAAGCATATAGGCAGAATAATATAGTGGATAGAGATGTGTGCCTGAAGTCATAAAGACAATTGCAGCCACTTAAGAGTTTTGTGACCCTGGGCAAGTCACTTAATATCTCTGGGACTCAGTTTTCTCATCTGTAAACTGAGAGTATTGCCTCTAAGTTTCCTTCTAGGTCTAAATCTATCATCCTACAATCTTCTGATAGTGTGATTTAGTTGGTCAGATATCAATCCTGCCATCTGGGGTCTAAGTATCAGTATCATCTGTGAATGTTAGATATGAATAAAGTTGATTGTTCTTCAATTACATACTAAAAATCACTCAACATGAAGAGGAGGACAAGGTGAACATGACAGAAATAAATATTTATTGCACCTTAATAGAACCTTCAAATGGTGGTACTTTCTTAGTGTTAAAAGATAGTTCATTTACATTTTGCCTGTATAGCTCAGTTGTTTAGACCATGATGCTAATGAGACCAAGACTCTGAATTCAGTTCCCAGAGAGTCTAATTAACATCACTTAGCTCCAACACAAAGGTAAAAAGATGAGATAATATAGATAGATGCATCATTACCTCAGTCATCATCATCATCATCACCACCACCACCACCACCACCATCATCACCATCAAAATGACAAAAGTTATCCTTAAGAAACCTGGATGTGGGGGGTGGCTAGGTTGCACAGTGAATAGAGCACCAGCCCTGGAGTCAGGAGGACCTGAGTTCAAATTTGGCCTCAGACACTTAACACACTTACTAGCCATGTGACTTTGGGCAAGTCACTTAACCCCAATTGTCCTAAAAAAAAAAAGAAATCTGAATGTAGTGACTGATGCAAAGAAATGGTAGAAACTGTGTAACATATCACGAGTTTTAAAAATTGGTACCTACTGAATACTTACCAAGACATTACCTGGTATCTAGAATGACACATCAAGAGCTTGCTATTTTTCACGGACTAATGGATGAAAAATCTCTATACTATAAATACAGACTTAGTCAATAATTTCAATTGGAACTAAATAATTATCATGGACAGAATTATTCCTCACAATCACCCCAGACAAATTGATCCATAAAAACAGAACAACATTTTAAATAGATATTGTACTACCAAATACTCGATCCCTTAAATAAAATCTTTGTAAATGTGGAGACCTAGAAGAGGAGATGAGACTATTGAGAACAGGATAGGGTATATAGAATCCTTGTGGTATCATCTATTGTGAGAGCTGTACTGTGTGTACCCACAGAAGCTAAATGTTTCCTTTTTAACATTTAGTTATTTATTTCTTGTTTTCAACATTCACTTCCACAGGGTTATGATTTCCAAGTTTTTTCCCCATCTCTCCCCTCCCCTGCATACCAAGACAGCATGTAATATGTAAAGAAGAATTAGAACCAATGGGAGATACTAAAAGAAAGAAGAAACAAAAAAAGATAGAGATCAAATTATTATTTATATTATTAATTATTATTATATTATTATATGCTTCAATCTGCATTCAAACTCTATAGTTCCTTTTCTGGATGTGGACAGGATTTTCTATAATGAGTCTTTTGGAGTTAACTTAGATCCTTGGATTGCTAAGAAAAGATAAATTTATCAAAGTTAGTCATCGCACAATGTGATTGTTACTGTGTACAATGTTCTCCTGGTTCTGCTCACTTCACTCATCATCAGTTCATATAAATCTTTCCAGGTTTTTCTGAAGTCCACCTGCTCATCATTTCTTATAGCACAATAGTATTCCATTACATTCATATTCCAATTTTCCCACATCTCCACCATTTATCTTTTTCCTGTTCTATCATTTTAGCCAATCTGATAGGTGTTATGTGGTACCTCAGAGTTGTTTTGATGTACATTAATCACTGCTTAAAACCACTAAGATTTTGGAACACCCTGTATTTCATATTAATGTAGCATTTAATGTTTACACACCATTTACCTACATTATTTCATCTGGCACTTAAAAGCATCCTGTGAGGTAAGTAGTCATTAACCCCATTGTAGAGATAAGGAAACTGAGACTGAGAGAAATTAAGTGATTGTCCCTGTGTCCCAAATTAGTATCTGATATATAAGTCAAACTTCAGTCTTCCTAAGTCCCTAAATTTAGTAATAAACCATGCTATCTCTCCTTCCTGAAAATTTTCCTGTTCACTATTAAAAAATCCATGATATCTTATCGATAGTGGGTCAATATCACCATCTTCATAGTGTCCTTCTTAAGGCCTATCATAGTATCACTGTTCAAATCCAAATCCAATCTCAGGTATTTACTAGCTCCGTGACCCTGAGCAAGTTACTTAACTTCTGCCTCAGTTTCTTTAACTGTAAAATGGGGTTTATAATAGCACCTACCACAAAAGGTTGCTGTGAGGATCAAATAAAGTAAAATTTCTAAAGTACTGAACATAGTACTTGGCACATGGTCGATCTTATTTAAATTCTTATTGCCTTTCCCTTCCCTTTGCTTCTTCCCCCTCTGACTTAGGGGCATAACATGAACTAGTCATGAAATTCATAAAAAACCAAAATTACCTAAATTGGTCACTACTTCCTCAGAATGGGCTTTTAGAAACATAAGTAGCACTGGTAGCCCTCAGTTGGTTTATAACTACTTCACTCTCATAACTAGTTTTTCCCAAAGTAAGTGCACTTCTAGATGCTGCTTCTTTCTCTTACAAGCTTTTAGGAGAGAGAGCTATGGACTACTAAAGGAATAATAACATCACTACCACATGGCTTTCATTTTTCTCTAAATGTTTGGGGATCCACATAGTAAGTGGTCAAGAAATACTTACAGGTTGGAGTCAATCTGACATTCCTTTGTATGCATTGATCCTGAAATCAAAGGAAAAATATATATGATAAATATATGTATATATATGCATACATAGCCCTTGATTGATGACACACACATATATGTGTATGTATTTATATATGTGTATATTTTGCCCTTAGCTTCGGGATACACATGCATATGCTTATATGTAAACATATATTGCATATATATATAAAGTCATATATAATATGCACATATTTG
>NW_027187358.1:24596250-24677601 GCF_028583685.1 Petaurus breviceps papuanus
ATATATTGCATATATATATAAAGTCATATATAATATGCACATATTTGTATATATATTGCATATATATATAAAGTCATATATAATATGCACATATTTGTATATATATTGCATATATATACAAATATGTGCATATTATATATGACTTTATCTATAATATATACATGTATACATATATGAATATGAACTAGCCTACCTAGTTGGTCTTTAGTGGGTCCCAGTGGTCCTGGTGAGATGATCAGATGCCACCTCCCAGAAAAAGTAATCCTTGATCTTTCCAGCTATTACTACTCTTTCCTTCTTAATTTTATTCTTTATTTTATTTAATTCTGCACGTGTTCCATCAATCTCCCCCAGGAGAATGTAAGGTCTTTGAAGACAGGGACCATCACAGTGAATTGCATGTAATAGATGCTTAATAAACTGAGGTGAATGAGTACCAGAGAATCTTCTTGGCCTTTTAGTTATTGGACCCATTAGATTCAGAGCAGGCAGCCCTCCAAGCTTACCAGTCAAACAATATCTAATGAACTCCTACTATGTACAAAATTTTCCTAGATATTGTGGTTTGGGGTAGGGTTGAGGAAGGGAGAGTAAAAGGGATAGAAGACAGTCTTCAAAAAAAAATTGGTACAATCTTAACTGGGAAAACAACACAAGCTCTAAGGATCTTTTCTCACAGAAAAATTTTCCTACTCTGCATTTAATGTCCAATACAATATGGTACCACTTTACTTTTTCAGTCTTATTTTACATAATTGCTTTACACATATTCTATATTTCAGTCAAACTGAATAATTCACTGTTGAATCAATCAGTCAATAAGCATTTATTAAGTGATTTCTATGTGCCAGGCACTGTGTTTAGCATGAAATAAAGAAAAAGCAAAAATCAGTCCCTTCCCTAAACGAGTGTTGATTCTAATGGGGACGATAGCATATACGTAAATGGATTCTTAGAAGATAAGAGCAGATGAAAGACACTCTAAAAGAAGAAGATGCTACTAATTGGGGAGAATGGAAAAGGTCTCCTGAAAAAAGGAGAGTTTGCATTAATTCTTGAAGGAAGACATACTACGCAGAGCACTCTCATTCCTTTATGCTATTGCTGACAGTTTCCTTTGCCTGCAATGCACCCCCTCTCTCATTTCTACTTTTTGAAGACCTATCTGAAATGCTATCTCTTTCATGAAGCTTTCTCTGATTCTTTCCCTCCTTCCCCACTGTAATGATTCTTGCCCTGAAAACCTCTCCTCATACATGGTCTGTACCTCTTCTATATAGATCCTATATTAATTTGCATTATAGTTATTTTCATATGTTTCACATCCTCCTGTTGGGCTATGATCTCCATGGGATCAAGGAATGTATCTTATTTACTTTTTTTCCTTCCTTTTTCACCTAATACAGTAAAGAATGGAAAGAAGGTGGTCATATATATTTTCTAAAATTGAAACAATTGTAACTTCTTCTAGGAATACTTACTATATCAGCAAGAGCAGATCAATAAATACCAGTCTCTAGCATAAATTCCCACAGTGGAAATTAGCTATGGATTTGTCCTTAAACTCAAAGTACCATGAAGATTTCATTACAATATGATATCTTCTGTAACAGGGCCTGGTGGCATAGGCACTAAGGAGGTACAGTGACTTCAGCGAAGTAAAAGTTGAATTATGAGCAAACTCAAACCCAGAGACTTGTCAGTTCTTTACTAGAGTGGTTTTTTTTTTCAATCTCAGAAGGAAAAAACAAACAATTTCTAGGTGGTACTAGAAACATCATGCCCTCTTCCTCTATAACTAATAAACTTTTCTTTTTTAAATAGTTACTTTTTCAATACTATTCCCATGAAAGTCCTCAAATTATGTGCCTTCTGTTTGATCATGTGCTAGAGAACACTAAATAGACCAAAAGTGAGATGAAAAGTGTGATCCTCATGAAATCATGTGCACAAGAATATTTCCTTTAACTATTTCCAAGCTGTTTGAAGGGTGTATGACATTTCAGATGTATAATCAACATTTGATATCCCAGAAGGAACTTAATGATCAACAAATGCCCTGTAATGGAAAGAATATTGGAGCAAGACCCAGAAAACCTACATTGCAGTGACAGCTCAGTAATTCATTAGATGATATTGGCTAAGATACTTCATTTCTCTGGGATTCATTTTTCCTCATTTGTAAAATAAAAGGGGTTGAACTTTTTTTTTTTTAAAGTCCATAGCCCTTGCTATGCATGGGAAACAATTGATAGAAGTCTCTTTAACATGAGTACTGATGGTGTTTAAAATATGAAAACTGTAAATGGATGCCAAACAGCATAAAATTTTCATTTACAACATTAATTGGG
This sequence comes from Petaurus breviceps papuanus, assembly GCF_028583685.1. Taxonomy (NCBI): domain Eukaryota; kingdom Metazoa; phylum Chordata; class Mammalia; order Diprotodontia; family Petauridae; genus Petaurus; species Petaurus breviceps. Next base: position 24,598,602 of record NW_027187358.1, read on the forward strand.
GAAAACAGTAGTAATGCACTGAATACATGCTATTCTAATGTCTGATCATGATATAGAGAGAAAGACTCTGGCTTCTTGAAATTCATGCTGGCTAGCAAAACCTTTAGTAGGTCATAATAAGGTAGAAAGACTTTGAGTACAGGCCAAGCAACATATTGCATTTGTTTAAATGGGAAGATCATCAGGTATTGATGATTTTTGTGATCATGGTAAGGTAAGCAACTGTTTACTAAGAAACCTATGGAAGGTTGGGATCCGTGTTGCTACAGTGTACACACAATGATAAATCACAGATCTTTTGAAGCATTGAAGTAGGAAATATCTCTGAAGAAGTGGTTGTGGAGAAAGTGTGTGCACATGACTTGTTTATTTTTTTCTCTGAATAAATTCTAATTTGCTCTTTCTATATTTTGAAGGGTTATCAATTATATTAGTCTTTTTTGCTAAGGAATATCTTAAAAGGAAATTAGGCTGCAAACTATTTTTGTTTTTCTTAGAAGATGACAAAGCCAGATGATTCTTATTGCACTACATCGTTTCCCCACATATAAATAGGTATCAGTCCTGTCAACTTTGCAAGAATGTTTTAAGAAAAATGATATCAAATTATGCTTCCTTTGACTCCTCTTTGGAAGCAAGGGGCAATATAAGCTCAATATGCTAATATCTTCTTAATAGTTGTTTCTTGTGCTTCCTCACTACTGAATGATAATACCCCTCTCATCATTCTTTAGAACCAAGAATGAAGACACACACATTCTGTGTGTGCTTTTTATATAATTCTGTCTCATAAAGAAAAATCCATTAGGATCTTGGTAGAGGCCAAAAGTACATTCTCCCTTGCTAGGCAAGCAGGACTGGCTACATAGAGATTGTCCCCAACCTTAGTCATAAAGGTGACTAGACAAGACGGGGTGGGAATATGACTTCAGGCCTAATTATCCCAGCTACTCCACCCCTTCCATTACTGTGTTTTATCCCATTTATATCACATCGCTGAGCTGATTTGAATATTGCCATTAAAACACTGGTGTGGTTCCTTGGAGCATTGAGTTATGACAGTTTTTTTGTGATTCCCACCTTTCTTGGATATCAGCACAATTTGAGTTGCACTTCAGAAGGATTAATAATGTGGATGTTGGCTCATGCAGATTAATGCAATACATAGGTAATAAATAGCACCTACTTTTTATTAGTATCATGATATAGCATAAAGAGCTCTGGACTAGGAGTCTGGAAGCCTAGGTCCTTGTCCTGGTTCAGCCACTAATAAGAGAATATATGTAAAGTGTTTGGTGAACCATAAAGCACCATATAAATGTTAACTATCATCATCATTGAGCAAATCCTTTAATCTTAACCCAAGGCTTCTTAAACTTTTTTCTTTTTGTACATAAATCCCTTTAGTAGTCTGATGGAACTTATAAACTCCTCAGAATAATGTTTTGAAATACATTAAACAAAATCATTATAAAAAGGAAACCAATTATATTGAAATACATCTATCCAAATATTTGTTCAAATAAGATTACTGACCCCAAGTTAAGAACCCTGATCTTGGCCTCAATTTTCTCATCTTTCAAATAATTTCTAATTTCATCTATAAAATTCTATATATAATATAATGATGTTAGAATATTTATAATAAAGAATTGTAATAAAGTCTATGAGCAGACCTTAAATTGCAAAGGACTTCGTATTTACATAAGAAATAATTATAGATTATTATAGATGATAGTTATAATCAATTCTGTTTTTTGGTGTCTGCTAAATGGAATGAATACTGATTGGCCCTATGCTTTTGGAAGTATTTATGTTTCTGATTATGACCCTTTGGTCATTTGACATACTTCACATCTTAAAATGTCAAACAATTTTGATAAGGAGTCACACAAAACTCTATGAAGTAGGTAAGGGGGGGATGGGGTGGGAGGGAGAGGGATTACTATTCTTATTTTACAGATGAGGCTTAAAGTAGTTAAGTGGCTTCCAGGATCACACAGCTAGCAAACGTCAGAAGCAGGCCTCCAATCCAGACCTTCTTGATTCCAAATTCAGCTATCCAAACTACCTTTGCATTGGACTCTGAGGAATACAGAGATAAAGAAAGCAGTCTGCTCTCAAGAACCTTACAATCGAAAAAGAAGTATTAGACAATGTGCAAATAATTATATTACAAACTAGATAATGATAAGTACAAAAAAAGAACAAATTGCTCTGGGAGTTCTGATGAGCATTAGAGGTAGAAGGTTCACTCAAAAGATGGGACAAGATTATGATGCATGGAGATAGCAGAAAAGGGAGTTGACTCAATCAGTTGGTTGCAATTCATGCATATACACAAACCATTAATTTTTAATTAAGGTAAATTATATGCATCATATATTAATGGATTGACTGAATGTTTTTACCTACTTTAAAAATTCTCTTAAAAAAGAATGAAATTTTAAGATACAGCCTTTATTTGTGCTTTGACTTATCTCCATATCTGACCTTTTTAAAAACATCATCCCTGCTTGTCCAAAAGAATACTGGTAATCCACAGGAAACAGAATGTACACTGGCTTTCCTAGGAGCACAAAGGCCCAATTTATTCCCTTGTTCTCCATCGCCTTAAAGGGAAATATAAATTTTTAAATAACATGTGCCCTATCTTGGGAAGCATCATTATTTTTATTACCAAAAGACATACGAAGCATATGTTCATTCAACTTTACTATCAAAGAAATTATTTCTATAACCTCCATGTGCCCAGTGATATTTGCCAAGAGTATCTGCAAAGAGCCAATTTTAACAGACATACTTCTTTGCCAAATGGATTACTTTGATAAGCTTACAGAAAGTTTAACTCTAGCAATGGTAAGATTTTTATTAGACCCCTATCAGTTTGCTCACCTTTCAGAAGCTATTACAATGTTTTGGTCAGGACTCGGATATTACTCAGTACAGATATTACTAAGTATCATATATTACTAAGAATAATGAGTAAAATAGATAAAATGGAAATTAGGCAGTGAATAAAAATAAATATTCAATGTATGATTTTTCAGAGTATTGTATTTCTTTTGCTTCAATAACTGGGTCTCAGTTTCCTCATTGGCAAAAATGTGAGGATTAGAAAGATGGCCTCTACGAGCCTTTTAGATAGAAAGCTAAAATTTTATGATTAATTGATAGAGAAATCTTTTTGTTTGTTTCTGTTTAGTTTTGTTGTGTTTTTTTTTTTAATAACACAACTAATAAGCACATATGAGAAACTGATCCTCATCCAGGCCTTCTAGAAATTCTGAGAAAGTACCAAGGTGAGTCTGTGTCTCCACCTAAAAAGAAAAAGAAGAAATGTGACAGGGCCTTCATCTCTTAACAACTCTCAAATATCATGACCAGAGAAACTCCCGTCATTGCAATGACAGTCTAAATGTGACTTCCTGACCCAGTGGAAAATATCCTCCGTCCAGATACTGGTCCAATCATATAGTTTCCTTGAAAGGACATAAAGGCAAACACACACATGGGCACACACACACATACACACAGATACAAACACACCACACACAGGCTGTGATACTGAGCACAGTGGAGTCTGGATTCTGGAATGTGTGCCTACAGTGGGCATCTACGTTTGGCTCAGAGTGCTTTCTGACCAGTCAGATCCCCTTGGCTGGAGGGAAGTGGGCTGCCCTTGTGGAAGATGTACCGTTCTCTGAGCAGCAGCAGAGGGCACTCACACTCCATGATAGACAGAGCTGTCTCTCAACCTTCTGCTCGCTTTGCCTCACCTGCCTCACTGTCAAAAGCCCTGTCAAGCCTCTTGCAAAGAAGCCCTCTTCTTTCCTTTCACAAACAAATCTCCTTCTGGGTTACCAGCATGTTCAGAAGGAGTAGGGTGGGTGGGGGAAGTATGAAGGAATCAGGGTAAAGAGGGATGAACAATTTGTAAAACTACCCCTGGGAGCTTGCCTTTAGCTTCTCCAAATCCTCTCACACCTACTGTAGCCAGCAGGGATTTGAAATAGTCTTCAGCAGAGACTGGGAAAGATCAACCCATACCTCCCACAGTCCATAAACGCAAAGCAAGTTTTACTCAGGCTTATCAATTTACAGAGAAATAGCATCTACTGGGCAGCCTGCCTGGGTGGCTTAGTAATAATAATAAATAAAATATCTCAGAGGTGAAAGGGACAGGACTGAAGAGCTCAGAGGCAGCAGTGAGTGATTTAGCAGCATCTGAACAAAAGCTGCCCATCACCTTCCCTCAGTGACCCAGATAGAGGGATAGGTTTAAAAACAAACAAAAAACTCCCCAGTACCTGTGTCTATGAGACTGGCTCCCATTGTGAAGGCAGGTGATGCATCTCCTATGTAGGGCTGAAAGAGTACAAGAGAATCTGAAAATACAGCGAGTTCACCAGGAAAGTCTTCTTATATAAAGTTGCTGTCTTCTACCTAACATCACTATTCAGCTGACTATCGGAACGGCACTAATTTAATTAAGAGAACAGCTCAGATAAAACTTTTTTTTTTTTTGCTCAGATTCTCTCTTCCTATCCATGTTGCTGAAGAGTTCAAGCTCAAGCTCAAGCTATCCAGCGAACTCTGCCCAATTTCCCTTCTCCTCTTTGCTTTCCTAGTTTTTCCACCCCTGTTATTCATCTACTTTCTTTAGCCTCTAGAATAACCCTATGTTCAGAGGAGTTCAGCAATGTTCTTTGTGCATTACGCACAAAGATAATTATTCAAGCTTCATATCAAGATTTCCCATTACTTTGCTGACCCAATTTGGTGCCTTTGGCTGTTGATGAAGACAGAAAGAAATGGGTAGGGGCAGCAAGGTGGCACAGTGAATGGAGCACCGGCCCTGGAGTCAGGAGGACCTAAATTCAAATCCAACCTCAGACACTTAACAACCCCCCCCCCCTCCACACACACACACACACACACACACACACACACACACACACACATCTAGCCATGTGACCTTGGGCAAGTCACTTAACTCCAATTACCCTACCTCCCCCCCCACCAAAAAAAAGAAAGAAATGGGTACAACTGAAGTTAGAAGTTCAAGGAATCAAGTTATAGCTCTGATTCTGCCACTTATTAGCAATGTGACCATAGATAAGGCACTCCTTTCTGGCCCTTTAGTGTCCTTGTATGTAAAATAAAAGATTTCTTTGAGCTCTAGCACATTGTTCCTCCATCATTTTTCAGGTAAATTACCCATATTCTGCTGATGGGTATTAGAACATGAGTAACCAGTGAGTCACTTTAGATCAACAATAGTGACATTGTGGGGAAAACTGATGGAATTTTAAAGCAAGAAAAAACTTTAGGGATCAGCTAATTCGGTCTTCCTGATTTTACAGGTGAGTTCACAAAGATGTAGAAAAGTTAAATGGCTTGCATAAAGTGAGAGCAGCTAGGTGGTACAGTGGATAGAGTGCCAGGCCAGGAGTCAAGGGGATTCATTTGGAACTCAGGTTCAAATCTAGCCTCAGAAACTTACTAGCTGCGTGACTCTGGGGAAATATTTAACTCCTGTTTTCCTTAGTTTCCTCATCTGTAAAATGAACTGGAAAAGGAAATGGCAAAAACACTAGTATCCTTACCAAGAAAACCCCAAATGGGAACAGAAAGAGTTGAACCCAGCTGAAAAACTACTGAACAACAAAAAATTGCAGTTACAGGATGAACGGTTTGTTAAAAAAAATAAAATAAAGGTGAGGGGTGCCAATTATACAGTGTAATGCATGATTGAAAAATTTTTGTTTTCACCATTTCATGTATTTTTCTGGTTCATAATGTAAGCTTCTTGAGAGCAGGGATTATTGTGTTCTTTGTATTTTTATTCCTAGAGCCTAGGAGAGTGCGTGGGACATATCAAGCATTTAATAAGTGATTGCTGATTAACTGCTATGGAAGGATTCTAGTAGATATGTAAAATAGATAGAAAAGAAAATATCTAGTTTAAGATATATATCCTACCTTCTCAACTGTACTGGAAATTCCTTGAAAGCAGGGATAGGAGTTTTTACTTCTTTCGACCTCTATTTCCAACACAATATCATCCAAATTCGGAGGAGGCAAGGAGTAATACTCAATAATGCTTGTTGATAAGACATTACAAACATACTGAACTAGAAAAAAAATATGTTATTTTTACATGAAGCATAATTTAGGCTTAAAGGAACTTTTTCTTTAATTTAGAATATTTCTGTATCATTGCCTCCAAATTATCTCAATATTTCTGATCATTGCCACCTTAAAGCTCAAACTTTCTGGTGTAATTAAAATTTTCCATTACCTTATATATACATGGATACATACAGAATGCCAGGAACTTAACACTAAGAACAGTAATGAATTAATTGGCTCTAGCTATTATTTTCAAGAAAACAGTGAAGGTATAAACAATATTGTATTGCCCAAATCATCTATCCAGATATCATCTAGGGACAATGAAAAGTTTTCTAGTGTCCAATATTCAAAACAAAGAGCAAAAAAGAGGAAAAGGCAAGAACAATGTGACTAAACAGGAAGGCATTAGAAGGAGTTAGCACAAACGCCTCAGCATTTCTAACTCTAACTTCACATCTAGATTTCTTTCCAAATAGCATATTGATTGCTTGCAGCCAAATCGTGGTCTTTTAAATAGCATGTTCCTTTATCTTCATGGGCCCAGCCGTTTCAGATTTCAGACTTGAAATCTACATAGCTTGCAGGAATTGGTATTCAGAATAAGGCTTTCAGGTTTGAAGCTGTATGATATATGTGCACACTACCTAGAAAGCGTACTGCATTTCAAGTCTCCAAATACTTGACGAGGAAACACTGCCTTATGCACTCTTTCAGGAGTGAAAAAGATTTCCATCTATCACATAGGTGTTAGAAGAACATTCATGCAGCCTGTTGTCTTCTGGGAAAGCCTACTTTGCCAACTGGGCCATCAGTTTTCAAGTCATCTTCTCATTCTACCAAAGTAATGTGTCCCATATTAGAAATACTGGTAGATGGACATTATCACTTGTGGATCACTATCAACTGGAGATTGTGATGGAAACAGAATAGAAATCAAGGGATGCATACCATCCAAGCTTTCCCCATTGTGTTATGTTATCCTATTGTCATATCTTTCTTAAAAAGGGTAGGGGGTATGTTTGGGGGTTTTTTGGAGGAGGGAGAAGTCATATTGGATAGGAATTTTTTTTAATTAGTCAACTGATTTTCAATCATTTTGTTTCATCATTTAGAAAAATTATTTACATTATTAATAAATACTTCTACTCTATCCATCTGGTACTCTTAGAAAAGTAGTATGTCAGCTTTGATGCAGAAACAGAGCCTTAGAATAGTTCTCTTACTGCCAAGAGATCTCTTCAAGTCCCTACAAAAAGGCATCAAAAACAATAATTAATGCCACAAAGTTTAATTCTGGATCTCTTTTCTGCCATGACACAGTGACTTAGGTTTCCTATATTTTGTTCAGAATTGATTATGATTTGTTACCATGTTTAAGTACTATTAAAAAAAAAGCTTTTCAGGAAATGAGAAGGCTCTCTCCAAAATGTTACAAAATTTGTATCACCTTAGAGTCAATCAATAAACATTTATTAAGCACCTACTATGTGCCAAGAGTGGGCTATACAAAAAAAAGTAAAAGACAGTCCCTACTCCCAAAAAAAATGTTAGAACCATAAGAGTTTTTCAAGCAGAATTATAGTCAGTTTATTAAGATGCAAATTATATGTAGATAGGGAGCAAATGGCCCCTAGACTAAAATCTTTCGTCAACTTAATCCACTACAATTCATCAAGTATTTCTGTATAAGCACTTTTCTAGGAGCATTTTAGGAGCTGGGAATACAAAAGCAAAAGAAAATATTCCCTGACCTCAGGAAGCTTACATTCTCTTGGAGGCAGATAGAAAATCTACAGATAAGTTTAATAAAAGGCAAGGAATGAAAAAGACATTGATAGAGATCAGAAAGACCATTCAAGCAAAATTTGAGAGGAGAAAGAGCAGCTAACAGGGGTAGGGAATGGAGAATTAGGGAAGAAATTACAAAGGAGATATATAAGTCATCTTGAACATTGAAGAAGGCCAAAGAGGATCAAAGATTCTGCAATGAGGAAGGAATACTTTCTCTGCATGGGTTTGGGCAAATGAGTGGAGGTGGGGAAAAGGAATGGCAAATACTATGAGCATACTCCACATACGAGGAGTCCAGTGTGACTGGGAATTATGTGAAATAAAATTGTAAAGGTAGGATGGCACCTTTAATGTTTGACTAAGGAGAAATATTATATTCTAGAGAAAATAAGGAGGCTTCAAATGTTTTTGGTTTTCAAAACAGTCAGACCTATATTTTAGGAAGATTGTTTTGGAAGGTATGTGAAAATCAAAGAGAAGAAGGACACCACTCAGGAAGATCCCTCTCAATTTACATAGTTTTGGAATAAGCCACGTTGAATTGTGATAATACAATATTGTTCACAGTTATTCTTTTAAAAACTGAATTATTTAGTTAGGCAATACACATTGTAAAATGTCCTTTGAATGTCACCTCTTCCATGACGCTTTTTTTTTTTTTTTCCTTTTGGGGGGGAAATTTGTTTTAGTAAATTTCCCAAGGTTCAACGGGCCTTTTGTTGGGTGTGTGTGTTTGTGTGTGTGTGTGTGTGTGTGTGTGTGTGTGTGTGTGAAGTGTCTGAGGCCGGAATGGAACTCGGGTCCTCCTGACTCCGGGGCTGGCGCTTTACTCACTGCACCACTTAGCCGCCCCAAACGATTCTTTTTTTATTTTTTCCCAAATTTTTGTTTGGCTTTATTTATTTCCTTTTTTTTATGGAGGGCAATTGGGGGTGATTTACCCAAAGTCACCCAGATAGTAAGTGTGTCAAGTGTCTGAGGTCATATTTGAACTCAGGTCCTCCTGACTTGAGGGCCAGTGCTCTACTCACTGTGCCACCTAGCCACCCCATGATACTTTCTTTTGATTGCTCAAGTCAGAAAAGAACTTCTCCTTTTGCTGAAATCCTACTGAATGTAATACCAACATCACATACTGCAGTTGATAATTGGTCTATCAACAACCATTTATCAAGCACCTACTATGTGCTGAACCCATTGCTGAGGTCTAGATTCAGTAATTGTTCTCTAATTGTTTCATGTGTGCTAGCTCTGTCTTTCCAACTAGAATGTAAGCTGCTAGGGGGCAGGGAATAAATCTTAGGCTTCTTCCATTATATCTTGTACAGTGCTGAGTACATAATGAACAGTTGATACGTTAATTTTTATTAGTAATAGTGTAGTTTATGCAGTGTTATAGAGAATGATTGCAAAAAGCAAGGCATCTTAAAGTTGTGGTCATTCTGGCTATTCTAATTTTTTAGGAAATGTTTATGTATCTATATGTGTATACATACATAGTTATATACATATGCACACACATACATATGTGTATATGTATATATATATATATGCACACAAAAAACACATAACAGACAGATATTATGAAGTCATCCAATACAATTACTTTTTTTTTACTCAAACAAATGGTTCCAAAACACCCCTGGGGAGGAGGGAGCTGATCTTACATGCCTATTTACACTGTTTGACTCTAGAGATCAGAATTTCTCACACACAGAAAATATGATTTTTCTTAAAAATATACTACTATTGTTCAATGCTGGCATTCTACAATGAGCATGCTGTTGGTATTGCATTTAATAAAAATTCCAAAAGGGAGAGAGGTTTTGGGCTGGAGGAATTGAAGAAGGGAATGACTAGCAATAACCAGTATACCCTTGACCAGTGGTTAAAAATTAGTAATAGCAGTGTTATACTTTGGCCAGTACAAGGATCAGTGGAGAAGGTACCAGAAGTAGGACTGAATATTAGTCCCTCAGTTTAATGTGTGACTCGAGGTGCCACTATCTCTGAGATGGATCAGATGTTTCTAGAAGATTTTCCAGTATTTGACAGGGATGGGGAGGGAAGTGAGGTTGGAATAAAATTCAGAGGCAGTGCTGAATATGGGGAAAGACTTCTTGACTAAGTCATAGCCCCTGGGTTCTATGTCCACTAAAAATTAGCTCTGATTCTATGAATTATGCTTTATTTTATTTTATTTGCTTTGGAAATACTGAATATGATATTAGTGTACAATAAAAATAGAACACTTTTAAGTTATTAAATAAATGTCAGTGAGGAAAGGTTTTTTTGCAATTTAATAAAAACTTATAATGTTGGAGAGATAGAAGGCCCTTAATACATAACCTCATTAAATATAAAAATTATATAAAAATAGGTTATAATACTCCAGCTAAACTGCTGCTAAACTGACTGGTTTAAGTGACAAGCTATGGCAATCTCTCTCTTTCCATCTCTCTCTCTCTCTCTCCTTTTCCATCTCTCTTCTTTTTATCTCTCTCTCTCTCTCTCTCTCTCTCTCTCTCTCTGTACATATGTGCATATGTATACACACATGTGTATAACACAGAAAATGATGCATTTTGCTTTTTATATTTAAAATTTTCACCTTAAGATTTGTCTTTGAATCTCTAAATTCAAATAAGAGATGTTTGCCTGATTCACTTCCCATGAAATGGCAGAGGTGACCACTTACACTTAATGAATCGCAACAAAGACAATTCAGTGTGTGAGAATTGAAAATGACACTTCCTTTCAAAGGAAAATGTGTGAGGATTGGTACAAATCCGATTTAGGATCTGAGTGTCACATACTGCTCTGGCTCATCCTCGGCCCATGTCTGCTGTGACTTACAACAAAGGAGACTCACTTTGCCTGGATGATAGAGCAACTGAGGGAAAATTACAAGTACATGAAAAAAAGAAAACAAAGGAGGAAAAAAATCACTTCAAAATCCATCTTCTGCTTTCTTTGCCCTGCATTGCCACTTCTACTTACTCTAAAAACCTACTAGGATTTTTAAAAATTCAATTTCAAAACAAGAGCCCTTTCCCACAGTAGGCTGGATGTTTCCAGAATTATCACATGAGTAGTGGCTATTTTTCCCAGCAGGTTCCTTTATCATTACCAAGGAGGAAAGTTGACAGGCTTTGTATCTGAAATGTAATTAGCTTGGGGGAGTATGTTCATAATGAAAGTAGAATTTACATTATTATAATCATCTGATCCTTTGCTCTCTCTAACTGGTATTAAAAAAAAGTGAATTCTAGGGTGTGTATTGGAAAGGTTTATTCAATTTCCTATTTTTTCCCCAGAGATTCTGATTAGCATGCTGGAAGTTCAAACCATTACTTTATGGGAGTCATCCCCATCCTGGGAAAATTAAATCAAAGAGAAAAGAATGATTCCAAAACAAACCTATCAGGTAGTAGTATATGGCTACCTCTGAAACTCTATAAGGTGCCTCTGCAGTCATGTGTATTGTTGGATTCACATGGGGAAGAAATCCCAACTCCCTCACCTCCTCCACTGATAGATAATACTTATATAAAACAAAGTGTCCTATCAGCATTGGGGCCCTTAAAGAATGCAACTTGAATTAAAATAAAGCTCAATATCTTGTGCGTTCACACAATTAAAAATAAAGTCACAGGTAGGCAGCAAATGCCAAAAGAACATTTTAAAGTAATATGGCCTAGGGTTCTAGGGTAAAATAGGGCAAAATAAGTGCTGGCCTGATAGACCGGTGGTGTCTGTGCGAGAATTTGAAACAAAACTCCCCTTCAAGCTACTACTTTCATGTCAGGAAAATAACATACACGTACAAAATTTAAAGCTTTGTGTGCCTAACCCTTTCTGACCCCTTTTACATTCAGTTATTAATAATAATAACTATGATAATAATGCTTACGCCCAGGGCTGCGATGAGGGTTAATTAGTTAATATTTATAAAGCATTCTGAAGATGAAAAGCACCATTTAAGCACTAAGTATATTCTCTTCTTTTCTCCTTTCACCTCCTACTTTCATTGCCTTCTTTTATCCCCAGATCAATTTATTTTTTCTCCTGTCTGGTTATTCCTTTCACTGATTACATTCTTTTCTATTTCTTTATCTATTCTTCTCATTGACTCAGCATTGATACCTATCACCCTTCCCCTTCAGCCACACTGTGTTCTTTCTTGCTTTCAGCATTTTAGTCATGCTGTTCTTCATTTTCACCTGCTTTCTCTTCTTTCCTCATCCCATTTCTCTCTAACTTTACATTATCTCTACTTCCTAAAATTCCTTTAGTTGCCAGTGAAAGGTGAGGAGACACAAAATTTGTGATTGAAGTCAAATTTTTCATTCTTCATGTTACTGAAAACAAGATTCGTGCACCCTATGAGGTATTCCTTCTGCCCTGCCCCAATGTCTTTCTGCTGTTTGAGGATTGAAATTATTTCTTCCTATATAAACATGATATATCATATATGATATCTTATTTATAATATGATATAATATATAGTATATATCAGATAGTAATTATCACTAATACTTAGTACAACATTGAGGACACAATTAGACTCCTAGTAAAGATGAAAAGAAAGGGAAGGAGAGGAATGGGAAGCAGTAGAGGAAATGAGAGGAAAGTAGAGGTAGAAGGGGTCCTTTATAAGATACTGATCATATTAGACTGTGTCTACTTTTCAGCAGCTAACAACCGTGAACTTTCAAAGAGACAATTTGTCAAAATGCCCGTGATACCGAAGTATATTGTTCTTCAGTCATTTCAATCATTCCTGACTCCTTTATGAACCCTTTTTGGGGTCTTGACAAAGGTACTAGAGTGGTTTGCTATATCCTTCTCCAACTCCTTTTATAAATGAGGAAACTGAGGTAGACAGCGTAAAGTGACTTGCCCAGGGTTCCACAGTATCTAGGGCTAGATTTGAACTCAGAAAGATGAGCCTCTCTGACTCCAGGCCCAGCACTCTGTCCAGTGTACCACCTCGCAGCCTAAATCTAACAGTTAGAAACTGCTGAATGAGGGATGAAATAGAATGGGAAGAGACTTGTGACAGTCAGACCTACCAGCAGACTATTGCAATAGCACAAACATGAAGTGATGAGAGTCTGCCCCAGAGTAGTGTCAACGTCAAAGAAGAGAGAAAACCACATTTGAGAGATATTTCAAAGGTAAAACTGAAGGGCCTTGCCATCAGACTGGAAACAGGGGAGTGAGAGATAGTGAGGAGTTGAGAATGCCACCTTGGATGCTAGCCTGGGGCACTAGAAGGAAAATGGTACAGTCAATACTAACAGGGGAATTTGGAAGGGAAGGGTTTGGAGACAATGATAATGGGTTCAGTTTTGGACATATTGAAATGTCTGCTAGACATCAAGTTTGAGATGACTGAAAGGCAATTGGAGATGGGAGACTGGCTGAAGGTGAGCCAAGATATTAGGACAGGAGAGATCAGAGAATCATCAGCATAGATATGACAATTAGATCCATGATAGCTGATGAGATCCCCAAGAAAAGTGGTATGGAGGGAGAAGAAAAGAGGGTCCAAGGCATATTATCTCTGGAATAAAAAGAATGAGTTTACCTTTAACTATTGTTTACAGCATGCATTATTATTTAATTTTTCATGTGTGTATGTTTCCTGTCTCCAACTAGTTTATAAACTTTTGTGAGTAGGAGCTATGTCTCATTTTGCATATATTTGTGTTCTTAGCACAATTTCTTAGAGATAGCAAGCAGATACTCAATAGTTATTTTAAGATTTGATTTGAAAAGGTGTCCATGGCAGACCCCTGGAAGATTTATGAGAACCTCACTGCAGTTCTTCTCCCTGGAAAATGCATGTGATAGTACATTTCATCGTATCATTTTGACTGGAAAATAGGTCACCACACAATTGACCTGGCTGAGGCATCAGTCTCAGTGATTAAAATGGCCAAAATTATGGAATGGTTGCATCATGCTTAAGTTTGCTGGTGACAAACAGAAACAGCCTAGAAGACCAGCCAAGGTAATAAAGGCAGAGCTTACAACATCTTTGCTTCACTTCAGATTCTGCTGTTTTATGATTTTTCCGCAATGGAGTGATGATGTACCATTGGCAAATATGTAACTCAAACTTAAGGTTTCATGCAAAACTATAGTTCATCATTTGATTATGTGGTTGAAAAAGACTATGCCTGTCTCCTCTAGCTTACCGAGACTATAGATTTTAAAAAGAGACATACACTCTAAGAATAAGAATTTAACAACTATTCTAAAGGACCCTGATACCAATACATATCTTAGAAAACTTCCCTTTAAACACAACAGGGACTTTCTCTTCTCCAATCAGCCACAGTGATAATCCAAAAGCTCAGACCTGATGATGTCACTCATGTTGCCCAGTAAATTCCAGTGGCTTCTTACTGGTTTTACGATAAAATGTGAACTCCTCTGCTTGGCATTCAAAACTATTCACAACCAGGACCCAGCTTAGCCTTCCATATTTAACACAATCACCTAAACTGGTCTCCATGTTCTTCATGCCATCTCCCATCTCTGCACCTTTGCATTGGCTGGTCCCCATGTCTGAAATATTCTCTCCTCTCCTTTTTACTTTTTGAAATCCCTTATTTCCTTGAAGATTCGGTTTATGCACCATATTCATTCAATGCCTTCCCTTCCAATGTTGCCTTGTATTTATTTTGAGTATTTTTTTATGTATTTATTTACATAAGTTGCCTTCCATGAAATAATGTGACTCTTTGAAGGTAGATGTCTTATTTTGTCTTTGTATACACAGAACCATGCACATTTTCTGGCAAGTAGTTGGCATCTGGTACATACAGGTCTATTTATTGATTTATATTAACTTTATTTGGAAAGAGAAGCTGGGATAGGATAAAAATCTGTAAATGAAAGATAAAGGAGATGATTTTATCAAAGCATTATGGTAACCACCCCCTCCAAAAAAAAATAGTACAGCTCAATGATTAGGAAACCTGGAGTTTTTACAAGATTCCTAACATGAATCCCAGCATTTACAGTGACAGTGACAGGAAGGCACAGTGTAGTAAACTGCTGGTGATAAGGATGGCTAGTCCTTGTAAAGAGTAGAAAAGAGAGAGTTCCTCTTGCCAGGCTACTGACAGCAACAGTTTCTCCAACAAAATGCTCCTCTGACCATCAGCAAGTAACACTTCAGGATCAGTCACCTTTATGAGCAATGCTGAAATTTCTTTTAGCTCACATCTCATCAGGAAAGACCTTAGCACTCTGCAAGGAAACTTCAGATTATAACAAGAAAAAGGAAGCCAATCAAAATGAAATATATTATTTATCTCCCTAATAAAAAAAAATGCAGTGACTGGATGGTCTGTGCTGTCATTCTGTACTTTGAAGTACAAAGTATAAGTCTCAAATAAGTAGGTAACTTCTTCACACACACACACACACACACACACACACACACACACACACACCATTTCTCCTTTTCCTTAAATCAGCGAATCCCCTGCATAGTTTCTTGCTGATTTCAGAGTCATATGTTTCTTAATCCAATGGTGTATGAATTATGGCAGTAAATGGTTTTGAAAGTGCCTCGAAAGCAAAAATATGGAAATTCCCACCCTTCTCCCTCAAGAGAATAGTAGAAGCAGTCATTATTTTTGTGAATTCAGAGAACACTACCCAAGTATTCAGAGACAGCATGGGTATAATTGTTTGTCTCTTTCTCTCTTTGAAGTATATATTTTTAAAACTGTAAAACCTCAGACACATTCAAGGACAGCTTGCCTAGCTTGGTCAAGAACACCTCCATATCTACATATTCACTAAGTCATAAATCTTCTCTACTTTGGCTCTCCATGTATGACATATGACCCTTATTTCTCCCCTGTGGTTGCTCTCAGAGAGACAATAGAGGTCCACTAAAGCACACGGCTTCCCTCTTAGGTAATATTTCATATGCACCTCTTTGCAACTACCAACACATCAAGGTAACTGAGCTACAGCCTGGGAGGGGAGTTTAACTCTAATTGTCTTAAATAGACTAATTTGGATAAAATGAGCAAGAAAATTCCCTTAGCTATTTGTTAGTATAATAATGCTATCTACATGTTTCTTGCCTTGTGGTTTTCTGTTTCACAAAAGTGAATGAACTATCCTCTGAATCCTTGGGATATTTGGTTCGATCTGTCTGTCAGACATTAATTAGTTTCATAGCAATCTCTCACTGCTGTCTTGTGGAAAGACTGCAAGAGTGAAAAATAAGCCAGGATGACAAAGAGAGAGCTTGCCTCAATTCTGTCCAAAGAAATCTGTCATTAAAGGAAGGATCAAAATCCAAATCCAAAACTCAGCTCTCTTTTCCTCATGCCAAAATAGATGACTATATTAAGAACATTAGATAAATTATCTTACCTTCAAAAGAATTAATCACTTGGTATTTTTCACCAATGTTCATAAACACAAATAGATGTGAGTCTTTGGAGAACCCTGGCATACACCTGCAAGAATAACACTGATGAAATGTCATGCAATTCAGTGAAAAGAGACTTCAGAATTTCAGCATCTGTCAGAATATTAGGATGAAATACATTTATTTCTGTACATATGTATGCCTGTATGTACATCTCAGAGAAAAGCAAAGGAAACCTTACATTCAGTGCTCCATTCTCACATTTTCCTACTCCACATGTTTTAATGTCTACATAAGCAATGATTGTTATTTGTGAGGTTTTTTCTGTCTCTGGTGCTTCCTTTTCTCAGTCCTTGGGGACTACTCTGAAAGAACATTCTTTCCACAATCATGTTTCGCTCATACAACATTACCAGTCCTGTTTGACTTTATAAGTTAGTGAATGATCAGGATTAGAAATTATTCACACTGAGAGGCCCAGTTCACTTTTAAACATCATTTCTAAATTGTTTAGAACAGGAGTTAGTCTGCTTTGTGTCATGGAATCCTTTGGCAGTCTGAAGAAACCTATGGACCCCTTTTCAAATTAATGTGTTTTTAAAAATCATAATTGAAGGATGCTAATTTTAATTAGAGGTCAGTGAAAATTAAAATATAGTTTTCCCATCCAAGCTTATACTATTATTGTTATTATTATATTACAATAGTATTCATCTATTCATGCAGACCTGGGAAGGAGAAGAGGTCTATGGACCTCAGGTTAAGAACCCTTAATTTAAATGGTTTGCATCCAGGGAGGACTAGAAGCACAGAAACAGAAGACCCACCCTTTTCACCTGAAAAAAAATGATATTTGGAATGAAGTTCTGACACTTTTAATCTTCACTTATGAAAAAAGGATCTTTTGGGGTGGCTAGGTGGTACAGTGAATAGAGCACTGGCCCTGGAATCAGGTGGACCTGAGCTCAAACCCGACCTCAGACGCTTAACACTTACTAGCCATGTGACCTTGGGCAAGTCACTTAACCCCAATTGCCCTTCCCTCTGCCCTCCAAAAAAAAAAAGAAAAAAGGATCTTTCTCGAAATGTAGGTTCTGGTCACAATAATAACTTCCAAGCTTCTTTGGGTTTTTAGTTTTGTTTGTTTGACTTTTGTGTGTAATATGACTTTGGTTTGGTTTTATCTAGGGATAGGGGAGGGAGGGTAGAAGGAGACTTTGGCACTTCCAGGACAGAACTAGAGGTGAAAGTACATAAATTCTCACATTTCAGAATTCAAATAGCTTGTATTCAAATTAGTCCTGAAAATTAGACAGAGCTTTATAGAAAATGAAGAAAGGGGAAAGCTTGTTTTTCAGTGAGGGCTTGCCATACCAATACCAAACCAGGGGTATGTTGTGACAAGGTATCACACAACAAATGAAAAAGTGCCTTGTTCAAAACTGAAAACAGTCAGCAAAAAATACTAACAGCAGCCTAAAGGAAAATTCCTCTGATGGAAATGTCTAGAGGCAGGAGATTCAATAGGCTGCAGTTGGTGGGGACTTGGGGGGTGGGAGGGCATGTGAGGAGGGCAGGAATGAAAATTTACCATCCTTATTATAAAATACTATTTATTCCCTATACAGTAAGTCTCAAAAGTTAGCACAATTTTAAGTTTTAATAAGACTTTTGGTACATGTTTAAACACATATATTTATATCTATATGTGTGTACATACATGTATATATGTAAGTGTATATATGCATAGAGAGAATCTTAAGTACCTTTGTACTAGACTTTGGGATACTCTATATGTGTGTTACATACACACATACATATTTGTGTATATATACATGTGTTTATATCCTCACATGCATATCTATATACATATAAACACACATACACACACAAATGTATGGGTATAAATCCTCACTTCCTAGGAATTTGCATTGTAAAACAGATGACAATACTGTGGACATTTCAAGTACCAGATGCATTCATAATATTAATTAATAATGAATGTATTTTAAGTTTCCCTGAGTCTTGAAAAGACTCTATAGGAGTTAAGGGTAAGGAAGGAGAGCATTCTAGGCCTGTGCAAAGGCAGAAAGTTGGGCGATAAAGTGTTGTACGTAAGGAGTATCAAGTAGTTCACTTTGGTTGGAATATTGTTTTGAGATTTTCATGAGAATGGAGGACTTTTATTTTAATCAAGAAAAGATAAAAAGCCACTCAAACTTCTTGAGCAGGGCAGTGACTTAGATCTGTGCTTTAGAAATATCAATTGGGCAATTGTGTAGAGGAAAGATTTACTGGTGGTTGGGGTAGTGGAGAGATTGGAGGCCTGGAGACTGTCAAAGGGTTGCTGCCTTAGTCCTGGGGAAGCATGTTGAAGGCTTGAACAAAGGGAGTGACCAGGTAAGTAGAGAGAAGGCCATGTTGGTGAGAGGTGTTGTGGAGGTAGAATTGGTAAGGATTATAAAACTGATAGTTGTATACTCCTTGACTCAAAGTGTTGATTGCATGAGAGTCTCTTCCCATTGGGAGAGATTGATAACTCAATTTTCCATGCCAGAGTGAGGCAGAGTTTATGAGAGATGCTTTCAGCTTTGAGAAAGAAGACACAGAGTTACAAACTCACTTCAACTTGAAGGAAAAAAGACTCTAGGAAGAAACCGAAAGGTAGGAGTTTGATCATACCCCTATTCCTAGTTTACTGCAGTAGAGACATCTGGGAATTTTCCTGTGGGTAAGATCTGAGAGTCTTTCTCATACTTCAGCTGAGTTATCTTGCTCCCAATGAAAAGCTCATTCACTTGGCATTGTCTGATATGTTTTTTTCCTATGTATATATTCTCTAATTTCTGTTCTGCTATTAGACAAATGTATCTCAAAATGAATGTCCAGGAGACATCTTAAACTCAGTGTGTCCAAAGCTGAACTCATTGTCTTTTCCATAAACTCTCCTCCCCTCCTACTTTCCCTTTTACTGTAGAGGGCAACACCATCCTCCCAAGCACTCAGATTTACAACCCTAGAAGTTATCCTAATAGCTCACTATCTCCCATCACCCACCCTCATATCAAAATTGTTGCCAAGACCTGTCAATTTCACATTTCCTGTTTTCACATTTCTCAAATAAGCCCTCAACCCCTGTAGCAGCAAGCACCCTAGCATACCCAAGATGACTGACAACATAGGTTCTTTGATCTGCTTTTCTAAAGGAAAGCAACTCAAAAAGGGGTTAACAATCTTACTTTAATCAAACATATATCATTTACCTAGTTCAGGGGAAAAAGTCAGCTCCATGAATATCAACAGAAGTTACAAAAATAAAGACAGAGAAAATAACACAATTCAGCAGACCAACAGACTGGGCTTCTAGCTGTCTGATCATCACATACATACAGTTGGTCACCAGAAAGGGAAGCACCAACATCTGGGTTTTCAAAGGCAAGGGGATCAATGACTGCCCAGAGTCTCATCTGGTCAAATCATACAACTCTTCCCAAAGTGAGCCCCAAAGCAAAACCTCACATGAGGGTACATATAGCCTTCTCCAGGGTCAGAGAACATCACAACCCTCATGACTCACTTGACTATAAAGTAACAAAAGTTGTGCCTTCCCGAAAAACAATCCTCCCTCAAGCAAGCTTCTCCTGTGGGATCTCCTCTACCCTTCAGCAAACTCTTCCCACCACAGGCTCCATGTGACCATGTTCAGCCTATCAGGGGGCAGAGTATATTTTCAAAACAGGGAAGGTCCTCAAGTTCAATTTAGGCTTATTAAGGGGCAGGGAAGATCCTCAAATTCTCATTCCCATTACAACCCCCTCCTAACTTTACAGTCTTCTGACATTTTACTCCCTGACACATATCCTTTGATCTAGTGACAATGGTCTCCTGGCTGTTCCATGAACAAGATAACTCCATCTTTCAGGTCTGGGCATTTTCTCTGACTGTCCCTCATGCCTAGAAAGTTCTCCCTCCTCAATTCCAACTACTGACTTCCCTATATTCCTTTAAGTTCCAAGTAAAATCTGACCTTCTAACAGAAGTTTTCCACAATCCTTCAATTCCAGGGCCTCCTCTCTCTTAATTATTTCCTATTTATCCAGTATATAGTTTGTTTTGTATATATTTGTTTGCATGTTGTCTCCCCCATTAGATTATAAGCTAATTGAAGTTAGGGACTGTCTTTTGACTTTTTTTTGTATCCTCAGCTCACTTCGCACAGTGCCTCACACACAGTAGGTGCTTAATAAATGTTTATTGATTAATCGATGGTGTTCCCAAATATTTGGTCATTATTAATAGAGATAACAATAGTTCATACATTTAAAGATTATGAAGTGCTTCTCATGATAACATCGTGAGGTGATAATTCAAGGGCATCACTCCTGTTTTACAGATAAGGGTTACATATTTACATTATTAATTATTAATATGTAATTTAATTAATACATTAATAATTATTAATAATTAATAATAAAATTATTAATTTTACAGATTCAGTTAAATGACTTCCTCATGGTCATATGACTAGAAAGTCTCAGAGAAAGGACTTGGAATCAAGAGGTTAGACTAGATGGCATCTAAATGGCTTCTGAGGTCTCTTCTACCTCTGACCTCTCAACATCTCTTATCCTATGAACCTATGATTCTAACTCCAATCCTAGTATTTCCCTCTACAACCAAACTATACTTCTTCAACTTATATATGTGTGTACATGTAAAAATAATTATTTTTTCAATGTTTTAACATTTTTATTTAAATTTTTTAGTTCCAAATTCTATCCCTCCTTTTCTCCCCTACCTTCTCCCTGAGACAGTAAGGAATCAGATATAGTTTGTATATGTGCAATTATATAAAATATTTCCATATTTGTCCCAAAAGGACTTGATAAAAGAAAAGAAGGAAAGAAAAAACTGAAAAATAGCATGTTTCAGTTGACATTCAATAAATGTCAGTTCTTTCTCTTGAGGCAGATAGTAAACTTCATCATCAATCACCTTTGGGATTGTCTTAGATCATTGCTAAGAATAGCTAAATAATTCACAGTTCATTGAACAATATTGCTGTTGCTGTGTACAATATTCTCCTGATTGTTTTCACTTCACTATGCATCAGTTCATGTAAATTTTCTGTTTTTCTGAAATCATCCTGCTTTTCATTTCTTATGGCACAATAATATTCCATTATAATCATATACCATAGCTTGTTAAGCCATTCCCAAATTGATTGGCATCCCTTTGATTTCCAGTTCTTAGCCATTACAAAAAAAGAGCTCCCCCTCCCCTTTTTATGTCTTTGGGATATACACCTAATAGTGATAGTGCTGAATCAAAGGGTATGCACAGTTTTATAGCCCTTTCTGCATAGTTCCAAATTTCTCTTCAGAATGGTTGGATCAGTCCACAACTTCAAGAGTGCATTAGTGTTCCAGTTTTCCCACATACCCTCTAAAATCAAACATTTTCCTTTTTTTGCTATATTAGCCACTCTGGTAGTTGTGAGATGGTACCTCAGAGTTATTTTAATTTGCATTTCTTTGATCAATAGAGATTTAGAGTATTTTTATGTGACTATAGATAGTTTCGATTTCTTTGAAAATGGCCTCTTCATATCCTTTGATGATTTATCAACTGGAAAATGACTTGTATTTTTGCAAATTTGACTCAGTTCTCTATATATTTGAGAAATGAGGCCTTTATCAGACATACTTGTTGCAAATTTTTCCCCCAGTTTTCTGCTTGTCTTATAATTTTGGTTGCATTGGTTTTGTTTGTGTCAAATTGTTTCATTTTATATAATCAAAATAATCTATTTTACATTTTGTAATGCTCTATGTACCTTATTTGGTCCTAAATCTTTCCTTTATCCACAAATCCAACAGATAAACTATTCCATGTTCTCTTAATTTGCTTATTCTATCACCCTTTACGTGAAATCATGGGCCCATTTTGATCTTATCTTGGTATATGGTGTGAGATGTTGGTCCATACCTAGTTTCTGCTATACTAGTTTACAGTTTTTGTCAAATAGTGAGTTCTTATCCCAGAAGTTGGAGTATCTTACCTTATCAAATGGCAGATTACTTTAGTAATTTACTACTGTCTTGTGTATCTAACCTATTCTGCTGATCCATCTCTCTATTTCTTAGCTAGTACCCAAAAGTTTTAATGATTGCTGCTTTATAATATAGTTTTAGATCTGGTATGGGTAGGACACCTTTCTTGCATTCTTTTTTCATTTATTCCTTTGATATTCTTGACCTTTTGTTTTTCTGATGAATTTTGTTATTTTTCTTAGCTTTAAAAGATAATTTTTGACAGGTTGATTGATATAGCACTGAATAAATAAATTTCAGTAGAATTATAATTTTCATTATATTGGCTTGGCCTACCCAGGAACAATATTTTTCCAGTCATTTAGATCTGAATTTATTTGTGTGAAAGGTGTTTTATAGTTCTGTTCAAACAGTTCCTAGGTTTGGCTTAGCAGGTAGATTCCCAAGCATTTTATACTGTCTACAGCTATTTTAAATGTAATTCTTCTTTCTATCACTTGCTGCTGGATTTTATTGTTAGTATATATAAATGCCAATAATTTGTGTGGGTTTATTTTATATCCTGCAACTTTGCTTAAGTTGTTAATAATTTCAAGTAGCTTTTTGATTGATACCCTAGGATTTTCTAAGTATAACATCATATCATCTGCAAAGAGTGATAGTTTTGTTTCCTCATTGCCTATTCTTATTCCTTTAAATAATTTTCTTCTCTTATTGCTATAGCTAATGTTTCTAGTACAGTATTAAATAATAGAGGTGATATTGGGCATATTTGCCTCACCCCTAATTGTGTTGAGAAGGCTTCTAGCTTATACTCATTACAAATCATGTTTGCTGATACTTTTAGATGAATATTACTTATCATTTTAAGGTAAGATCCATTTATTCCTATGCTCTCTAGTGTTTTTAATAAGAAGGAATGGATGCTGTATTTTGTCAAAGGTTTTTTCTGCATCTATTCAGATGATCATATAATTGCTGTAGATTTTGTTATTGATATATGGTTAATTATGCTGATAGTTTTCCTAATATTGAACCAGCTCTGCATTCTTAGTATAAATCCCACCCAATCACAGTATATGATCCTTGTGATATATTGCTGTAATCTCTTTGCTAACATTTTATTTTAAAATGTTTGCATCAATATTCATTAGGGAAATTGGTCTATAATTTTCTTTGTTTTGATTTGTCTTAGTTTGTATATCAGCACAATATTTGTGTTATAAAAGGAATTTGGTATGATTCCTTCACCTATTTTTTCAAATAGTTTATATAGTATTGGGATTAACTCTTCTTTAAATGTTTGATAGAATTATGAATCCATCTCATCCTGGGGACGTTTTTGTTAGGAAGTTCATTGGTGGTTTCTTCAATTTCTTTTTCTAACATTGGTTTACTTACATATTTTATTTTTTCTTCTGTGAATCTGAGTAATTTATCTATTTATAGATATTCGTCCATTTCATTTGTTTTCAAATTTATTGGCACATAATTGAGCAAAACAGCTCCTAACAACTGTCTTAATTTCCTCTTCATTGGTGGTAAATTCACCCCCTTCATTTTGATACTAGTAATTTGGTTTTATTCTTTTCTCTTTTAATCAAATTAACCAATGGTTTATCTATTTTTTCTTAAAATCAGCTTCTAGTTTTATTTCTAGTTCATTATATCTAGTTTAATGATTTTCTTACTTTCAATTTTGTTATTCTTGCCTTTGATTTTCAGCATTTCAAATTTTGTGTTTTATTAGGGATTTTTAATCTGTTCTTTTTTAAGTTATTTTAGTTGCTTGCAAAATTCATTAATCTGCTTTTTTTCTATTTTATTGATGTTAGCAATCAGAGATATAAATTTTCCCCTGAGTATTGCTTTGGCTGCAACCCATAAATTTTGGTTTGTTGTTTCATTGTTGTCATTTTCTTGAATGAAATTATTGATTGTTGCTATGGTTTCTTATTTGACCAACTTTTTTCTTTTAGGATTAGATTATTTAATTTCAATTAACTTTTCATCTCTTTGTCCACTGTCCATTATTGAATGTAATTTTTATTGCATTATGATCTGAAAAGGGTGCATTTATTATTTCAGCTTTTCTGTATTTAGTTGTGAGGTTTTTATGTCCTAATGCATGGCCAATTTTGTGTAGGCACCATGTGCTGCTGAGAAAAAGGCATAGTCCTTTCTTTTCCCATTAACTATTATCCAGAGATCTATCATATCTAACTTTTCCAGAATTTTAGTCACCTTCTTAACTTCTTTTTTGTTTATTTTTTGGTTAGATTTGTCTAATTCTAAGAAGGGAAAGTTAAGGTCCACCACTAATATAGTTTTATTACTATTTCCTCCTGTAACTCATTTGATTTCTCCAAAAATTTAGACACTATACCATTTGGTGCATATATGTTTACTGTTGATATGACTTCATTTTCTATAGTACCTTTCAGCAAGTTATAGTTTCCTGCTTTATCTCTTTTAATTAGATCTGTTTTTGCTTTTACTTTGTCTGAGATCATGATTGCTACCCCTGCAATTTTTGCTTCAACTGAAGCATAATAGGTTCTACTCCAGTCCTGACCTTTACCCTGTGTGTATTTCTCTGCTTCAAATGTTTCTTGTAACCAACATAAGGTAGCATTTTGGTTTTTAATCTATTCTGTTATCTACTTCTGTTTTATGGGTGTGTTTATTCCATTTACATTTATAGTTGTGATAACTAATTGTGTATTTCCCTCCATGCTATTTTTCACTTGTTTATCCCCCCCCCTCTCTCACCTGCCACCCTTTCCCTCCTCACAAGAGTTTTACTTATGGTCACTGCCTTCCCCAGTATACCTTCCCTTTTATCAGTCCCCCCCCCCCCTTCTATTACTCTTGTCCTTTTTTTACTTCCTTAGACAGTAAGATAGATTTCTCTATTTAAATGAGTGTGTATGCTATTATCTCACTGAGTCAATTTTGATGAGAGTTAGGTTTAAGTTTTGCCCACCTTTCCCTCACCCTTTCCCCACCCTGTACCAATCTTCCCCTTCATTATAATAGCCTTTTCATGCCTCTTTTATGTAGGATAATTTACCCCTTTCAATATACTTCCTCCTTCTTCTTCTGGATGCAATTTTCTTTCTCACTCTTTAATTTTGTTTTTGGAGGTATCATACCATAAAAGTCACCTTATAGCCACCCCTCTGGCTACATATATTCCTTCTAATTGTTCTTATAGTAATAAAGTTGTTGAGTTACAAATATTATATTCCATATAGAGATATATTTCTATAAATAGAAATATAAATTCAATAACCTTATTGAATTTCTTATGTTTTCTCTTCCTTATTTCTTTTTTATCTTTTTATGCTTCTCTTGAGTCATCAATTTTTTTTAGATCTGGTCTTTCAATGCTTAAAAGTCCTCTATTTTGCTAAATATCCATTTTTTTCTGCTGAAAGATTATATTCAATTTTGCTGGATAGGTGATTCTTGATTGTAATCCTTCTGGTATAGCATATTTCAAGCTCCCTGGTTCTTTAATGTGGAGGCTGCCAAATCCTGTGCAATCCTGGCTGTAGTTACACAATATTTGAATGGTTTCCTTTTGGCTGCTTGCAATACTTTCTCCTTAATCCATAAGCTCTGGAATTTGTCTATGATATTCCTGGGAGTTTTCGTTTGGGGATTTCTTTCAGGTGGTGCTCAGTGGATCCTATTTCTATTTTGCCCTTTGTTTCTAATATGGCAGAGCATTTTTCTTTGATAATTCCTTGAAAGATGTTGTCCAGGTTATTTTTTTTAATATATGTTTTTAATCATGGCTTTCAGGCAGTCCAATAATTCTTATATTGTCTCTCCTGGATCTATTTTCTAGGTCAGTTTTTTTTTTCTTTCCAATTACTATTTTTTTACTTTTTTGATTTTGTTTTATTGTATCTTTATGTCTCAGTCATTAGTTTCCACTTGGTCAAATTAATTTTTGAGGAATTATTTTCTTCAGTGAGCTTTTGTACTTCACTTTCCATTTTGCCAATTCTATTTTTATGGAGTTATTTTCCTTGGCAAATTTTTCCATATCTGTTCCCATGCTATTGACTCTTTTGGTCATGATTCTCTTGCATTACTCTCATTTCTTTTCCCAATTTTTCTTATACTTCTCTAATTTGCTTTTAAAATCCTTTTTAAGCTCTTCTAGGAATTCTTTTTGTACCTGAGACCAAATTGCATGGTTCTTTGAGGCTTTACATGTAGTCAGTTTGACACTATTGTCCTCTTCTAAGGTTATGCATTGATCCTCCCTACCACCATAGTAACTCTCTATAGTTAAACTCTTTTTTGTTTTTTGCTAATTTTCCTACCTTTTTCGTGAATTGGTGTTTTTATGTCAGAATTGGAATCTGGTCTTGCTCTGTCAGAAGTGTTTGTTTGTTTTTGTTTTGTTTTGTTTTTTATGCTGGGGATCTGGCCTAATCTATGGCTTTCACTTGTCTTCAGGACTCAGCTGTTTGCTTTCTCTGGAGGGTAGGCTTCCCTTCTGGTATGTACTGGGAGTTAGAGCCTTCCTGTTGGCCTCCCCTAGGTGTGGGGTTTAGCTGCTCGCCTTTTCCAGAGATGGGTCCTTGCTTCTGGGTTGCTGTTGAAACAGAGTCTCTCTGCTGATAGGCCCCGGGGGTAGGATCTCGCTGCTAACCAGTCCTGAGGTAGGGGTTTCACGACTGGCAAGCAAAGGAGTCAAGGCCTCATTTGTGGCTTGTGCTTGGAGAGGAGTTGATGGGGTGGGGCCTTGCTGAGCTACACAGACTGCTCACTTGCCTAGGAGGCTGCTGTTTTGAAAGAGGGTGGGCCCTCACTGGTGGATTGCTCCAAGCTTGGAGCCTTGCTGTGAGGTTGGCTACTGCTGCAGCTCTTTGCCCTTGCTCCCCTCCCACCATTCCTGCTGGGATGGTAAGCTGCTTCCCTGCTCCTAGATCAATTTTGAGGTGGTCTTCTAGTTGTTTGGAGGGGAATTTGGGAGGGTTTCAGAGGATTCCTTCCTCTCTCAGCTGTCTTGGCCTGGAAGTCACACATAATTTTTAAGTATTCATCAGTATTTATGAGATCCATGATTTCATTGGCATGATTGCTTTTTCCTTGACACAGATCCATTCACTATTTAGTCGATGGTCTACAAGTGTTTTGGAGTTAAAAAAATATATCACCTTAGCCCAATTTGATAAGTCACTTCAAATTTGACTAGCCTAATCCTCAGTCTGAGATAGATGGAGAGGATAGACATTGTTATCAGGCCCAAATTCCAAGTGCTGCCAAATTGACAAAACTTGCCAGAAGTTGTTCTCTGCTCACATTCCTTTTGAGAATCCGGGATTGTCACATGATAAGGCAACAGAATAGGAATTTAGTGGAAGAAAGAAAATATAAATGTATAATTTATGTACTTTGACCTATGGGTAAAAAGTTATTATCTTTTAAAAATTTAATTATTTCTTCTGATTGACAAGTATTTATTTTATCTCCCCAACTGAATAATTGAAAAAAGAAAAAGAAAATCCTACTAAAATGTGCATAGCCAAGCAAATGAAATTCCCACACTGTTCATGTCCAAAGCTCAATGTCTCATTCTGGATCTTGAATCCATCAATTTTCTGGTCAGAGGTGAATAGCTTCCTTTATTTTGGATCCTCCAGAACCATGGGTTTTCATTGTATCGATCAAAGTTCTAGTCTTTGAAAGTCATTTTGTCCTTATGATAATGTTGTCATTGTATAACTTAACTTCCTAGTTCTGCTCACTTCACTCTGTATCACTTCATACAAGTTTTCTCATTTTCCTCTGAATATATTTCTTCATTCATCTGCCATAATTTGTTTAGTGATTCCCCAATATTTAAGTACCCACTTAGTTTCCAGTTCTTTGTTACTATGAATAAAAATTAAGGTAGTTTTCCAGTAGGATCCATTTATTATCAGGAATAAGTAAACAGTAAGATGAAGTTTCCTTCCCAATACCCTTTGTAAATATGTCTTTATCTGTTAGATTAAGAGATAACATTTAGTCCTTTAAATAGCTTTAGAATCATTGAAAGTAAATAAAACATACAATCAGTAAGTCAGTACACATTTATTAAGTATCCACTATGTGCCAGGCATTGTACTAAGAACTGGGGATACATATACAAAAAGTAAGACACTTCCTGCCCTCAAGGAGCTTACAATCTAGGACAATACACAACAGGAAGTTGAAAAGGCAGGAGGGAACGGTACCTGGACAGAGGCATGATGGAGACATCCAAAGGAGTGTAACCAAGTGGGAAATGAAGAGATGACTGGCCTAGGCTGCCTTAGCAGGGTAGAGGGTACTGATAAAAGGTGAATGCCAAGGCTGATGGGGCCTTGTAGGATGATGAGACTTCTCAATCATGGAGTTTCTGGGACATGATGGCATAATTTTAAAAAGTTCAAAGAAGTCCAAAAGAGCCAGGTAGGAAATAAAGAGATAACTATTCTGGGCCCAACCCTAAGCAGAAGTTTTGGAATTCATGGTGCTCCAAATCAGGTGTGCAGTGGGTACAATACCCTTTCTAGTGAGACTCTCTTTGTATGGAAGCAAAGTAATATTAGATACATTTAGATCAAGGCTGTATTGTGGAAAGCACAGTGGAAAATGCTTAGACTGGGAAGATCTGAGGTTCAAATCCCTTACACTGAGCAAGTAACTTAGACCCACTGAGCTTCATTTTCCTTATCTGTAAAATATTAGTTTAAGTCATTTCTAGAGTCCCTTCCATTTGTCACTCTGTGATTTATCAGAAAACAAAACAAACAAAAAAAGTGTTCTCAGAGACAGACTAATTGAGAGAGGGAAAAATAGATTCAAGGGGAAAAATAACCCAAAGAATACTAAATTAACACATTTACATACAAACATTACAAATTTATCTATTCATTAAAGAAAGTTTTCTGAAGGCCTACATTAGACAAGCTTAACCTGTTCACAATCCCTATCAGGCATGTCCTAGCCAAGGAGAATAATAGTTTCAAAAAACTGAAACAGGCATGCAGTTTCCAAAGGTACAGAGTTGTCATAAAATACTCCTAAATGGTGTTAATTGTGCCCAGACTCTACAGCATCATGATAATGTAACTATAGACATGAGACACCCCTCCAGGGTGAATATGCATACCATTTGCTCTCCTGAACACTTTCCCAAAAGGAACCTTTTTTTTTTTGCCTTTTGGAGGGCAATTGGGGTTAAGTAACTTGCAGAAGGTTAAATGGCTAGTTTTGGGGGTTTTTTTTGATGTGTGTGGGTGTTAAGTGTCTGAGGCAGGAACCGAACTCGGGTCCTCCTGACTCTGGAGCCCGCGCTTTACTCACTGCGCCACCTAGCCGCCCCTAAAAGGAACTATTCTTCAGAAGAGAATATGATATAAAATGGTTGCAATAACATTCAGGTGGCCACAACCAGAATTATTCTTCTTTCTCTGACTCTCTACATACTCTAGCTCGCTTAGTGAGCAAAATTATAAAGTCCAAGTTATACATACAAAGGTTGTATTGTTTTTTCCCTTAAATACATGGACTGTGGGCATTCTATGTAGAGACAGAAATGCTAGGCAATCTACCAGGGCAAACTCTTACATGTTCCCTTCCCCACCCCCTACAGTACTGCTGTGTTGTCTCACCTAGGAAAGGGAAGTGTTTATAGCTGAAAAAATATTTAATTTAATATTTTAGAATTCAAACTTTCCTTGTCCCAATTAGTCTGAATGACTAAATTTTATCATGTCTCAAAAAAAAATTATGATTTGCAAGATTGGCCAAAATTTTAAACTTTTATGAGTATAGAAATGTTAATCTTGCCCCTCACCAAATATGAGGTAATATGATTTACATTTGATTTTGAAAATAAACACAGGCTTAACATTGGTATTAAGGTCACTTGAGCTACTAAATTCCAGATTTCAAAGTATAGTCCATTGGTAAGAACAAAGGGCAAAAGTTGCATCTTGGAATGAATAGAACTTGAAAGCAAGCAAATTTTATAAAACTTTCAGCAAGAGGTTATAAAATATGTGAGAAGAAAATAGGATCACCTATCTATCAAAAATTATAAATAGAACAAGATGCATAGTATGGAAGTCCTAGAATCCCAGACTAAATTCAAGGGGTGGGGGAAGAGAATGGAAAATCCCAGACCCCCCTGGTATGTATGTTTTGATGTTTTCCTTTAGTGTATGGTATTTATGAGTGTGTAGTATGCTCATTGAAAAACCAGCCCTCGGTAATTGTCAGGGATCTTCATTCTGAGTGCAGACTCTACTGGAAATTAATTGCTTCGGTGCAATCTGAACCACATCATAAATGTCATGTAGAAGTTGGAGGGAGTGAGGAGGCACTGACAGCTCTATCCGCGCTGTTTCATTTAAAGGTGGGTAAAACACACTGCGACAGAAGTGCTCTTCATCAATAATTTAGTCCGCAGTGTAAAGCCAAGCCGTGCCAAAGATGCCAGGGGAGCCGCTACCTCCCTGGTTTTAATGACACCAGCAGGGAGGGGTTGAGGGGCCAGCTCAAATCAACATTCACTGCACATCTGGGCATGTCGGCAGATGAAGATATCAAGGACTGAGCTGACAGGACAAAGGGTTGAAAAAAGAAGTGTAACCTAGAAAACCTTTACTTTGAATTCTTTGTATAAATTCAAGGGAGATGACAGTTCCTAAGGTCATCTTATATGATAAAACTTCAGTGATCTATGTAGACAATTTTAACCCTTTCCACAACGTCATCGAAGAAACCACAAGTTAAGTTTATATTATTCACTTTGGGACTAAAATATTCCTGTTAGTTCTCCAAATAAGACTTTTTTTTTAATGAGCCAAACGTTACCATGGATGTGTCTGACTTCTCAAAAACCCTAATTATAGTGCCTCAGAAGCCCCACTATAGTTGAGGGTCACTTAGAGTTTCTCCTACCTTAGAGGAGCTTATTAATACATTTGTTATTGCACTTGTCTGCACCAAAAAACTTAGAATTTTGTTTGGGAGGTCCCATTGTAAAGAAATAATACAAAATCATGTAAACACCCCATTTTATATCACATTCTCTATTTTAACAGGCACTGCTTTTTCAACGTTCAATTTGGCTAGGGGTTGTGGGGGTGGACTCCATGCCAAAGTTTAGCGATGGGTTAGAAGACATCAGGATAGATGTTTATAAGAGGAATTTTCTCCTATTCGTCTGAGGGCATCATGCATTCTCAGTTTGTGGTGTTCTAAGAGCCTTAGAGACCTAATTTAATTATCCTCACTTGTGTTTTATATATTTAAAGGATATCACAAGCTCACTTGTGGCTGATTGCATTCTCATATTAGGAAAGATTCAGCCAATCCTCATTGAATGACTATATAATATTTCAGATTCCCCTCCCTACAATGGTTTGCACTCATCATTCAGATAAAGTTATCTTCTATAAAATATAACATTAATATGGTTGATATTAAGGAGTTCAAGATATTTTGTTATTAACATGATGAATCATATTTAACCAATATATAGAATGTATGTAGGATACAACTGAGATCAAAGTGATATTTAATTTCAATTTTCTAATAATGCTTTCTCTCAGATAAGTAAAGTTCAAACAATTATATTTTATAAACCAGAAGTGAGAAAGCACTGTTCAAATTTCATAGTATAAATTCATATGACAGTATAGAGTAAGATGTTCCAAGGGTTTAGTGACACCAGTTGACTAATCTTCTAGGCAGGATGAGAATTGTATAACACATTTTAGAATAATTTCTTTAAAAATATCCTTGCACAGGTCAGTCTAGCTATAGAATTCTACTAACCTAACAAAGAAAGTTTATAGCACAAATGTTCAATACTTGACTTTGATGATTCCTTGCATGACTGATTCTGTACTATCAAGATCTAGTAGTATACAGTATACCTTGACAGTTATTGGGTCTATTTCAAAAAACAAACAAACAAAACGCTATCCAGTTCAGTCAGAGCACTGATTGGAAACCCTAATGCCAATGGTAGTTTAGCTAACCCAGCAGGGTTTGGCTATAGCTCCCCAGGTCACCTTGCTTAGTTCCTACCTATTAGAGAATATATAATTAAATATTATATTAACTCAATTTAGGGAATATATAATTTAAATTAGGGACTATAAAATATTATATATATATATATATATATATATATATATATATATATATATATATAATATCTAAGAGTTCTTTAGCAGAAAGGGTTCCAGACCTAGAAAAGACCTGGGGGAAAAAAGTGACTTTGTGGTCAAATCCACATATTAGGGAAACTTCTCTAACAATAAAGTAACTGACTGGCACATCTGACCTATATAAAAACCGTAGTTAGTTTGTTCTCAAAGTAAAATCTCTGAACTGCTTAGTCATAATTTTCCCATTTTTATGATTGAAAAATAGGTAGAAAGTGAATGAATGACTTACTCAAAGTTATGTGCCAGGGGAAAAAATCTGAGTCAGGATAATTTTATAGCCCTTGGCTTTCTTCATTGTATCATTGCTCCCTTTCTAGATATAATAGATGAATGTCCCACTTAAAGAAAAATCCAACATACAAAAATCCAAACTTAAAATTACATCTAGGAGAAAATTTATATTATCAACTAAACTTTACCAAAAAAATTTTTGAATAGGAGTTCAACATTTAGACATTTTTTTTTACATATAGATTCACTGAGGCCAAGAAGCTAAATTATTAGAAGTCACTGACAATTTAAGATAAATATAAGTTGCCAGTAGAATGTTATTTAAAATCATCCTACAAAATTTCACTAATAATCAGAGATACAAATTAGCATAACTTTGAGATATCATCTTACCCCCATCAAATTGGTAAAAGCAATGAAAATCAGTGAAATTCACTGCTAGAAGTAAAAAAAGGAACACAAATTCACTGCTGGTAGGATTGAAAGCTAGAATCTTTTGGGAGATCAGTCTTGTAGTACACAGCATAAATTTCAAAATAATCAAGCCCTTTAACCAAGTAATTCCATTGTTGGGACAATACCTTGAAAATATTACCAAAAACAAACAATTCCATCCTCTATGATCTATTCAAAGATTTCTCCAATAAAGTTACATGCAATTGCAAATCTTAAGGCATCCTAAATAACCAACAATAGGGAAAATATTAAATATATTTAATTACATTAACATAATCTACTTCTATGATGACCTTAAGACCAACAAAAGTGGAAAATACAAAGAAATTTGTAAAGGACTTTATGAAATAATGCAAAATGAGAAAATCAAAATCATAAGAAAACTGTACACATTATCCCCAAAACTTTAGAAAGTGGGAGCGGCTAGGCGGTGCAGTGAGTAAGACTGCTGGCCCCAGAGTTGGGAGGACCCAGGATCGGTTCTGGCCTCAGATACTAATACCCACACACACACACACACACAAAAAAAAAAACTGGCCGTGTAACCTTGGGCAAGTTACTTAACCCCAATTGCTTAAAAAAAAAAAACTTTAGAAAGTGAATAGAAAAAATAATCTTGATAAGGAACTGGGAGTATTTGAACAGCTATGATACTTTATGTACTGAAATTAATTTGGATGTATATAATTACTAAGCAAGTCTGGTTAACTGCGTTGTTGGCCAATATTACATATTTTAAGAAAATATGGTTCATCCCATTGGTTATAATTCTTCCTTACAACTTGACTAATTTTCGATGTGCAGGCATATGTAGAATGTATATAGGATTGCTGCCTGAGGGGGATGGAGAGGAGAGGGAGGGGGAGAAAATTTGGAACTCAAAAACTTGTGCAACTGAATGTTGTAAACTAAAAATAAATGGAAAAGAAAATATTTCATTTTAAAAGTTTAAAAATTAATAAAATGTTTTAAGAATACTTTTACATATATATATATGTATATATATATACTTGGATAAGAAACTGTTCTTACCTACTAACACATTGGTTGAACACTGAAGAGAAGCCTGAGAGAGGAGCTTTTATAGACTAGGTAATAAAATTATATATGGCTCATGCCATATATTTCTCAAGTTAGTGTCCACAATCCAAACCAAAGATGCTAACAACCTCTCCAGATTAACAAGTAGGCACACACTGTTTCCCAATTCCCAGGATAGAAACTGATATAATAATTATCACTAACCTGTTGTCATCCCAAATAGAAGTGGAAGATAATCATGTTGGAGCTCAGATCTAAAGGATGACTTTTTTTAAAAAGCCATTAAACAGTGTTATTTTATTTAAATGGTAGCACCATAGGAAAAGATTTGAAAATGTAGCTGCCAATTGTGCTCTGATTTGTAACTTTCTTTGAGGAACTAGAGAACATGAGTTGTTTAAAATGCCTTTATAAAAAGTTCCTAATATTTTTCTGACTGAATATCAACCTTTTCTCCAAATGAGTTGGAGGGAGGGAGTAGTAAAGGGGTAGAAGTTGGATCTCTGTTTAGAATGAACTTATATCACAAGGACAGCCTGCCCTATGTATGCAGAGATTAAAAACCTGGTAATATGAGAACAGTCAAAGATATGGATTCCAAGTCATAAGTAACAGAATTTCCTTTCAAAACTGTAAGGATAAGCAGAATAAGCAGAGTCATCTCCAGAAGCTGATGAAATATCCCAAGAGGAACATATTCCTAATGAGAAAAGAAGGAATTCACCTCAGAAAAGTCACTGGGGCTTGAGCATAACAGGGTATTTTGGGGCGGCTAGGTGGCACAGTGAATAGAGCACAGGCCCTGGAGTCAGGAGAACCTGAGTTCAAATCGGGCCTCAGACACTTAACACAAATACTAGCTATGTGACCTTGGACAAGTCACTTAACCCCAATTCCCCCCCAAAAAGGCAATAAATAAATAAATAACAGGATATTTCACAAACCTCAAGATAAGTCTGTGTATTCTATATACACTATTGCCCTAAGACACAGTAGTCCATGGTAGTGATGGTAATGGGAGTATTTGTAATCAAGCATTCTTTTATTTTGAGCTCCACAAAATTAATTTCTACCTCCCCCTAAAAGGTTAGGGTGGTTTGGCTTTTTTTTTAACTCTTGTTAGTGAGGTGAATGACCCTCAGATGCACCTCAGATCATCAACTGCTCTGAGTTAGTCATTAAGGTTCAGAGATGCCCTATGCCCTGACTATGTATATATAATAAGGAGAGAATGGAAGACAAGTAGCTTTCTTTCCAACCAGAGTCTGGCATAAAATTAGTGGCAGGAAGCATTTACTTCATTTTTGCATTGCACTATGAAAGTTTCTTGGGATTAAAAAAATGAACTGTAATGTTCTTTTGCTCCCAAAAGATAATGAAGAGCTCCTAATTTGTTCCTCAACTTCTACCTTTTTTAATTTGTGTTTGAGAACTGTAGTTTTCTATAGGCCAAATAAATTTGTAATATAAGTGCAAAGTGAAAGAAAAGGTAGTGTTTGGGAAGATGGCAGAAGATAAGAAGCAAAAAGAAGATGGAGAAGGAAGAAAAGAAGGAAGGGAGGGAATGCCAATTGCAAGAAGCAACCCTTTCTATGGATTAGTCACTTTGTATCGAGCAAATGTATTTAATAATCTGAAATAAAAGCTATATACCTACAGAACTAACAAAATTTCATGGATTAAGCAAACAACTTCAGAATAGTCTCTAAATAGGTATAAACCTCATTTGGCTTGGAATTATTAAGGATCAAAATAAAACCAGTTAAACATGATATAAAGGGTAATAGGGTAAGCAGAAATTCTGGACCCCCAAACTAACATCTAGTACACAACCCAATGGATTTAAGTTCCTATAGAAGCCAAATGCCTCTCAAAAGACAAAATCATCACCCTGAATGTTCAATCCCCTCCCTTTTTCCTCTGTATCCATGGTGTAAAATTACAAGAAATGTTAATGGCCATAAGCTGTGTAAAGAGAAGAAAGGGTGCCATTAAGAGATGTAAATGGCAAAGATGACTAAGTTCTCAACAGCTTGGACCATTCTGTGAGGCCTAGGAGAAAGCTGGCATTTTGGATTTCTGTGAGAAGGTCAGAAAACAGTGCAAATTGAAAGGCTAAGGAAAAGAAGAAAGCGCAAGGGAGCAAAAAAAATTTAAATACACTCTTTCTTGTTCACATAGATTTGCACAACATGTTTTCTTGAGTTTGAAATCCAATATATAAAAAGCTGACTATTTATATATTTGATTCTTTAAAAGCAATTAGGAATACAAAGCAGATGGTCCAGCATTGTAGATTTCCCTTTTCATATTGCTTAAACACTAGAGATCAATAAGTCTAATATAAACAGATGATTTCCATAGCAGGGTTTATAATTAGCTGGCACTGAATGTGTCCAAACTCTAAAATAATTAGCAGAAGCATGTGGCACACCATTAAAACCTTGTGGCTTGTCTGCATTTACATTTATAATTATTAAAGTTAATTATGATGCTTGTGGTGTGGTTCCAAGCTCCTTTACAACTTAGATTAAAAAAAATTTTTTTAATCCCCTAACTTTTTTTCTAACCTTCCTTGAGCCTCAAGAAAACAGTGATCTCAGACCAAATTAGGCAATGTACAGTAGAAAAAGATATATGTTTTGGAGAAGGAAGGCTGACTTTGTCATGAAGGGTAGTCTCTTCTTCAAGAGTCAGTAGCTTTCTCATCTGATAGAAAACATTTCTATCTCCAGTTTAAATTTTATTCATAATTATGGAGATAGCTAAAATAGCAATGCATGTCAGCCTTTGAGGTATAACATGTGATTTGAAAAATTGGAAAAATATCAATCTTGCAGTCTATATAATAAAATAATCTTGCTTATGCTGGTTCAAAAATGGAACACCCTCAAATATATGCCACATTCTGTATCAATGTTCATTCTAGTCTGCTGGCTCATCTAATAGATATGACACACCAATGTATAAAGTACCAAATATAAAATCCTTGCTGAATGTTAACCTGTTTACCAAACTTATAGTATGATTTAGAATCTTGAGATGGCCTTAGGAGAGGTAAGAGTTAAATCAGAAATTCAGTCCATGAACAAACAATAGCATTTTTATACTTTGTTTTGTCCTGAGGTCCCTTATGAGGTTATGACCATCTGTATTCAGATATAAGTCCTAGGGATCTGGGAAAGTTTCCTGGAATTCAACTTGGGCCATGAAAGCAGGCCCCTAAATCTATAGGAACACGACTAATAAATTAGCAGCCAATCATCCAGTTAACCAGACCTTTATCTCCCTTATTCATCCTCTCAACTAATTATGATACCCAAATATCATAAATAACAGAATCAGAACTAGAGATTACATACAATAACATTGCTTCCTCAAGAATCAGTGCCCTGGAACCCCTGGGAAGTCATTAAAACTGGTTAAATTCAATTGATACAGGTCAGAGACAGAGCCTTTGCTATATAAAAGGAGAAGGGAAGCTATCCATGAGTTGACCTGACAGACTGGAAGAACTGTAGCATACCAAGCCTTGAACTCCCCTTAAACATTGGATATCTGCAAAAAAATATATCCTTCATAGAACTTGTTTAGAGATGTAGGTTTTGTGTATGGACTCTCTTTTCTCTTTGCTAGTATTAACCTTTGTCCCAAAAGTAATTCATTTAGAGAAGCATTTGTGATTCAATGTAGGAAGCAAAATGGATAAGAGTACCTGATCAGTTCTCCATTATATTAATAATCCTATGAACCTCAAAACTATGAATAATTCATATCTGTAAAAGAAGATTATTTGAAAGGGAGAAATGTAGCTAGAAATTGTTAGTTACATAAAATTACTCTATAACATATATTTATTGTGAAAATTGGAATATTGACTCATAAAGGAAATTGCTGTTGGTCTACTCACAGATCCAGAGTTGCCTCAGGCAGGGCAAAAGGGAGGCAACCTGCAGACCATAGACAAACATTTAGGCCAAGTTATCAGGCAAAGGCCAGTGAGGAACGACTATAAATTCCATACTCTCCCCTTCTGTGGAAGGCATCTGCTGAAATAGACAAGACAGAAGATAATTCTATATTGCTTTCAAATATTGGAAAAGCATGGTATGGGAGAAGGGGCAGAGATTAAATCTTACATTTGGAACAATACACTATAATACTCTTCATCTAAAATCTCAAAATAATTGTCACTTCAGGGTGCCAGTAATGCTTCCCCAAGGTAAAAACAAACAACTTCCTTTTTCTTTAGGAAAAAACGTAAACAGTGAAAGATGTCTTACTTAACAATACCTAACAAGCCATGAAAGACATTCTCATTCTTGTGCCCAGACGTGGAATTCAAATAATACACTGACCTTCAAGCTTATGTTCAGGTGTGGTATAGTGGTCATTATAACAACCAATGACTAGTTTTTTTGGTACATATATTTTTAAATCTGAAAGCACTCACTAATGTTAAATAATCTTACACTGTCAATCTTTATAAAAGCATCAGGTCTGAAGTGCAATTAAACATTCTAAATCAATGTTCCTGATATTTCAGTCAGAAAGTAAAAGAAATGAATTTTAATGCATTATTTTCTCCCATTTGCTTTTTACACATGTATACTTCTACTAGTCATTTATTCACCATTCATCCATTCATTTATTCATTCCTTTATTCAATCAGCCATTTAAGAAATACTTATTAAGCACCTGCTATGCACAAAAGCTAAAAATCAAAATAATGCTGAATCTATTTATACTCATTTTCCAAATATATTTAAGTGACTTACTATTCTAATAAAATATCTTTTGGCTTGTAGTTATTTATTTCTACTATTGCCTTTGGGCTGCTTCACTTATAATTTTGAGTCTTTTAAGACCAAGTTGTTCCATGAGTTGTATCCACCAGCATCACTAGGAGAACACTAGTGTCAAGCGATAGCCTTTTGCTGCAGTGAGATTTTGGGGTCATTAGATGTGTTATGAAATTTCCCAAATGCAATAAAATTTTCTGTCTTCCTGATATTTAACTTTGGATCCAGCTCACTATCAAATTGCAGGATAGATTCATCATATTTAAAGAGACAGAATAACACAAGGTACTATCCATCCAACAACATTGTGTTAACAGGGAAATAAGTATTTTTCATCCAATTGGACTTTCCAGTATAAATGGTTGGTCTAATCTCTCTTGCATTACTCTGAATCACATTGAGAATGTTAAGTAGTATACTAGCACTCTATGTAATTAATGTTATCAGCAATTAGCATTTAGAAAACCTCTTCATTATCAGAGAAATCTTGCATTTGGAGTCTGCAGGTGATACCTTCTATGACACTATCAAGAACTTTAGATAGGCATATGTTTCCCTATTTTACACTTTGCTTATCATTACTCATTGTATTATTGAACAATACCGCTGCTGTAGTGACAACCATAAAAAATAGTACAATTCTAATATGTGTAGGAAATAACTCATTGAATAAGGTGCATTTTGCAAATTTTTTTCCAAAAAATAAAGTCAACAAATGAAATACAGCAGGCTTTTATATTCTATATATTATACCTCTTAGCCAGTTTTATGATTGTGAAGATTTGATCTGCTATAGAAAGCCATCTTCCTATTCCCTTCTTATAGTTTCATTAAGAATTTTCCCAAAATATACATAAATCATCCTCATAAATATTTTTAGCAATAAGAAAGCAAATATATTGAATGGTAGTTTGGGGTCAACTTTATTCTTATAAAATAGTATTCTGTGATCTTTATTTTTTTGAAGAGTCTCCTTGTTAAGATTCTATAAATTGATTCCTAGGTACCCTTAAAATTGTGTCACCACAAAAAGTTATGCTATGTTATTACTTTTTTTTAATTTCAGCAATTGCTGAGACTGAATGTGCATGGTAAAATAAAAGACAAAAGGGAAAAAGAGATGAATCAAGAGAATTCTTTCCTTTGTAAACTAAGAGAATTGGACCAATTAATTTCCAAGGTCTATTTAGACTATAGAATCTATATGATTCTTTCATTTTACAGATGAGGAAACTGAAGCCCTGAAGGCTAAGTGACTTGCCCAAAGTAACATTGACATTAAGTGACAGAATCTAGATTTAGATCCAGATAGACAATATGAGCAGGTACAGATAGTTGCATCCTTAGAGGGAATACCTATCAGTCAATAAGAACACAGGTAGTTTTTCCATTATATCACATATCACTAGTATCTTCAACATATCAAGGATTTACTAAATACTTACTGTGAGCAAGGCACTATTCTAAGCACCAAGGGATTTTAAGGTGATTTAGACATGGTACCTCCCCACGGAGAACTTATAGTTTACTTGCAGAGCCAAGATACTCATATATCCATATACACATACAAAAAATATACATAAAAGCTGACATACACATATAAAGAGCATACATATATATATATATATGTTTTATATACACACATAATATCACTTTGGGGTTTTCAATGTGTTTTACATATATTATCTCATTTGATTCTCACAGCAACTCTTTAAGCAGATGCTATTATTATTCCTATTTTACAGATGAGGAAACTGAGGCTCACCGATGTTAAGTAACTTGACCAAGTTCATACAGAAAGTAAATGTTGAATTTTATCAAAGGCAAGGTTCAAGCCCAGGTTTTCTTAACTCAAAACTAAGCATTCGATGTACACTGAACACACACACCCACCCATGCAGATACAGATGCACACACACACACATACACACACACACACACATATATACACACACACACTAAAAGTGCAACCTAGAAAATGGTACCTGACTATTGAGTGGTATAGGCAATAAGTTTTAGCGGAATTCAGATGAATTTGGCTAAGACAATGAAGGTTTCATGGATTTGAATGAACCTTGAAAAATATCGATAATATAAATTTTATATCCGATAAACAGAAGAGAGGGGGAAGATAAGAGTATAAAGAAAAACTTCAAGGCAAGAATGGACATTAAACTTCTGGGGTTCTGGGTAATAGAGTAGAGCATTGTTGGTCTTAATCAAGGGCTTGTAGTGGGGAACATTCAAATGAAATTGGGAATACACCATCAAGGGTAATGAATTCAGGGGTTAGAAATCTGGCTTTCTTCCTATAGGCAAGAGGGAACCTTTGTAAGTTTTCAAGAAGCAAGGGTGGTAAGAAGAGACACAGACTATTTTTCCCCACCCATATTATCTGGATAATGATTTCAACTGTCAACATCATTCTGCCTATGTTTGACACAGCCTTATTCTTCAGAAGAAAAAAAACTGAGGTCACTTCCTTTGCCTGGATATTTTCATTTCTCAAGCCATCACGAGAAAGGCATATCTCTCAGCAAGCAAATCCCCACCCTTCTCCAACCATATCTAGGTATATACCATGTCCATCATACACTTTCTGGCCCACACTCCTGTTTCCTCTGGCTCAAGCCAGACCAGGAGATGTCTGGAATGTGACAAGGTAGCATTAGCCTGCCAACTCTATTCTGTTAGCAAATTTATTTTCTTCTCTTAGACTGATGATAAAAATGTCACGGTATGATGCTTTAGCAGGCCCAAGAGCTCCCACCTACAGCTGCGGGGCTCGAGTAGAACTCGGAGCCAAGAATGCCATAAGGAGAACAGACACTGAGTCTACCAATGCTGCTCCTTCTGCATTGCTCATTCTCCTGCTAAATGATGCAATGGGACCCCCTCAGGGATTCTGAGTCTGATCATGTTTTTCTTGCTATTTTTTTCCTGCTTCCATCTTCCCTTTACTAAAGCAACCCAAACTGCTGAATTTTTCATGAAAGAGATAATATCATTGTACACAAGATAATGGCATTCAAATACATCCATCTGCTTGTTAAGCTCTGACTACATTGATTGCAATTCTCCTGAAAGAATATTTATAAAAATGTTTTTTCTGCATTTGTGGTGTAAAATATTCACATTTTCATAAGTGAACTATAGAGAGACCCTTATATGTACCTAAGATAAGAGGGGAAAATGAACTGAGAAATTAAAAAATGGATCTTGGGATTTACCCAAGAATAATCATTTACACCATTCTACATGATGAATTAAAAATCCAGGTGAGTTTTATGACCAAATGATTTTGTTCTCCTATTAGTTGTAGAAGCCATAGTAGAAAACTGAATTTTAGTTCTGAGGAATGAAAAATCTTACATGGTTTGACCAAAGTGGTGGGCAATTTAGAGAGCTGTGTCATTTGCTAAAATGACAAGTCACACATGCAATGGACAATTCTAAGCTTCAGATGAAGGGGACGAGGAAGATAGAAAGCTTCACCAGTTAATATTTGATAGTGACCCTATGTCCACAAATGTTATGGGGGAGCCAGGAAGGAATTATGTAGGTGGGGAGAAGCCAGTGTATCATTCCTCTTTTATCCCTCTCTGACCTAGAATTTGGTCCCAGTCTTTAGAATGGTTACC
The DNA here is from genome assembly GCF_028583685.1 of Petaurus breviceps papuanus. Taxonomy (NCBI): domain Eukaryota; kingdom Metazoa; phylum Chordata; class Mammalia; order Diprotodontia; family Petauridae; genus Petaurus; species Petaurus breviceps. The sequence goes on from NW_027187358.1 coordinate 24,641,400, forward strand.
CATCAAACTGAGTTATCCAGGAGACATTAATTAAATTTCCACTGTATTGCATTTGAAAAGTCAGAGTTTCCTGAGTCCCTAACTTAAGATTCAATGAAAGAACTCCAGAAAACATCCACCCTCATCCACTCTCTTATATACACTACTCTTGCTCATTTATTTAACTTACTGTTCTAATTCTTGTTCTCTACTTCAGAAGTCAAATAGAAAATTAATTTTGTGTATTGGTAAAATTTCCAACCATTATACCATAAGACATTGGTTTCTCTGCATTTTCTTTTTTGTCTTCTTCCACCATAATCATGTTGTGTTAACCAGACTAGATTCTTATTTGAATAATTGATAAGACATTTTCTAACTGGCATGAGATTTTTAATTGAATGTTCAATTAATTCAATTACCCCTAGCATTCCTAAACTCTAGACAAAGATATTTTTGTCTAGTATGAAAACAGAATAAGAAGTTCATTTCCCTGAGTACTGTTTTCAATCCTTCAAAATAAAGAGATGACATGTTGTGCTTAACCTAAGTAATCTCCCAGTAAGAAACTCCATTAGGGTCTTTAATACTCACTGACTATCACAAAGCATTATATAAATTTCTTTTTAACCATTCAAGAGAACTTCCAATGAGCTATTCATGTGTCTTATATCCAAGAGTTCCTCCATTAAGGTGAGATGATTTAGGGGGAAACAGGAAATATTACAGGAGCAATAATCATGCATATTTTTGACTGACATACAGGCAAGGCAAGAGAGGGAAGGAAAGAGAAAGAATACATGTTTTACACATATTCACTGTTTGAAGCTCTGAACTAATTGCTCTGCATTTGTCTTAACCAAAACTAGAACTCTGCAGAAACTCCAGAGCAAGGAAAAGACCTTTGATGCCATGAATTTGCCCTGCTTGTATTTATATGTATGCTTAATTAAAAAGAAATTTACTTTTGGCCATACCAATTTCCTTTTATTCTTTCAAATAGAAGCAAACTTCTTTCTCTTTATAACATTTTTTAATCTTTCATGAAAGAAAAAGTGTCCAAATAACTGCCAGTGATTTAAAACATTTTTGAAGTTGATAAATATATCGTTTTACTTTCATGAATTTAAAATTTTAATGGGGGTTCTATTTAAGACTACTCCTTGGTCTGAGTTCTTTCTTCATTTTTTCTAGGAGTAATGAAGACCATATGGAACATGAAACCCTCAATGCACAACACATAGTTCCCATTACTGCTAATAGCAGCTCTGCACACCAACTAAGGGAAACTAAGTCCCTGGGACATTTGTTCATATATTTCTATTTAATGATTCAGCATTACGAGCAACAGATTCTCCTGACATTGCACTAGATTCGAATAATACCCCACTACTTAGTCCAGAAGCTTTGGTCAAGGAAGAACTGTCAGTACACATTTCTGTTAACAGATTTAACTGTCATCATCTCTAAACTGAAGAAGCTGGGTGACTGAGACTGCAGTGGCAATAAAATGTTTCCATTTTATTTTAAATGTCAATGAAAAGTATAGTAATAACAATAACAGTGCAGACACTATTCATCCTGATATTCATCCTGAGGTTAAAAAAACAAAAGTAAAAGCCATGTGAAGAAAATGTGTGAGGCAGCTACTTAGCTTGTGCCCACACAACAGAATGCAGATAAAGAGTGCATCTGCCATATTTCCTCTTCAACTCTGAAGCACATTGTGGGCAATCAAACAATATAAACTAAGGAGAAGGACAACCCCATTAATCTTCCCCTTCACATACCGTCCCATGTTTTAACCACTAACCAAGTCTTAGCACTTCTATTCATTGTATTATGTCTTTGCTCTCACTCATCTCCCACAACTACTTTTCCCATACTCTCCATTTCAAACCAGGCTAAATTGACCAAAGGCAAGCAAAATTTTGACTTGGTTTCATTTTGTAACAACCCTTCCATTTGGGAGAGCAAATAGCAGAAATATAAATAGAGAAATATAGGAGTGATAGTATTACCAGACAAGAATTATTGCCTGGAGAAACAGTTATTTTCAAGAGTGAACCATGGGACTTCAGGCCAGCAGAAGAACTTAACCAGTACTCGTGGCAGATTGGATATAAACTTTGACCAATGTCATGCAGGATCTAAGCTAAATTTTAAGCCTACTCCCCCAGAGAACAAAGGGGTAGGGGGACAAAATACAACAAAGAAATATTAGAGGGTTATATCCATGAAATAAATCTTCCTTTGTAAAAAAAATTCAAGTAATTAAATGGAGCTAGGGTGCTATTCATTGGCACACTAACAAATATGGCAATATGGTGAATGGGAGCTCAAACGGACAGCAGCTGTAGAAAAGAGACACTTTAAACCCATCAGGGTGAGCCAAAGGTTTGATAAACATTTCCCACAGGCTTGAAGGTATATTAAATGCCTGCTATGTTCCAGGCACTTGTTAAATCCTAGGGACACAAAGAAATGCAAAAAGAGTCCTTGCTCTTAAGGAACTTACAATCTAATGGAGGGTACAACATGCAAAGAATGAGATACAAATAAGATGTATAAAAGATAAATCAAAGGTATCTCAAGAAGTAGGCACTAGCATAACAGGGGATTGGAACTTGAAGCCAGGGAAATCATGAGATAGAGGCAAGGAAGGACAGAATTCATGGCATGAGAGATACCCTTGAAAATTTAGAGTAAGGAGATGGACTGGTAAGAAAGCCACTGCCCTGGAGATGGAATATGTATAGGGGAGTAAAGTTGGAGAAGAATGGGAAGGCATTAGGCAGCCAGGTTATGAAGGCCTTTGAACAATAAACAAAGGATCCTGGGGATGACAGGAGACCACTGAAGTTGATTGAATGGATGGGTGACTTGTACAGAATTACGCTCTAGGAAGAACAATTTGACAGTTAAGTGAAGGCTGGATTGAATTAGAGAAAGACTTTAAGTAGGAAGAATAAGCATCAGGCTACTTCAATAGCCTAGACATGTGGTGAGAAAGGTCAACAGGAGGGTTGTGGCAGAGTCAGAGAAGAAGAGGGCAACTAGGTGGGACAGTAGATAGAGTGCTGGGTCTAAAGTCAAGAAGAGCTGATTTCAAGTTGGCCTCAGACTTAGTAGACTGTGTGTCCCTGGGGGAGTCACTTCACTCTATTTGTTTCAGTTCCTCATCTATAAAATGAGTTGAAGAAGGAAATAGCAAACCATTCCAGTACCTCTGCCAAGAAAAACCTAAATGGGGTTCAAAGAGTCAGAAACAACTAAAAGCAACAACAAATACAAAAAATATTATGAGGGAAGGTAAAATTGATAAGACTTGGTAACAGATTGGATGGGGAAAGGATGTGGTCAAAGAATAAGTAGCAGGAATTTCTCCTGGATTCCAAGCCTAAGTAACTTGGAGGATGGTGGTACAATTGACATTAATGGGGAAGTCAGGGAAAGTAAACTAAGTTTAGGACATACTGAGTTTAAAATGTTTACAGACTATCCAATTAAGGGTTTCTAAAAGGTAGTTGTAGAAGTGAGGCTAGAGATCAAGAAAGAATTTAACAGATATGAAAATCATCTGTGAAGAAAAGATAACAGAATCCATGGGAGTTGATGAAATCATAAAGAGAACTTTTGGAATAGTATAAAAGAAGAAGAGGGCATAAGAGAAAGCCTTCGGGAACAACCGCCATCAGCAAGAATAATCTGAACAAAAATCTAGCCAAGTAGACAAAGAAGGAGCAGTGAGAAAGGAGGAAAACCAGAGACAAATGTCACAAGACCTAGAGAGAACAAAGTATGAAGGACAAAATGGTGACTGACAGTGTCAAAGACTTCAGAGTCAAGAAGGAAGAGGACTGAGGCAAAAACACTGGTAATTTATTTTACCGGGAGGTTGGAGGTCAGACTGTAGAGAATTAAGAAGAGAGTGACATGAAAGGAAGTAAAGGTAGAGAGTGCAGCCATGAAAGAGAAGAGAGATATAAGGTGATGGCTACTATGGATGAAAGGATCAAGTGAGTGCACTTTGAGGATGGAAAGTGGTAGATATGTTTTAATAGGATCATTCCTTGCTTCTCAGGGCATAGATATTGGTCTGGTGGCAATATGTGGCCTAGTTTCTGACTCCAGGATTCCTATGGCTCATTCTTTCAAATACAAGAGCTAGAGATAGAACAGAAGGTAAGAGAGGGAAGGGAACAAGCATTTATATAGTACCTACTATGTGCCAGGGCAGCTAGGTGGTGCAAGTAGAGAGCCAGGCCTGATTTCGAATTCAGCCTCAGACACTTACTAACTGTGCAACCTCAGTCAAGTCACTTCATCCTGTTTGCCTCAGTTTCTTCATATGTAAAATAAATTGGAAAAGGAAGTAGCAAACCACCCCAGTATCTTTGCCAAAAAACTCCAAATGGGATTGCAAAGACTGAACTGACTGAAAAACAACCATGTGTACCAGGTAATGTGCTAAGTTCTTTTACAAATATTATCTCATTTGATCCTTATAACAACTCTGTGAGGTAGGTATTATTACTAGTTCCTTTTTATAGACCAGGAAACTAATGCAACCAGAAGTAAAGTGACTTGCCCAGGGTCTCTAGTTAATGTCTGAGGCTAAATTTTACTTGGATTTTCCTGACTCCAGGTTCAGCATTCTAACTACTGTCCTGTTTGTTGCCTCTAGAAAAAGAAAACAAAACCACAGAGAAAAGGGGAAAAAGAAAAGAAAGAACAAATAGATTAAGTGCAGAGCCCCATTTCTAGGTTCCATGTGGCCTTATATAGGAAGCAACCTCAAGGCCCTTCCCCTTATGGCATAATTTTTAATAAGATGTTAGAATAAATGATTTAACACACTCCTACATATGTATCCTAGAAAGAGCCAACAGTCTCATGATCTTTGAAGACACTATTAGTTGTGGTTACATAACCTATGGAAAAAACCTTCCTTCAGAACACATGGTTAGAGAACCAAAACCATTTACAGAATGTCCACATATAATCCAGTTTCTCCATAGCACTAGCCTTATACATCACTACTATTACCCCCAGAAGCTATCTCCTTGGCATTCTCCACATGAAGAAGTACAAACTGCGTAAGCAGTTTGGTGTCTCCACATTCACCAGACCTCCATTACAAATTAATATTACTACAAGGAAAAATGCAAAAGTTGTAACTCTTAAAGAGCACACTTCAATGACTATAAGAGGTATTGCAATAACTGCTGGTGAGGGAAGTGAAATGTTTAAAGGATCATTAAAGCCCATGATGAAACAAGATTGGTCACACTAAAGTGCAAAGGTAAGTACATTCAAAAGTTAAAAACAATGACAAGAACTTAATTGAGCAAAACAGAGTAATTAATCATCAGAAAACAAACAAAAATCTTGTCTTCATAAGGACCTGGTAGCTGAAGGGAGTGTTATTAATCCCCATACAGTAAAGAAAAGGCTTCTTGAAATTTGGAGAACAGTGAAAAGATTATAAAAAAAATAGCTATTCATCATTTCTCAAGAAAAATACAATACAAATACTAAAATATTGAAGTTTAGAAAACGGTATTTTTACTTATGAAACTCACTTTCCATTCAAAGATGTACCAAAACCATTATCAGAAGTCCAGGCGAGTCTTCAAGATCAGGGTATCATTATTCAACTATAAAATATCCACCCCCAAAATGTCTGGAGGATTGTTTGCTTATGGGTACCTGGAAGTCTTATCCCAGTGAGGTACTAAATGAACGCTGAGAATAATAAAATATTTAATAATAGCTAGCATTTTTATAGCACTTTAATGTTTACAAGTGCTTTACAAATATTCTCTAATTTAGTCCTCAAAATAATCCTTGGAACCAGGCACTATTATCCCCCTTTTGCAGATGAGGAAACTGAGGTAAACTAAGGTTAAATGACTTGAAATATACTGGCATGCTTAGAAATAAAGTTGATCCAAATTTATAAAAATTCCCAAATGGAAAAAGACTACCACATTAGCCTTATGTCACACCACAGAAGGTTAAGAAATTCATCCAAAAGATAGTGAGAAAGGTACTTCAATGTTTAAGAAACTAAATGGATTCAAATGCCAATGAAAACCCATGGGCTATAATCAAGTCTAGACTTGGAGGTTTTTGTAGGGCAAAAATGAAGGTAATAATAAATATTGAAAGATAAACGGGCACCATATTAGACAGCCTTGAATGCCCAGGTAAGCATTTTATCATTTAATGAGTAATCATGGTCTCTTAATGAAAAGAATTGTCTTCTAGAACCTATAGTAATAAAACAAATACCTTGTGTGACTCCAGGTTTTTTCTTATGACAAGTGGATATGAGAGGCATAAAGAAAGACTCTTGAATTCTCTGGGATTCTCCCATCTGATCCCAATACAAAGATTACCTAGTCATGCTTGATTCCTAAATAAGTATTAAAATTAGTGCTTCAGGAATTAAACTTTGAAGTCAAGAAGGCATGCAGAAAAGTTAATATCTTAGGCTAATTTGAATGCACTTGTAGATGTTTGCCTATCTTTTTATTACCCTGCAAGTACAATTATGATCTATATCTTATTACTGCACCCATGAATTCTCAAAAGATTTCTTGCTGAATTGTTACACCTTTTTGGGCAATTGTGGTCAAATTGTCTTCTGTGCCATCTCTTTCCAATCCCTCCTTCCTATCTCATTTACTTTCAATTGTTTTGTAGCCAAGTAAAAGAATTTATATTTACAACTCTGGGGCTTATATTATTCTATTCTCACAGAATAGCTAAAAAGAAGCTTTCTAAAAGCTTCATTTAAAATGATAATTTGAAAAATTTCAGAAATAGATCACATCATAAAGAATCAAGAGTTCTGGGGTTTGGGAGGGGTATAAGAGATGGGGTATAAGGGATATAAGAATAAGTCTAGAGAAAAAGGATTATATTTTATTCTTGAAAAAAAGGATAGTGTACAAATTTGAGAAATTTCCAGGCCCTTTAAAGTCATAAATGTTGGAAACTCAAAATTAAAGAAGAAATAATTTTCATTTTTCCACTAACCTTTTCAGTAAATAATGCATCTGAGTAAAGCAACCTATAGTTGGATGAGTAAAAATCAAATTTATGGTCATTGGGGATAGAATGAAAAAAATTTAATAGAGAAGAAAATAGTTGAAATGTTGCTAAATTAGTGCATATATAGATTATATTACATATTTTCTATATATGTTATTAATACCAGTTAAATATCACATATTAATATATATTAGTGTTGATAAATTAAATTGGGAGGAAGCATTGTTGATCAACTTGGGCTTCATAGTTAGGAAATCCTGGGTTTGAGTTCTGTCTCTGACATTAAGGTGACCCTGGGCCTAGTAACAAACTTTCAGTGTTACAAGTAACTCCCCCAAGTGATAACTTACTGAAGACTTATTGATGCACATCAGAGGAGGAAAATGTCATAAAAGGAAGATCTATGCCATAGTGATGCAATCATTGATCTGGACCAAAAATAAGTTATGACATGTTATAGACTTAATTCATATATGTGGACCTTATACAAAACTCCTTGCTTAATGTCATTTTACAAGTTCAATGCTTCTCAACAGAGAATTGCTTACAATAAGAGTGTATCCTCATCTGGTAAAGATTTTAGTCCTAGAATGAATAAGACCAATTTCCATTCATGACCTTACATCGATATCCCAAGAAACATTTTCTTAATGGCTGATAATGACTTTAAAGGATTAGATACTTATGCTATATTACCACTAGGTAAACTTCTTGGAATTTTATCTCAAGTCAATTGAAATGAGATGATGTTTTGGGAAAGATTATCTTGGTTCTCACCAGCCTTGATCAAAAAATAGAATAAATATCCTTTTTTTTTCAAGTTCTGTACAAGAGACATAAACATAAAACATAGCCAACCATTAGAAAATATGTAACAGTCTACTGAACAAAGCCTATGTATGAGAAGGGGGTCACCTTTCAGATTGCAGCTGTGATACAATTCAATTAGCAAGCATATCATGTGATCACAACGTACATGTCACTGTGCTTAGTGCTTAGGATACAAAGATGAAAAACCATACACTTCTGCCCTCAGTGAGCTTAAATTTGACTGGGGCAATTCAATGTAAAAAGATGTGAATGATTTGTGATTTAATCACCATGATCAACTCAATGCAACAAATATTTCTTAAGTACCTACTATTTTCCAGGCATTGTGCTAAGCACTTGATGAAGGAGGGCTAACCTGGAAGACAAGTAAAGGAATTTCCTTGAGGTACCCTAGTGTTAACATCACTCCACTTGTTTCACTGAATGTAAATTTTGTGGGCTGGGCTTTGAGCCCATATCTTTCTAAATCTAAATACAACACTCTCTCTACTATGCCATACCATCTCTCTTTTACAGAAAATAAGGTGAAAAATCAGAGATAGAAGGGTATTGCATTGACAACTGCAAAATGATGCCTGACATGGGAAGAAGGGAAAACACAAAAGAACTAGGAAAAGCATCAGCCTGTAAGATCATAACAACTTGAAACCATTTAGCAAAGCCCCCCACATTTCAATGATGTGCTGATATCACTGGACCACAGGACAGTGCAGTGCAGTGGCAGAAATAATTAATATTCCTAGAGATAACACTGAGCAAGTCTATTTCCATCCTCATCACTCACTACTTCCCTTCACACTCTCTGTGCTCCAGCCAAATTGGCCAATCTGCTGTTCCCTACATCCTATCTCCATCTTTGTCCCGCTGTACAACTGCCTCTTGGAATCCCTAATCCCTTCAAGGCCACACTTAAGTGGCACATCCTACACTGGGTCTTTTCTGATTCCCCTTAGTTTTAATGCTATCCTCCACATTTACTTTGTGCACATTTCATACTTACTTATCTGTGTACTTGATGCTTTCCCCAGGTAGAATGTAAGTTTAAGGACAGAGAGTTTCATTCCCAAAAAACCAATTGCCTATTGAATATTTCACAGTTAATGTCCCAGAAATAGGGAAAAACAACATATCTAAAACTGAACTCATTATTTTTCCCCCTTGCCCCTTCCGCCTCTTCCAAACTTCCCTATTTTTTTTTGAAGGGACGACCATCTAGACGCGCTAGAAGTAGTGTCTCAGGTTTATAATCTCAATATTCTCCTGGACTCCTCATTCTCCCTCACCCTACATTCCAGTCAGTTCCCAAATCTTTACCTCTACATCTCTCACATGCAACCCCTTCTCTCTGCTCATACAACTACTACCTTAGTTTAGGCCATCCTCACATCTCACTTAGACTGTTGCAAAAGGATCCTAATGGCTGTCACTGATTCAAGTCTCTCATCACTACACTAGAGCAATTTTTCTTAAAGATCTGTTCACAGGACTTCTTGACCAGATCCAGTGGCTTCCCATTGCTTCTAAGATAAAATATAAACTGCAAACTCCTCTGTCCATCTTTTAAAGACCTACTTAACCTAGTATAGTGTCATCTCCAAATTATTTATGTGTGGATAAATCCCAATTTCATAGTTTCACTGGATAAGTTAACTTTAATTTTTCTCTATTCTATGCTGATATGAAATATTTCATATCACAATGAATTGTGTGGTAGGACTATATGTGTGTGTGAGTAATCACTTTTTAAAAGATGTGGATTCCCTACCAAAAGATGTATATAGATTATATTATGTATTAAATCATATATATATATATATATATATATTCAGTGCAATGAGTGGTTTGAGTTTTTTTTAAATACTATCGTGAATGTTTTTGAAATGTTCATGAACCACCCCTGATATTTTATCTATGCAAACTAAAACTGAGTTTACCAAATGCCAAATCTGACAATTTGGTTCATTCCTTAAAGAGATCAGATATGAAGGATTATGGTTACCTTTTGGTTTCTTTCCTGGTATAATTCTTCTATGTCAACTTCCCAAACTAAGGTTTCATATGTGTAAGTTTTAATATATTTTCCTCCTAGAGAAATCAAAGTATTAAGGGTTTGGATGTTTTTGTTTTTGTTTTTGCTTTTAGGAAGGGGGAAGGCAGGGCAATTGGGGTCAAGTGACTTGCCCAGGGTCACACGGCTAGTCTCATGGCTAGTAAGTATTAAGTGTCTGAGCTAAAATTTGAACTCAAGTCTTCCTGATTCCAGGGTGGGTGCTCTATTCACTGCACCACCGAGCTACCCTAGGGTTTTTGCTTTCATAATCCTGAATTTGTTCTGTGAAGTTTGGATTCAGTCAAAGGGCCACACTTGAGGACCTAGAGGGCTACATGTGGTCTCAAGGCTGCAGGTTCCCCACCCCTGCGATGTTTTCTCAACTTCTGTGATTCTTGTGTATGTTGTTCCATAGAAGATCTTCCCAAAGGTCTAAGGGCCTGCTCCCGGGTCTTTGAGTAACCCCTTCTTGTTACTTATCTACATTCTACCCTTTCTGAAAGATTCAACTCATTCTACTTCCTCAATGAGGTCTTTTGAGACCAATTTAATCTGCATTGCACTTTTCCTTCTCTGATAATATAGATTTCATAATTACTGGTATTTATGCAACAGTTCAAGGTCAACAAAAGTACTTTATACACTTTCTCATTGTCTTTTTTAATCATATATTCTATTCCCTATAACAACCTTATGGGGTAGATACTCCAAACACTATCATTTCCATTTTGAATATGAAGAAATCAAATCTCGAAAAGCCTGAGTTCATTGCCCACTGTCATCTAGCCAGTAAATGTCAGGGGCATGATCTGAACCTTTATGTGCCCTGGTGTGTGGTAAATGATTCCCTGATCAAGGACACCAAAGCATTTTATTTGTTGATAATAGAGGGAACCATTGTCTTTTGGGGAACTATGTCCAATACATAACAAAAATCATCCTAAGACTTATTAAAATATATTAATAACAGCCTTGTTTGGTCATTCATGTAGGAACAAATTATATTGTCAAAAGGAACCTAAAAGAAATTCCTAAGGATTATGAAGTCTAGAGGGAAAGAAATGGAAGGCATTGGAACATAGACTGTGTTTTCTACATTGCTTCAAATTGGAAACAAGGGATGCAGAGGAGAAAGACTGATTTGAGAGATGAGAAACAGTCTAAGAAAGTGGTGTCAGAAAATGGGATCTGGATTTCTAGACCAAGTCTTAAAGTACAGGAATATCAGACTCCTGGCCAGGTACATAGACAAAGACTGATATGACTATTTACTGTTTTACAATTCTGATCAAAAAGGACTTAAGCCAAAAAGGATGGTAGAGGAAGAAAACTGCCTACACATGTCCACCAAGTCAGATACCATAGACATAGCAATAATGAAGAGAATAGGAACTAAGATATCTATGAGTCCAAAGGCAATAAAATCCAAGTAAGGAGCCAATAGTAAAGTCCATGGTTTCAATTTCTTTATAAAAAAATTATTTAGGCAAAAAGAAAGAGAAATTTGAGTTCCTAATGCAAGGAGGCAAATTTGATTTCTTAGGTATCAATGAGATTTAGTGAGATAAGGACCATAAGAGAAATATGGCTTTTCTCATATAAAAGAACGAGGATGGGTAAAAGGAGGTGAGGGCACTTTTAAAAAGGCACAATTAAGCAAAGAAATAGAGGACCAGACTGGCAAATATGACAGAGAACATTTTGGTAAAAATCAATGGTTGGAGAAATAGAAGAAATATTGTCACTGAAATATACTACAGACTATATAGACAGAAGGATAACATGAAAGTGTTCAGAAAACATTACAAGCTAAAGTAATTGCGACATAGTTGTGACAGTAGTTTTTAGTTTTCCAAACATCTTTTAGAATGTTTTCATTCTGTTAATGGTAGCCTTAATTTAATGATAATTTAGTCTTTCAAAAGGTTGAGAAACCAAGATAAAATCTGATTTTGAGTCTGATTCTTCCTTTCCAGGGTGGAACTGGTTTCTAAGGTGGAAATGATGGGAATCTTACATAGAGATGATCACTCTCTCTAGAGTTTGTTATAGAAAGAAATCTTTCCTTCTATTCCCAGTGCCTACTACCTACCTAGTACATAGTCTGACATGCACATTAGATATGGTAAGAGAGCTTTTCAAGAGGATCAGGAGGATAATTGGGTCCTATGCACTAAAATTCTAAAGGGATAATCAGTACAGATTGAATAGAAAACTCTCAAAAATTAAATTATGAAGACAAGAAGGAAAATAACTCCAACATAGAGAAAAATAATAGTTGTCTAAAGAGATAATGTGAATATATTTTTTATTTTTAACAGATATGTACCAAGACAGAAGCAAGGACAGATAACAGAGAATGAATTTAACAGCATGGGACAATCCTATAAAAGAATTGTGTAAATTATGCTAGAGTGCCAAATCAGTGGGGCAGAAAAGGGAAACTAGGAAGAAGAAAAAAAGTTTGTTTTATTTTTTAGTGATTTGGAGAAGAAGAAAAGGATCAAAGACTAGACCACTGCTTGAGGTAGACCAAAAGGAAGTGGGGGAAGACAACAGAAAAAATCATAACTGCCACATTTTTATTTTGTTTCTACCTTCCATAGCAAGGTGAATTATCTTTGAATTGAAAACACAAAACAAAAATGGCTGACAGGTAGTTGATATCCTATATAAATAAGTGTCTAGTGGTCTTTGAAGAATTCAAGTCACCTGGTCCATACAAACCACATCCTCTGGCCATAAAAGGACTAACAGAAGTGACTGGGAAAGCATTGACAGGGATATTTAAAAGGACTAGAAAAGGACAAATGTCCAGATTTTTTAAAAAAGAGGAAAGATAACAGAATCTGAAAACTATAGGCCAGTAAACACAACTTCAATTCCTGAGGAAATTCTAGGATAGATCATTAAAAATATGGCCAGTTGACATCCAGAAAAATGAATAGTGATTAATCCAGCATGGCTTCACCAAAAAAAAAGCCATGCTGAATGACTTGTGATAGATTTCATCTTGTTTTGTCAGACAGAAAAATGCTAGTGAGATAGTTTACCTTAATTTTAGCAAAACATTGGATAAAGTACCTTATATTATTTTTGTGGAAAGGATAGAGCAATATAGAGTAGATGATAATAGAACTAAACACATTTAGAACTTATGGAATAATCAGAGTAAGGGAGTAGCAATTATTGGTTGTCAGCTTAGTGGAAAGTCCCTAGTTGAGTACCCCAGGCAGCTCTGTTCTTGGTCCTGTACAGTTCAACTTCTTTATCAATTTACTTAGATCAGGTATAGAGGGCATGTGCATCAAGTTTTCAAATGACACTGGCTAGAGGTAGCAAATACCTTGGATGACAGAGTTGGGGTCCAAAAAAATCTTTTTTTGGAGGCTTAGCCATTAGGACGAATCTAAGAAGTAGAAATTTAATAGGACTAAAATGGAAAATCTTAAATTCAGGTACAAAAATGAACTTTACAATCACAAGATGGAAGAGGTATTATTACAAAGAAGTTTGCCTGGAAAAGATCTTTAGCAGATCCCAAGTTCAATGTTGGTGGAAAGGAACAGCCAAAAAAGTTAATAAAAATCTTGGACCAAATTATAAGGATCATAGCTCCTATAAGGAAGTAATATTCCCATTCCATTTTGCCTTTGGGAGACTTTATCCATAGTATTGTTTTCAATCTTGGGTGTCACAGCATCCAAGGACATTAACAACATAAAGAATGCCCAGAGAAAGGTAAGTACTGTTTCCCTTTTGTCTTGTGCCCCCCAGCTCTTACAACAGTGCCTGGCACTAGAAAGCACTTAACAAATACTTGTTGATTTATTGATTTATCTGCTTGTTCCCTTATAGTTCAGAGTAAGGTTTCAGTTCAAAGCAAGGGGAAAAAAATCTTAGATTAGATTTAGAGCTATACAAAAGTGTAAGAGACTTCTTTAGAAGGTAGGAGCTGCCTCCTAATTGGAGGTCTTTAAGGAGAGAATGGATTAACATTCCTCTGGTGGCATACTGGGGGTTTCTTTTCAGGTATGTGTTAGAGAAGATGGTTTGTGAGATACCTTCCAAATCTGAAATTCTGTGACTCAAAATACATTACTCAGAGCATTATAAGTACATCTCTAACACTGTCTGTATCAGAAATTTTGGCATTTAATGATATATTGTCTTGTTGCTTAGCAGTTTCACATGTGAATGTCTATCTCACCAATTTAAATTCATATATAAAGGTAAAATGCCTTACATTTCATTTATGGCCCCCTCATTGACAAGCACAATGGAAGGCATCTATCTGTATCCCTAACATCTGAAATTTTTTTTTGTAGAATTCAGTCACAAGTTTTGGGATTCACCGACGTTATTTTCTACTGGATCTGAATTACGGTAGCATTTAGTCAATGCATACTTGTTGAATGGTGAACAATGAACACCATAATGCAGTGAAAGTACCTTGTAAGACTTAAAGAGTGATATAAATGTGAGTTGTTTTTGAAAGAAAGCTAGACCAGGAGGCTTCCTAACCAGGCCAGGAGGCAGGAGACCTGAGATCTTATTTTAACTATAATTCTGCTATGAAGTACATGTAATATGACCTTCAGCATACCCTATAATCCTTTTGTGTTTTTTGTTGTTTGGTCATTTCAGTCATGTCTGAGTCTTTGTGACCTCATTTGCAGTTTTCTTGGCAAAGATACTGAACTAGTTTGTCATTTCCTTCTCCCATTCATTTTACAGATGACAAACTGAGGCAAACAGGGTTAAGTGACTTGTCCAGGATCACACAACTAGCGAGTGTCTGAAGACAGATTGCAGTTCAGGAAGATAAGTCTTCCTGACTCCAGACCTGGAACTCTATACACTGTACCACCTAGCTGCCTCTATAGCCTGTGAGAGCGCTCATGTTCTCATCTACATATATCCTAATGTCTAGCTCTAAATAATGATTCTCTATGACTTCATGTGCAGACTTACCTATGAGGGTCAGTCTTTGAAACATGCTCAGATATTCACTACCTGATTTCAGTATAAGGAACCATGTGGGAAAAGGGGTTGAGGTGGGAGAGGAAGAATGTGGTCAGACATGATGACCCAAGTTATATAACATTGCACTCACCAAAAGGGTAACTAGATGGCTCAGTGAATAGAGTGCTGGGCTTGGAGTCAGGAATATCTGAGTTCAAATCTGGTCTCCAACATTTACTAGCTGTGTGACTCTGAGCAAGTCATTTAACTTCTGTTTGTCTTAATCCATCTGAGAAGGGAATGGCAAATCACTCCAGTGTCTTTTCCAAGAAAACCCCATGCACAGTATTAGTGTGCCATGGACCATAGGGACATGAAGAGGCAGACACAACTGAATGGCTGAACTACAACATTCACTGAAGAGTCAAAAGCCCTAGGCACTCAAAAGGAAAGTGAGAGACACCTTGTAGGTATAAGTAGGCGACAAGCTATCATAAATTACACTTTACATGTAAGAAATGTAACAAAAAACATCATCAACAGCATGTACGACCAGGAAATCAGCTAAGTCAGTCATTTAGTAAGCGCAAAAGATGAGAGAAAAATAGCTCAACCAGTTACACTGGTGTCCACAAAATATTAAAAATCCTAAAGGAAGATTTCCAAACGGTTGGGTGAATCCTCTATGGTTGACTTTTTGAAGGGCATGGATAAGAAGTATGCAAAAGGAGAAAGAAAAGAGGGGCTTTGCTCTGCACCAGTATAAGGAAGTACTCCTATCAGAGAGATCACAAATCCGTTAGAGTACTAAGCACCTACCATGTATGAGCACCTAAGCATGTCATTCCACCTTCCGCAGCACATCTCAGTCAGGTCAATCTCTTGATTGGCTCCCTAAAATGAAATCACGTCCTTCCACCTAGACATCCTGGCTCTTGGCCCATCAGGAAACATAAGTTCTCTTAGCCGGGTCAGAAAGTGGTTCTACTATCAAGTTCTCCTATCATTTTATGTCTCATCTCCTAATTTCCTTATCCTATCCTTTCAGTTTCCTAGCTCTTCCTGGCTCTCAAGTGCCTGCTTGGTTTTGACCCTCTGTCTTATTCTGACCAACAGCATATGTGTTTGTCCTAACTCCAGATTGTCCATCTGGCTCCAGACCAGTGGCTTCCAATTACTTCCCATCTTCTCTCTGTGACCAGTCATTACCCACAGGCCTAGTGCTGACAATATGTATCCCAAACTGTTAGCTACTATAGGTGATGCAAAAACAACAGGCTGCAATTTCCTAGAGGGCAGGGTCTATAGCTCTGAATATTCAGAGCAGTGACAAGCATGATGAGTGCTCTTAATAAACATTACATTAGTATAACAAAGAACCATGAATAGAAAGCTAAAATGTAATTCTGGAAGCACTAGCTTCTGGACAGAGACACACACAAACAACTGCTCACAACTGCAATGTCAACACTAAAAATAAAAGTGAAATTAGTTTTTAAAGTCAGTTCATTGTCTGATTGTCTTTGGCTTCTATAGGTCATAATCAGACAACTGACCTTCACATTAGATTCAGACAAAATCTCCAGTCTGATGATTTTCAAGGCACAAAAACACAGTGTGGAAGTGATAGAAATATACATTCCTCTCTTTGAAGTGATTTTTGAATACTTACAAATTTAACTATGCCTGAAAATATTACTTGTAGGAATCATAACAGCAACTTTCATTTTCTTCTATTTTTCCTCTTTTTTCTTCCTTGCCTGATTTGTTCTTTTCCTTTCTATCACTAGCCCTAATCAATGCAGGAGGTCAACTTGAAAGAATGGACAGCCTCAGAGACACATACATTTAAACCACTTTAATGCAAATATTGATTGAAGGCACATAGACACAGGCTGGGACTTTTTTTTTTTTAAATGGACATGTTTTCCCTGGGTTTGCACTTCATGTGATAAAATAGATCACCATAGATCAGGGACTCAACTGTCTCCCTCAGCACAAGGATGAATACGCAAATTAACAAATTCAAAAGATAGGCCAGTCATAATGCCAAGCTCTGCTGGGAAACCAAGATGCTGTCTGCATCCAAAGCAGGTACTTCACCAGTCTGTTGGGCCATATTTTCATAACTGTTTTCACTTCTGCCTTCACACTTCCTAGTAGAGCTGTTTTTGCAAACAAGGTGGGCTTGCCAGGATGGGTGTTGCACCTCCAGTCACTGGGAGTAGTTGTGCAGCAACAATGCATACTATGTTGAGACACTTAATTCCCATGTACACAAGATTATCAAAGCATTTTATTAGAAAGCCACTGTCTGCCGCTTATATTTAGCAACAGTGTGCTAGTCCGAGCTGAAATCCAAAAGGAGAGATCAAGGGAGGGAAGGAATTCTAAGGACCGCTTTGAAATTCAACACTAAAAAGATCTGACATTCTTCTATCTGTGGGCATTTTAAGGCTGGACTGGGGGGGGGGGGGAGAAACGAAAAAGAAAACCTGTTTGTACAGAGAAAGCTAGCCTGGCCCACGGCCAAGACAGGAAGTCTATGGAAGCTGTTTGAAAGCAATGGAATATTGAAACAGCAAGGGAAAAAAATGAACAAGTTCATCTCATATTGGACTTTTTCAATTCTTCTCTCTTTTTATTCTTGGTCAATTGTATCCCCAATCATGGAGAGAGGAAGTACACGTATTTTCTGGGTTGGGTTTCATAGAAACAACAGTCTGGGCAAATAACAGGAGTGAAACCAGACTTGGTATCCACCACCACAAAAATGCTAGATCCCTCTGCTTCTTCCTCTAGGCCAACCTAGGCCAAATGGTCCTTGAGCAAAAGAATGATTATCATCATAAAGAGCTGCTGAGGTGTGCTACCATAGTGTTCCACATAGGCTTATCAGCCTGAAGGCCTGAGATAACCAGAGGTGAGGGAGAGACTAGATTGGAAGCAAACTGGGAGGGAAGCACATGCCTCTTCTTCCGAACCAAATGACAGAATGAAGCTCTTGACCTTGGGAGAGCATGAGTGCTTGGGGGGAGGGGGAGGTGAAGAAATGGGAAGGAGGGGAGGGGAGAAGAATGATATTAAGAATTTCTTGCCGTAATATATTCGGGTAAAAATGGGGCTGTCATCTTGAGCTACAAGTTAGAAAGTTATTACTTTTAATATGCCACTACCTTAGGCCTATACTGTTATGTAAAAGAAAAATAACCTTGTGTGACAGTTTAACATTGATCGATGTGCCTGCCAAATGCAAAGAGATAAATAAGCAGGTGATGAATAAACACCACTTCAAGTAAAGACATTACGCGGCATGCATAAAACGGCGCCAGGCACCTAGGAGCTGTGGGTGGCCGAAGGTTAGCCATTTCATGCCCACTCAGTAAAGCAGACTTAATCGCTTCCAATATTTTCTGTTAAAAAGCACGCTTAATGAGCCAATTTCACAAGCCCAGAGAAACTGATTATTATCTCTGAGTTCCAGCAGAGTTGGTTGTTTTCCAAGAGCCAGTTTTTTTTTTCTTGACGGGATAAAAACCTTTTTTTAAAAAGAGAGAGAGTGAGAGAGCAGAAGAGAGAGAGGGAGAGCAAAAAGAGGGAGAGGGAGAGAGGAAGCTTAAAAAGAGAGAGGGCAAAGAAAAAAAGACCCACAATCAGGGAGCTTGGCAGTAGATGGCAGTGTTACTCTGCCGTCCAGACTTCATTAGAGCAAGGGGCTCGGTTGATGCTGGTTTGTAAGATGGGACTTTAAATAAAGCTGAAAGCAAATGCCTGAAGGTTCTCTGTCCTTCCCTGGACCCACAACTTTTCCCACCTTCCTCCTCTCTAAACATGGCAGTAAACCTGAATGTGCAGGGAAAGAGCTAGATGGGGGAGGGAGGTACATCCTTCATGCCACTCCTCTCTATGGCTCTTAGTCTACACTTGATCCTACACTCTTACAGGGCTTTCGAGTCTCTTCACAGGCATCAGTCCTATCTCTATCACCCTCTGGAGGGGATAAGGCCCTGGAGGAGTTTGAAATCTCTGGTATCCTTTACTGAGCTTAGGTATACAGAAAGAGCTCAGCAGATGTTCTTTAGGTGAATAATACATACTGGTGATTTCCCAGGCTCTAAAAGTCCCAGGGGAAGGTAGGCACCTGTACAGGAAGGCTGGCTTCTCTCCTGACCCCTCCTATTCTCATTAAGAGCCTTTTGAAGCAGAGGCTAGATTGAGTAAGGGGATCTACCCTAAGCCCAGAACCTACTTGGGGAAAAGGTTGAGAGGTGGGGGGAGGGGGGAGAGACACTTCTCTGAAGGGCATGATTATGTGCCTTCCTCCAGCTGCACAGCAACATTGTGAAAGCCACAAAAACACAGGGTTATTGTCACCAGCAGCAGTTACTCAATCGCCACTTACCAAAGAAACCCCAGCAACTAGACCTCAGCATATAATTAACTCAGATATAAAAAAAAAAAATCAAATTGAAGTGAACTGTTTATTGGGCTCTAAATCGAGAGGCAAGTTAATTATTTATTATGAATATTCATAGAAAACTTGTACAATTTCCAAACTTGGCCTTCAATTACTAATCAGTTAGCTCAAAAACTGATGTCGGTTCCTTCATGGGATGAATTGTTTTAGATCTGCAATAGACCTTTAAAACAGGTTATGAAAAATTCTTTCAACAAAGAAATTTTATCCCAAATTCACCGCCAGTATTTAACCTGCTGTTCAACTGGAAGGAGCAGGGATACAGATAGAGGAACAAAGATAAAATGGGGGAAATAATCGTTACAAGGCCTCCCCCCCTCCCTCCCAATTGTGAGACTCAAGGGAGATAGTATATATAAAGCACTTTGCAACTATAAAGTGTATAAATGTAAGCTATAATTATTAATAGATTATCCTTTATTCACAATGATGTAAAAGACTGATAGTCTGAAGCAAGCTCTTCTTCAGGAAAATTTGCATTTTCATAGCTTTTAAACAACGGGGATTAACCTCTAAGGCTGAAATTTTGAGTGTTGGGCAACAGGTGGAAGAGAATTAGGATATGTATGGGGGTGGGGAGAGAGTAGGGGATCTGGGGTAGCATCAGGGCTCGGGCCCTAGAGGTTGAATTAGCTATGTGATCTGCTACTCTGCCACAAAGTTTGACTTTTTAACCTCCTGCGGTATTTGAATGGATGATTCAGCCACCAGAGATTCTGGAGTAAAAGACTCAGGGGAAATGAAACAGTTTTGCTGGACTTTATCCCTTGTTTGAGAGATAACTACAGTTATAATTGGGTGAGAATTGTTAAGAATTGAATTAGAAAGTGTTTCGATGTGCAATTTTGATTAATTGATTTATGTAAGCAGTATTTCTGCTTTATTATCGTATATAATGTGCATGAACAAATTGATTGGCAGATTGGTGAGCATTCTCTGCATAGGACTAATCATTGAGGAGTTGGATAGCAGGGTATTTAGAACACTGGACTTGGAGTCAGGAAGACCTAATTATGAGTCCTGCCTCAGACTTTTAGTTGTGTGACCTGGGCAAGTCACTTAATGTCTGTAAGCCTTGATTTCTTCTTCTATAAAATATAGATAATAACACCTATCTCACAAGGTTTTCATAAGGATTAAAAGAGATTATATTTGTAAAACACTTTGCAAATGTTTCAAAGTGCTATATAAATTCTAGTTATGGTGGTGATGATGATGATGATGATGATGATGCTTACCTGGGAAACCTGAAGAACGGTATTATATAGTCAGCAAATTTGATTCCAGTCCTGACTTTCCTTGAAATTGCTCTATGACATTAGACAGATAATTTCACTCTAAAATGAGAGAGATGGGATGATCTCCAAGGCACTACTAACATTTTATTATTTTAAATCCTTTCTCTTGCCTTTTATTTCAGTTTCCCATAAAGAAAAATTAAAATAGACTAGGGCTCTACAACAATTTGGCTTATCAGAGTGAAGGAAAATTGGGTGTTCGAGTAACTTTTCAAATTAAACACAAGTCAAGTCTGCATTCAGTGATGAAGAAATTCAGCACAGGGAAACAGTACACCAAGGAAGTCAGAAAAGGATCCCATCTTCTAAGACCCACTTCGCAGGAATTGCAGACACTTCATGGCTATTCATAAAGAAACTAAAGTCTGCTGCTTGAAGGGCAGAGTAAAATCATTTCAGGTAGGTAAAGGAGAGACACGGGCAAAACTCCAAAACTGATAAACATCAGTTTTCTTTCTGGTCCCCTCCACAATACTCTCTTTGGGTTTCTTCTCAAAATCTGATTCTCTCTCTCTCTCTCAATCAAATTTAATAACCCAATGTCCCTTAGTGAAACAATTATGTCTTAATGTGTCCAGGGACTGTTCTCTCACTTTTCAAATTCAATCAAGTCTTTTTGTTTTGTTGTGGTTTTTTGGGTACTTTAACTGGGAACCCCTAACAAAGATTTATTGGAAAGAAATTTCGGGGACAATAGTAGAATGTTAAGGAAGTACTTTAGGATATTTCCAGTTTTTCATCACCCTCCAAACCATTTTACATGTGTATCTACTTGTTCTCACTCCAAATAAATCTGCTCTAGCAGGACAGAAAGGCAAAGAGATACCTGAGATGGGCAAATCAAAATAATGGAAATAGCTACTGATGGCCGAATATTAAGAAGAACTATAAAAACAGGAAATTTCAGATTACCTTTAAGAGCATCTGTGTTACTGAGTAGAGCTGTCATTCTATGTTCCCCATTGTTCCATTAGCCACACTTCCTAGGCAGGTCAGGTTTATGCAGCAAGAATTGAGGGCTGAGATCCTTGTTCTTTCCAAAAGAAGGAGCTTAGGGGCGGCTAGGTGGTACAGTGAGTAAAGCGCCAGCCCCGGAGTCAGGGGGACCTGAGTTCGGTTCCGGCCTCAGACACTTAACACCCACCCAAAAAACCTAGCCATGTAACCTTGGGCAAGTTACTTAACCCCAACTGCCCTCCCAAAGGCAAAAAAAGAGGAGCTTATCTATTCTTCCTTCCTTTACCCTCACCACACTGGCACTACTTCCATTCATGCAACCATCCTGGATCTTAGACTTACCACTATGTTGTTAAAGTCCCACCAACCATACAACAGGGTTCTTCAAAGGAAAAGTCTTCCATCAATGTCAATTCCCTTTCTAATGCATGGGGTTATTGAAAAGTTCAAATGTGATCATAATGTAAAAATCACTTATAAAATATGAAGCCATACAGATTCTAGGCATGATTCAAGTTCTTGCCTTCTGCTTAAGAAGAATTTAAATGTGCATTGTTTTAGATTGGCTAAATCTGCAGAAAAGACTATGACTAACGCAAGATCCTATAGTCACCCCTGGCCTGGCTGATCACAAACACCTCAGGGCTTCAGCTGTCCATGACTGATCCCAAAGTGAAGAATGGAAGCAAGACTGTTGGTAGTTCTAATATATTACAACTTTTTATTTTCCTGAGTATAGAAATCATTACAAATCATGCCTCATTTTCACTTTCACAAATCTCTCACTGTCACATTCTCCCCATTTTGTGTCAGCTGCATTAATTTTTCACCAACTACAAGGAGTTGCAAAGAGTGGTCTTTCCCTTCTTTGTGGCTTATTTTGAGTTGTCCGTTTTCTCATGCACATGAAAAACATCAGTCCAACACTTAATGGGTCATTGGGATGAAGTACTCATCTTTTTCCTAAATGTTTAAATAATGACCACAAACCTGAAGTTTGTTACACTACAGATACCAAACAATTGTGGAGGCCAACAAAGACAAGAACAATAGTCCTTCTCTAGACATAATGCTTCATTTAAACCAAACTTCAAAATACATTAGCAAAGACATGTCCTCTCCTTCTGACTGCCATGTACTTTTCCTTATGGGCACCTCTCATGTGTCTAAAGTAGAGTAAGAATGGCAGGCAGTCAGTAAAACACCCTCTAAACCCATCTTAAACGTGGAAAGGTTATGATCACTGTACAATTAAATAATGCATTAAGACAGTGCTAGTCCCTAAGTCATTAGTCAAATCACATCAACAAACATTTATTAATTGCCTACTATATGCCAAGTACTATGCTAAATAGCAAGAAAATAGAGATAGGAACAAAAAGCAAAAACAGTTCCTGCCTTCAAAAAGGTCACACTCTAATGAGGGAGAGGCAAACAGCCAGGTATAAACAAGACTTGTGCAGGATAATCTGAGATAATCTCAGAAGGAAGGCATCTTGCAGGAGGTGGGATTTTTGCTGAGATTTGAAGAAAGCCAGGGAAGCCGGTTAAGGAAGGGGGGGACTTTTGGGCATGGGGGTTAACCAGTGAAAATTCATGGGGTCAGGAGATGGATTATCTTGTAGGAGAATGAGGCCAGTCTACTAAGAGCTTGGTTTTGAAGGACTTTAAAAATCAAACAGAAGATTTCATATTTGATCCTGGAGGCAACAGGGAGCCACAGTGATATGAAACCAAATAGAATAAAAATTGGAAAATGTGCATATGCGCAGATTAATGAGATAAATGCATAATGAACTACCAAATATGGAATAAAATCATCCCTACTTTACTTGTAAATGGTAAAATGCTGCTACTTTTTTCAAGGTTAAAAATCATTTGCAACAGATTCTGAAACCAGTTTAAATAAATTCCCTGGTTTTGATGAGAAATCATTGATACTCAATAATTTCATGTTTTCGATGAGGTCAATTCAGGGGCATAAGGTTCAAAAAGGACAGAAAATAAAAACAAATAATGAAGGTCATATATGTTGCTACAAATGTGAAAGAGAAGTGATTAGTATAGTTAAAGTTTCCACCATTGATCAATATTTTATTTACATGAACAGAAAAGAGTAGAAAAGTACATGATTCCTGTGCACAGAGATAGCATGATATAGAAGCAAAAGCATCAATTTTGGAGTCCAAAGTGGGAGGCTAGAATATCAATTTTACTACTACAGTAACTGTGATGATGAGCCAATCTTCTCACCTCTGTCTCAGTTTCCTTACCTGTAAAGTGGGATGATGCTACTGTTTTGCAAGATTATGGCAAGAAAAGCCATACTTGGAACATGCTATATACATGTGAGCTATTATAGTTATGAAAAGCTTAGCCATTATGCAAAGAGCACATAACTGGCACATTAACAAAAGAACACTTCAGGATTGAGCCAGAATGAGCAAATTTCAGATCATGTAGCATCATACAGTGGATTTGCTACTTATGCTCTTTAAATGAAGGGACTTCCTTGAAATTTCTAAAATAAAGGAGATGTAAATTCCTCCACATTATTAAAACAATTACTCACAATCTTTTATTTACAAAGCGAAGGTAGTAGATGCTGTTGTTTTCACCACTTTCTTTTCCAGGCAAATGGAAGGATCACTGATATCAAGGGCAAGCAAACTGATTGGTCAAGAGAGTGCCCTTATATTTGGATAAAGACTATAATTAAAGAGTAATCCACATTCAAGCAAAATGATAATCAGGATAATAATATCTTGGTTAATGTATTTTGAAAGCAAAAAGTAACAACAGCACTACCAATATGAAATTAAGCTTTCATAACATGTTAATATAAAAATATTACAACTCTTCATCATGCCTTCCTGCCTAGGTGTAAACCAGAAGGATTTCCATGTGTAAATGGGATCATATATGCCTTCCAGAAGAGGCCAAGTACAGACATTTTTTACAGGATCCAACAAAATGATGCAAATTGAAACTACGGAAGAAAATGACTCATGGCTTCTTACCAATTCCCTTATCAAATGGAAAAATCATTGATGGAAAAATCTTTGGTTCTAGTTTCAGAGGACCTAGGTTCAAAGCCTACTTCTTATGTCCATTACCTGTACAACTTTTGGTAAACTTTTGGATCTCCCTGGGCCACAATTTTCTTATTTGTCATACAGGGATCCTATGCATAGGAAAACTTAACTAAACCAGAAGGATAGAAAGGTCCATTGCTCATCAATCTCTATAGTCAAAGAAAAAGAGTTCTGCCAATGCCCAGGATATTTGTCCATTTTAATTAAAGTAAATAGGAAGGAGAGTTGGCCCCAAGGGAAAAAATTGTAAATTAGGTGAAGTTTTGCATTTGGCTCAAGAAGACCTTCCCCACCATTCCACCATCTACAGTAGTAGTTCCCAGCTGCCTAGGGCCCACAAAACACTCCCCAATAAGAACTTTTCATCACTAAGTCAATCCACAAGCATTCGTTACATGCCTCCTCTGTCAGGCACTGGGTTAGGAGCTAGATATACAAAGACAAAAAGCAAATACTCCATGCTTCACCACCACCCTGATAAAAACATCTGTTTGCTTTCTATTCTACCCTTTTGGATTTCTTCATTACATATCAATAGATAACTGATTCAACTAATACATATCTATTAACACATGCAATGATAACTCACATTTCTCTAGTACTTTAAAAGTTTCAGAAATCCCATTTCTTACCACAGCCTTGTGTAGTATCTATCTCATTATACCCATTTTACAGAGAAGGAAAATGGGACTCAGAGAAGCCATGATCAGAGTCAGGAATAACACCTGGACCTCCTACATCTAGGTTCAATGAGAGTTCTTCTCCATCATTCCAGCTCACAATAACAACTAACCCTGGAGTGGCACTCCATGCTTCACACAACTCTATGAAGGGTAAGAGAAAGTTTATACTGGCTCAGGAATTGGAAGGCCCTGAGTTTGATTTCTGGCATTTCCACTCACAGTGTATTCTAAAAATCATTGAGGTAGTCTTCAAAGAGTAAACCTCAAAGAACTGTCTAAATGTTATCTATGATTATACTAACCTTTTTTCATCTGGTTGTGACTTCATCATTAATGTGTTAATGAGAGTAGACCAGACCCCAGTTTTCCCCTTATAGGTAACAGTATACAATATATGATCCTGAATCTCCAGAGATACTATCTAATTGACAAGAATAACTCACTCCATTGATAGACAATATAGTCAGTAGGTGACAGGAGACATTTACATATAAGTGTGCACTGGAGTGTTTCATGAAAGCACAGTTTCTAAATAACTGAAGCTCATCACTTTAAATTTTAATATTTTACTTCAACTATTTTGAATGGAAATTCTCCTACAATGGGATACATTTTTTTCCTATCTTATTAAGCAGAATATACTCAACATGATTTGATTCATCTTCATAATCATCATTATGCATACCAGTAACTGTATAGTGTTGCACAATAATGTCCTCGGACGATATTGACATATGTAGAGTTGTTTTTTTGTCCACATGTTAAATGATCCCAGAATGCTATGGTTTTTAAAATTCATGTACTTTTCCTTAATTTTTCAGGTTCTTCTTCTTTAACTCATCTATTGTCTTTCATCCTTCTTCATCCACTCCTACCTACCATCCATCCCTTCTATCCTCTAGTATAATTTTCTGCTTCTAATATTGTCATGGGCAGAAAAAAAAACAAACTCATATTTGTTACAACTGTTTAAGAGTAAATGTGCAAAGAATGAGGGTCTTAGGACTCTCATAAGGAAAGTAAATAAAATTTATATATTAAGTCCATTACATTTCTTTTAGCTACTCTAGAAGCTTTTGGGGTTTATTTCTAGGGTTTCAGTCATGTTCTATAAGGCTGAAGTTACTGAATAAATGACCCCTGAATATATACACATGCAAGCACATACACACACACACACACACACACACACGCACACACACAATCAGCTACATCAGCTATCCCTTGTACCTTTTTCACAGGGGTCAAAGATTGATAAAGGAGATTGAGGAAGCAAGAATGTCATGGTACTTCAAGGATTTGTTCATGCTATACCAGCACTGACTCAGCTTCAGAATGAAACGGTGGCCTACCTCATTACAATGTGTGACTTAGACAAATGGCTTAGAATCTTGCTCACTGAATTATTTTCTTGATAAGAAACAGGTTCACCCACCCTCATATCTCTCTCATTTAGCCCTTAAACCCACCCAGATTCCAAATGTGCCAATGCTTTGTATCCCCAATACACACAGAAGCCACTTAATCAAGGCTGGAGGGTCATTAAGATGATGATGAGCTGTTTTCAGCCTTCCAGAAACTCCAATGACACGTGTGTGTGTGTGTGTGTGTGTGTGTGTGTGTGTGTACTATCTATGGATACAAGTGCCCCCCCCAAAAAAATTCTATCCCTAATGAATGAAACATATTTGCATCAAATCTTAAATACTAAATTCCTCAGAACCTGGCAAGAGGCTGCTAGCTTTTCCTCCTTCAGACAGTGTTTTATTATCATGGAGATATAATATATCTGAGATTTATCCATTTGCTACTCATCACGTGAAGGCAACAATGAGTTCTTTGTCTAAATAGGCCTTTCAGTTCATTGGAGAATGGGTTTCTTTGATGTGTTAAATCCCTAAGAATCAAAATAGTGGAGTTTTCCACTAGGAGTAACTCAGTTCAATTTCTAAACATATTTTCCTGAAAGGAGCAATTACAAATGAATTGAAAGCCTAGGCTTGAAATATTAGAAGTTATAACATCCAAACTAAAGGCTAAAATAAAAACATCATATTTAACAGGAGAGGTGGCCTGTAAAAGCCACATATTTGAAAAAGTATTTAGAATGGAATTAAGCAGCTGAAAAATACAATTTGCTCCCTGCTACATCAGTATTCCCATTCATGCATTAGGATCACGGAAATGGAATTATTGAGTGCCCTAGTCATTTAGTGATAAGTGGTGGCAGAACCCAATGGTTTTCCAATTCCAAGCCCACATAATGCATACAGGAGATAATTCAGTGTCTCTTGAAAAAAAAAACTGATGAGAAGATATTTTCACTTCAGAGAAAAGCCCATGTGTTTATGTAGTCTGTGCCTCACAGAGCAGCTAGTAAACATCGGCTTGAATACCTGCGGGTAAATTCACCAATTAAAATTAAATAACAACATGTTAGTTTCACTGTATCCAACCTCTTCACTCACTTTAAGGTAAAGGTCTGTAATACCCAGGAAGCTCTTACTGTTACTAACTGGCATTTGTTACCTGTGAGTCAATCCAAATGAGGCCCATTTTGGAAGGTAGAAATGGACCTCCTTATGCAGAAACCATGCCTTTCACAGCTAAAGAAGCATTTTGAAGGACTACAGAAAAATACATATTTTAAGTGTATAAGAACCTGAATGTTTCAAATGGGGAAGCATTTTCAGACTATTTAACAAAATATCTTACCAGAGATACTACAGTCTTCTTTGAAGACAGGTACTATACTTTGCTAACTGGTCTATCACACAGACTAGGCAAGAGAGGACTGCCCTGTAATCTCTTTTCTTTCAGAACACTCTGATTTGCAAAGCAGCCAAGGATTTCCAAGAAAGGCCTTCTACAGGAAAAAATATGTTTGCCTGGAATGGTGACCATTTTTCGAAGAATTCTCATTGTTAAAGAAAGGAACTTTCAGGAATCAGGTCATAGAGTAGCAATGAGTCTGTGGCTTCTCATTCTTAGTATCTCATGGCAATTTCTATAGAAGTCCCATCCTATGGTGTAATATGCTATGGCGATAACACACTAAAACCAACACAGACTCAGCACTCTGAAATATTACAGTGAGTCACTGAATGGCGGCCAGATGCTGGAGTCAATACATCTCTAAGAAAGAAGTCTGTGGAAGGAATATTCCTGAGGCCTGCACCAAAACAATGAATTAAAGAAATCCCCAATGTATTTTACCAATTTAAATTAAATTGCAATTGGTTTCAGATCCAACTGCAACGTAGACACGATAAAATATGACTAGCAAGGCTCACTTTGGGACAAAGGTTGGTTTGATAATCATAATTACATTTCCACTATCACTATTTTCTTAAGTGTTCATAGATTTATTATCCTTTTCCTGAATAACCTATGGCTGATTTGCAACTTCTTTGGTAATTTCTAAGGAGGCACTAGCAATTTCTTACATCTTCAGTAATGCCTAAAATGGACATTTTTTATATTAATGATCTCACCAGGAGAAAAAGTGTACTGTGAATGCATGATGGCCATATGGAAAAGACAATGAAGTTTAGTAATTAAAACTGAAAAGGGAAAGAACTGTGCAGTAATTAGAACACTGATTAATCAGCTGATAATTTTATCTTGATTAATGCTGCTGATTTTCCTCTTCTTATTGACCTAGGAAAGGTAGGTTTAGACCAATTAAATATAAATTATTCCCTTTTTTCACATTCCAGGCAGATTTGAGTGTTCTAAGTCATACTACATTTAAGATGAGCTGTTGAATTGCTTTTACTAAATTGGGCAGCTCCACAAAAGATGGAATAAGGTTTATGTTCCAAACACCCTGATGCTTTTATCTAAGTCTGAATTGTACAAAATAGGTTTATTTCACTATTATCTGGGGAATATTAAAATTAGAGTAAATTATGATAAAAAATAAAGAATTTTCTCTGCTAAAACTCCAACAGAAGAATGAAGAATTGATTCATTTTATCATATCTAAGATGTAGAGAATAATATGAAGCTGAAATTTTGGAATAACACTAAGATTAATCATATAATTTCATGTGTAAGATTTCACATATAACTCCAAAAATATGCTATTTAATAACGATGAGTTGTTCTAGTATTATACGGAGTCCATCACATCCTCTAGGACAAACAAGGACAGATTCTTAAAAATAAAGTGAAGGAATGCCTCATTTTATATTTAATACCTATGGGAGAACTAGAGCATCCAAGAAAATGGTGACAGGCACTAGTGGATAAAACCTGGTCTCAGAATCAGGAAGATCTGAGTTCAATTCCAGCATCTAACACACTGAGTGACCCTGGGCAAGTCATAAAAACCTCTCAATGTCCCATGTAACTCGAATAAGTCAGAGAGGTGACACCAATTTTCACTGGTAGTATTTCCTCACCGAGTTCCCATACCAATGAAATCACAGGTCTTGTTTTTTATCCAGGATATTAAAGCAAAGAAAGGAAGCAAAATGAAAGCACAAAGTTGAAATTCTATTTATATAACAAAATTTGTTTACATCCTTCATGCTTGTCATATTCTCAGTGAGTACTAACTTTGGAGTTCGAAGACCTTCATGGTCTTAGCAAAGTCACTTATAACCTCCCTGGCTTTGAGGTTCCTAAAATTAGCTTACTTCCAGCTTTAGAACTATAACCCATGATCTTTTGAAAAGATTTACAATTTTCATTATTGAACATATTTCCAAATTGGATTATAAATAGCATTTCCCTCACCCAAAGAAGAAGCAACATGATATTGGAGTTCTCTTCCTGGTTCTACTATCAATTAATTTTGTGAGCTTTGACAAATTGTTTAATGCCTCTGAGTCTCAGTTTTCTCATCTCTGAGATGAAATGTTTGCTTGTTTGCAAACTAGTATGGTATTGGATAGAACTCAGAAAAATTACAGGTAGAAAGGACTTCATAATCTGGTGTATTAAAGCATAGAATCTAGAATGTTACAACAGGAAAAGACTTCAGAGACAATCTTATTTGAGTCATTCGTTTTACAGATGCCACAGTGAATTTTTCACAGGCTTAGACATGTAATAAATAAACAGCCTTCAAAAAGAAAAAGAAAAAAGACATGTTTGGTCAAAGTTACCTAGGGTTTCTTATGGTTCTAAAATCAGGTTATTTTAAAGCCTTAAGCTCAAATGGTTGTTTTCCTTCACCCTTGAAGAGGACCAAAATGACATCACTATGTTCAAGTCAAGTTACAGTGTTTCTGACTGTTGTGTGACTACAGTGTGTCTGACTGCTGTGTGACTACAGTGTGTCTGATCAGACCAATATGAGCTCAGAAGGTTGTGCCACAGGTCAGGCACAAATAGTCCATGTGAACACTTGGGGTGGATTCTCTAATTTACACATCTCTAGTTTGTTATGAGCTATGTCAGTTTGCTTTGCTCATAGAGCACAGCACTTTGTCTGATGAGGGAAGTCCTCATCCATGCTGGGCAGTCTTGTGCCTGTGTCTCCCATGTCACACAATCAGCTCTAAAATTCTTAAGAGAGAACTTGAGAGTGTCCTTGTATTGCTTTTCCTCACCACTGTGTGAGCACTTACCCTGTGTTCCCCATAAAATAGTCTTTTTGGCAAGCACATGTTTGGTATTTGAACATGGCCAGATCATCAGAACTGTGCTCTCTACAGGAGAGTTTCAATGCTCGGAAATTTAGTTCAAGAATGGACCTCAGTGTCTTGTACCTTATCCTATTAGGTGATCTTCAAAATCTTTCTAAGACAATTCAAATGGAACTGATTCAGTTTCTTCGCATGGTGCTGATAGACTGTCCAGGTTTCACAGGTGTACAACAATGAGGTTAGTACAATGACTCTGTAGACCTTTGGTTTAGTAGTCATTCTAATACCTCTTCTCTCCCACACTTTTCTTCAGAGCCTCCCAAACACTGAGCTAGCTCTGGCAATATGTGTGTCAACCTCATTATCAGTGTGTACATCCCAATAAAGTGTACTGCCAAGGTAAGTGAATTCATCCAAAACTTCTCCATTTGCTGTAACCAATGGTTCCATGTATGGATGGTATGGTGCTGGCTGATGGAGCACCTGTGGTTTTTTGGTGTTGATTGTTAGGTCAAAATTAGCATAAGCAGTACATAATCAATCCATACTTGGCTGCATTTCAGCTTCAGAGGCTACATTGAGTACACAATCATTTGAAAAAAAAAAATCATGTACCAATATTTGCTCCACTTTGGTCTTGGCTTGTAGCCTTTTCAAGTTGAAGAATTTACCATCAGTGTGGTAGCTGACCTTGATTCCATGTTTATCCTCATTGAAGATAATTGACAACATGGCTAAAAACATCATGCTAAAAAGCAGGGAAGCAAGCACATGGCCTTGTTTCACTCCATTGGGAAAGCACGAGGACATTGTCAATTAACTGGAACCTGGGCAGCATGCCATCATGAAAATGACATACAATAATGATTAACTTCTCTGGGCAACCAAATTTTGACATAATTTTCCATAAGGCATCACTACTGACAGTATCAAAGGCCTTGGTAAGATCTACAAATGTTGTGTATAGACTGCTATTCTGCTCCTGGCATTTCTCCTGGAATTGTTGGGCAACAAATACCATATAAACTGTTCCTTGGCCCTTTCCAAAGCCACACTGACTCTCAGGTAGATGTCCATCTTTCAAGTGATGAATCAGTCTATTAAGGAGAACTCTGGCAAGAATTTTGCTGGCAATGACTAAGAGGGAGACACACCTGTGATTGTCACAGGACAATTTTTTTCCTTTACCTTTATAGAGATGGACAATGAAAGCATCCTTGAACTCCTGGGGCATAACCTCCTTTTCCCATGTAACCTGGACAATTTCAGTTAGTTTTTGTATGAGCAAAGGACCCCCACACACACACCTTGTAAATCTTAGCTCCAATAAAATCAGCAACAGGTGCTTTGCCTCATGGAACGAATGAAATAGCATTCCAACTTTTCTTCAGTTGGAATTTCAGGTAGGGAGGTATTGACTTCAACCTGAGATAAACAGTCAATGGCTTCAGGATTGATTGATGACACTCTGTTGAGAACACTATGGAAGTGTCCAACCCATCTATTCAGGATCATGCTGTTATCACTAATCAATGTAGTTCCATCAGCACTGAGTAATTGAGATGCACCACAGGTCTTTGTCCCATAAATAGCCTTCTGAGCATCATAAAAGCACTTTGGATTTTTAATATCAACATAAAACTGAATTTCATCTGCTTTCTTACTGAGTCAAGAATCCTACATCTCTCTAAGCTTAACTTGTACTTTATTTTTAATGGAATTAAATGCTGCCTTCTTAGAGATGGATGAACTATTCTGCTGGTAAATCCTGTGGAGCTCTTGTTTTTCATTTAGCAGCTTCTGAATTTCCCCATCATTTTTGTTAAAGCATTTTGATGTTTGTGAGTGTTCTGAACCAAATGAGCAAATGTAGTACTGTACACCAAATCTCTGAAACTGCCTACTTTTCTGCTCCACTGTTGCCAACTGTGTGTTGGCTTAACTTTCTCTACAAGTTAGCAACAAACTGTTCATGCTCAGAGAAGAGCTCTACTATGTTGACATTGAGTCTTCTGGTAATCATTGTGCCTTGGGGCTACCAATTTTGTTGAATGAAAATATTTAGCTTGGAGAGGATAAGTCTATAATCAGTCCAGCACTCTGCACCACACATTGCCTTTGTCACTCTAACTTTCTTTCTCTTTCTGACTCTTCTCCTTACAGTCACATAGTCTATTAAATGCTATTGTTTGCTGCAATAGTTCATCCATGAAGTTTTACTACATTTATGTAAATGGAAAAGAGTATTGATGATGAGAAGGTCATGAGATGCATGGGTAGTAAGCTGCCATTGCTGTTGCTGTTTCCAACTCCATTCCTCCCAAGGACTCCCTGACATATCTGGTAGTCTGAGCCTACTCTAACATTAAAGTCACCCAAAATTATAAACTCATCCTCTTTTATACATTGATGATAATGGTCCCCAGGTCTTCATAAAACTTTTCTTTGACCTCATCAGTGTTCGTTATGGTGGGCGCATATGCACTAATGATGGTTGCATGACCTTTTCCTGCAAAGGGCAATAACATTGTCACAAGCCTGTCATTCATTCCTTTTGAAGCTTGTTGACTAGACTAGTTTTGATTGCAAAACCTACACCAGCTTCACAGTGCTCCACTCTAGGAAAATGTGTATCTAGCTCCTACTTCAGGAAGCTGACCTTCATTTACCAGTCTTGTTTCACTCAGGGCTGCAATTTGGATGCAATAATTGCCAATTCTCTCACAAGAGATGTTCATCTTTCAGGTCTATTGAATTTTGTGTTGTCTATAAGTGTGCACACATCCCATGTACCAATGGTGAGTGGAATCTTCTTTGCCAAAGTTTTTGTATTTGTGTATGTGTGTTTTGACCACAGGGTGGGGATCCCCATCTGCCATAGTAATGAGGTGAGGGTTTGGTAAAGAGCCAATTTTTAGGGTACCTGTTCTAACCCCTTCTACACACCAGAAAGTGAGTAGTGTGATTCTTTTTTGTTTGGTTGGGTTTTTTGTTTGTTTGTTTTTTTGCTTTTTGGAGGGAGGAAGACAGGGCAATTGGGGTTAAGTAACTTGCCCGAGGTCAAACAGCTAGTAAGTGTTAAGTGTCTGAGGCCACATTTGAACTCAGGTCCTCCTGACTCCGGGGCCAGTGCAGGGCCACTGTGCCACACAGCCATCCCAAGAGTAGTATGATTCTTAAAAGGCTGCTCAGATGGCAGGGGCAGAGGGGAGAGGGGGGAAGGGAACCTGCTGAATGCCACTGCTACTTCCAGTGAGAAGATGAGCCTATGGCCTAGGCTGTCTGTGTGCAGGATTGCTCCCAGTGTATCCACAACTGCTGCTTCATCACTTGCCTGTCACCACAGGACTTTGAAATAGGTAAAAACATGGTAAAAAAAAAAAACATTTTTTTGACTCATATATAAGTTGAATTTAAGTGAAGCAGAGTTGCACAAAGTTGTCAGCCTCACTCTCTCTTTCAGAGTCATCACAGTCCAATGGCAGATAGACAGTGGATGACCTTGGCGTCTTCGTGTCTAACCAAGCTCTAAGCTCTCCACAGCACCTGTTCCAGCTGCCTTCATGGCTACTGAAACAAATTGTTCTCATCTGCCCAGTCTACCAGGAGAAGTCTATAGATGCTTAGGGTAGACACCCCCCTAACCCACCAGTAGGTTTGAGACCCCTTGTTTACCCTCCACCTGGGTTTGCCTATGTACCAAAATGGTTTGCCAGGGTATGGCTACTGCACAACCTACAACTTCTTGGAGCCACAGATGAGAGTTAGGTGGATCAGGTGTACACTAAAAGTGGAAAGCAGTCCTGAAAAGGGCTTGGCAGCCTTCACACCAGAGGTACTAGTCTTCCGTGAACACACTCTATGCTCCATAGGCTCAAATAAAATGCTTCTAAATACTTTTGTGTTCTCTTTCCTTTTAAACTCCAGTTTTGTAAAAATAATTATTAGTTATTCATTAAATAGAAAACCCCCCACTAAATCATAAAAGAGTCCAAGATATTCATTCAATTCAATTTAACAAGAATTTATGCATCACTAATATGCATGACATTACGCTAGGTACTGGGTAGATTAAGAAAAACTCAATAGTGACTGCCTTCAAGGAATTGACATTAAAATGGGGGTTTGGGGGAACTCTTTTACATAGATATGAAAATATAAAATGAGAGGCAGTGTGGTACAGTGGATAAAGAACTGACCTCCAAGTCAGGAAGACCTCAGCTCACATCCGGTATTTGGCATATACTAGCGGTGTAATCCTCAGTAAGTCATTTACCCTCTCAGTTAACCCAGTCAGTTCTCTAAAACAAAAAATTACACAACAGATGCCAGTCTGCATTGGTAGGAAGAGTTTCACCACATTGTGGTCCCTATGCCAATGAAATCACCTGCACAGTTTAAAAAAAATTGACAGAGAAGGGTGTGTGTGTGTGTGTGTGTGTGTGTGTGTGTGTGTGTGTGTGTTGGGGAATAAGAAGGGAAGCTAAAAGGGCTTTATGTAGGTCTGAGCTGGGCCTTGAAGGGAACCAGAATCAGAAGAAAAGATACCATTACAAGAAAGGAGATACAGAGAAAGGAGGTAGAGTCATATACAGGTAAGCGCAAGAGATCCAATTTGGTTGGATTATAGAGTAGTTGAGGGAGAGAAATATGAAGTAAACCTAGAAATATAGACTAGAGTGAGGTTGTGATAGTACTTGCATGCCAAATAGAAGAGTCTGGGATATATACTAGACAAACTAGGGAGCCATTGAAGCTTCTTGATCAGGATAGTGACATTGATAGTCAGACTTGAGTTTTAGGAATATC
Source organism: Petaurus breviceps papuanus (assembly GCF_028583685.1). Lineage (NCBI taxonomy): Eukaryota > Metazoa > Chordata > Mammalia > Diprotodontia > Petauridae > Petaurus > Petaurus breviceps. Next base: position 24,677,203 of record NW_027187358.1, read on the forward strand.
AACTTGGCAGATGAGTGGACAAAGTATTAGAAAGAGGAGAGACCAAAGGCAGGGAGCCCAGTCAGGAGGCTATGGCAAGGGTCCTAACCACAGGTGGTAAGAGCCTGAATTATGCTAGTAGATGAATGAGCATAATGAATAGGATGCCTGGGAGAGATGTTGCTGAGGTAGAATTCACAGACTTAGCAACTAATTATATATAGTAAAGAAGAGTGAAGAGTCAAACATGACTCCAAGTTGGAGAATTATGGTGATGAAAATAGTTGTGGTGCCATTGATAGAAACTGGTAAACGAGAATAAGGAGAGAGGCAAAGGAAAAGAGAACAAGCATGGATATGTGATGAGGAAATGAAGGCAGGAAGTGTAGACAACTCTTTCTAGGAAGCAAAGGCAGGAAG